>NC_057359.1:14301153-14609423 GCF_016509475.1 Prionailurus bengalensis
CATCACTCTGCAGGTTACAATTCAATTTTACAATACCAAAAACTTCTTTTTTTTTAAGTTTTATTTACTTTATTTATTTATTTATTTATTTATTTATTTATTTATTTATTCATTTATTCATTTTAAGTTTCCTCTCTTCCTTTCTTCCTTTATCCACTGTCTCTCACTCCCCTCCTCCTTTTCCCTCTACCTTCCTCCCTTTTGTGTTCACATCTTGACATTACTTCCCCAGTATTTGTCTTCCATTCATCATCATTCTCTCTCCTGCATCTGCATTTAAACAGCTGCAATGTCATCAAATAGCCGTATCACACTTCCCTCCTGCTTGCTCGATAAACTTGCATTTCCGGAGTAAATCCATAAACTTTTTACCAGTATATGTTCAAACAATCCAGTTAGAAAATGGGCAAAGAATATGAAGAGACATTTCACTGAAGAGGATGTTTGGGTGGCAAATGAACACAAAAAAGATGTCCAACATCATTAGCACTTAAGGAAATGCAAATGAAAACCACAGTATGATATCACTATGCTTCTGTTATAACTGCTAAAATAAAACATAGTGACAAGACCAAATGCTGGCAATAGTGAGGAGAAATTAGATCTCTCACGCATTGCTGTGGGCAGGTAACATGATACCCACTCTGGAAAATAGTTTCTTAAAGTACTGGGGCGCCTGGGCGGCTCTGTCAGTTAAGCATGTGACTCTTGATTTCAGTTCTGGTCATGATGCCAGGGCCATGGGATCGAGCCCTGTGTTGGGCTCTGCGCTGAGCATGGATCCTGCTTGAGGTTCTCTCTCTCTCTCTCTCTCTCTCTCTTACTCTCTGTCTCCCTCTCTCCCTCTCTCCCCCTCTGTCCCTCTTCTCCACTTGTGTTCTCTCTCTCTCTAAAATAAAAAAAATTAAGAAAAATACTAAACACACACTTAGTGTATGAGTTATAATCGTACAACCTGAGCATTTGTCCCAGAGAAATGAAAACTCATGTTTGCACAAAACCTTCACACAAATGTTCATAGAAGGTTTACTTGTAATAGCCTCAAACTGCAAACAATCAAAATGCCCTTGATGAGGGAATGATTCAACAAACCATGGTACAATGATACCATCAAATACTATTCAGCAACAAAAGGAACAAACTATTGGTACAACAACTTCATGGATCTCAAGGGCATTGTGCTAAATGGAAAGAAGTGAATCTTAAGAGGCTGCATGTTATATCATTCCATTGATGTGAGATTCTCAAAATGATGAAATTATAGAGATGGAAAACAGATTAGCAACAGCCTGGGGTTAGGGATGTTACTAGGGGAGAAGGTAGGGTAGCACAAGGGAGATCTTTGTGGGGTGGGATAGTTTTATATCCTGATTACAGTAGGGTTGCATGAATCCACATGTGATGAAATGGCATAGAACTATGCCATTGCATAGCATCAATGTCAGTTTCCTGATTTTGTTATTGTCCCCTATTACACTATAGTTACAGAAGAGGTAATCATTGGGGAAGACTAGATGAAGTCTACAGGAGAACTTGAGTCCATTGTGTCTACTATTTTTGCAAGTTTCTGTGACCCTGTAATTATTCTAAAATAAAAGTTTAGGGACGCCTGGGTGACTCAGTCTGACTCTTGATTGTGCTCAGGTCATGATCTCACAGTTCATGAGTTTGAGTCCCATGTGGCAGAAGCTTTTCTTTGCTTTTTTTAAATGTAGTAAAATGTAGCAATTAGCCAATTTTTAATGACTACTAAAAATATCTAGTAATGTCTTCATTATTTCAAAGATATGAAAAAATTCCCATATGTTTTCATTAATTTTTTTTTTTTAGCGTTTATTGGTTTTCAGAAACCGAGACAGAGTGTGAGTGGGGGAGGTGCAGAGACAGAGGGAGACACAGAATCCCAAGCAGGCTCCAGGCTCTGAGCTGTCAGCACAGAGCCTGCTGCAGGGCTCAAACCCACAAACCGTGAGATCATGACCTGAGCCAAAGTTGGACACTTACCTGACTGAACCACCCAGGCACCCCCCCCCCCCATATATTTTCTTTCTAGAACTCCACATTTTACACTTAAGTCTTTGATCCACTTGGAATTTTCTTAGAGTAAGGTGTAAGATATGGTTCCAACTTAATTTCCAGATTTCAGTCTTTCCTGCCTTCTCCATACTTGGGGACTTTTGGACTTCTCTCTGATCATCAGTGGGGAGCTGTTTTTAGCTTTAGCCAGAAATATTTCTCAGGTGGTCAAGTTCAGTCCTCCTGGATTAAGGCTGGCTCTTCTTTTGGACCTAATATCTCATCACTTAACCTTATGGAGAATTTATTCCTGGATAATCTGAATCAGTTTGTGATTTCTTGTTTTGTTTTGACCAGAAGCAGTGCATAAAAAAATTACAATGCCCAGGGATCAGCACTTGCTTCCAGAGCTCTCCTGAGCATGCAACCAGCATCAGGTATCATCACTGGTCATGTTGCGTTTCTAGGATTTGTAGATTCAGAGTGGATAGAGAGTAATAGTTGGATTTAGGGGTGTGGCAGTGGCCCTAACTGCATCAGAAGAGAGCCTATAGTTTTGGGGTGACCTCCTGGTTTGTCCCCGACTCTCCCTGTGGTGGATGGGAAAGTAAGAATAGAGGAAGCTATGGGAATGCAAGCTGGTGCAGCTGCTCTGGAAAACAGTATGGAGGTTCCTCAAAAAACTAAAAATAGACTACCCTATGACCCAGCAATTGCACTACTAGGCATTTATCCAAGGGATACATGTGTGCTGTTTTGAAGGGACACATGCAGCCCCATGTTTATAGCAGCACTATCAACAATAGCCACAGTATGAAAGAGCCCAAATGTCCATCGATGGATGAATGGATAAAGAAGAAGTGGTATATATATACAATGGAGTATTACTCAGCAATCAAAAAGAATGAAATCTTGCCATTTGCCACTACATGGATGGAACTGGAGGGTATTACGCTACGTGAGATTAGTCAGTCAGAGAAAGACAAAAATCATATGACTTCACTCATCTGAAGACTTTAAGAAACAAAACAGATGAACATAAGGGAAGGGAAACAAAAATAATATAAACACAGGGAGGGGGACAAAACAGGGAGACTCATAAATATGGAGAACAAACAGAGGGTTACTAGAGGGGTTGTGGGAGTGGGGGGATGGGCCAAATGGGTAAAGGGCACTAAGGAATCTACTCCTGAAATCATTGTTGCACTATATGCTAACTAATTTGGATGTAAATTAAAAAAAAAAAAAAGAATAGAGGAAGCTGGTCCGACATTCACCTCCTTCTTGCTCATATGCCTGAACACAAGCAGGGGTTTGCATGTGGCCCCTGTGCTGATTGATCTGTGACCATTTGCTACCGGTTGTTAAATATTTTTAATATCCGTACCCTACCCCCCACCTCCAGTAGAGGCTTTGTTCTACTTTCTCTTGGCTACAGAGTTTAGTTTCAGAGGTCATAACTTGACCCTGTGGGTTTCTCAATCACATGATATTTACTGAAAATTGGGATCTGCCCTACCTGATGATGGATGTTTTTATTTTGAAGTCCTGTTGGGACTTTCTTTTTGTAACTATGTCTCCATGAGCATTTTAAAGGGGAGCCAGATGGATGACTCAGCCAGGGTTCTTTAGCTGCCCACATAACCAGGAAGAGCTTAGAAGCAGGTTTTAGAGCCAACCCCTGGAAGTTGTATCCATTTTTTGGTTTAACCTGTCTAGAAGTTGGTGTGCTAATAATTGTAAATAATATAATGGTTTACTGGATTGTTCTTTGTCGAGTTAAGAAACAATGGCTATAGGAGAACCAAATACTAGAAAGCGTAGTCTCCCTGAACTTGTGATTTCCTAGGGTCGTCTCCCTGAACTTGTGATTTCCTAGGGCTGTGGGTTGTAACTGGGGGTGTGTCAGGATCACCAGAAGCTTAAAGACCCAGATGCCTCGCTCTTACAGCTCCCATCCGGCCCTCCTGGCAGGTGGGTACTTGAGAACATGGGGGTAGATGTTTGACAAGGGACAAAGGAAGACTCGTCTGCTTAACCTACTTACTGATGTTCACCCAACCTCATCTGATAGGGTTAACTCTTTACTCCTAGTGTTTCATCCGCTTGGAGTCTCCATCAAACATGTGGAAAAGAATAACTCATTGTGAGCTTCCACCTAGTAGCCTCACCTCACCAGGGCTCCCTTTTTCATGCTATAATGTTGCTCTACTTCTCATGATCTTTGAAATAGATTTAAGTGAATGGCTAATGCTTTCCTGCCTTAAAAAGAAAAAAAGAGAGGGGTGCCTGGTTGGCTCAGTCAGAAAAGCATGCAACTCTAGATTTTTGGGTCATGAGTTTGAGCCACATATCAGGTGTAGAGATTACTAAAACAAAACAAAACAAAACAAAAAAATAAATAAAGTGATCCACTATATTAAATTATCTGCTGATGGTTACACAGGCTCCTGACAGTCTATGCATCAGTGTCTCTTTTCACTCTACTATGTAGTCTCCCAATGAAACAGAGTTGAACCAATTGATCTCTGAGAATGCAAAAATTTAAAAAAATCTTGAAGATTCTTGACTGTTTTACTAATAACTCTGTCAACAGCACCTGCAAGCTCCAGAGCCTTCTATTTCTAACTATAAATTAGTGAATAAATTGAATTCTTTTTTTAATTTTATTTTTTAATTTTAATTTTTCAAGTAATCCCTATGCCCAATGTGGCTCCCAAACTCATCATACTGAGATCAAGAGTTGTATGCTCTACTGACTGAGCCAGCCAGGCGCCTCTCTATTTGTTTATATTTACCAGTGTGTTAGCCAATTTTGTTTACCTCCTCCCCCTATTTCCTTCTGTCTCCTGTGATCATTTTCAATTTTTTTTTAATGTTTTATTTATTTTTTGAGAGACAGAGAGCACGCGCAAATGGGGGAGGGACAGAGAGAGGGGGACAGAAGACGTGAAGCAGGCTCTACTCTGGTAGCCTGACAGCAGTCTGAGGTGGGGCTCAGACTCAGGAGCCCTGAGATTATGGCCTGAACCAAGTCGGAGGCCCAACCAACGGAGCCACCCAGGCAGCCCTCATTTTCCATCTTTAAGAATGTCTTTTAACATTTCCCTAGTGAGGGAGTCATTTGGTGATAAGCAGTCTTAGTCTTTGTTTTTCTAAGGAAGAAAAGTTGTAGGGAGTATATGGTTGTGGTTGAGCGTCTCCAGCCTGGCACTCATTCTGTGATTTCCTTTCCTTTTGTAGGGTCCATCTTTTGTGTATCCCATGCTGCTCCCTGTGTTGTTCTTGTTGTTGTTGTAACTCCTTTATTTTGTGAAGCCCGCTTTACAGTGGCATCTTAAACAGGGGCATGTCAGATATAGTTTTGGAGCCTTTGCATATCTATAAATGTCTTTGTTTTACCTTCATACAAGATTTGTAATTTGATATAGAGTTTGGCAGGCATGCCTCCTTGAACATTGTAAATAAACGTCCTAACACCTTTCAGTATTGCCTTTGAGAATTAAATGTCCTTTTGATTCCCCATTGTCTGTGACTGTTTTTCCTCTCTGAAAGTGGTGAGAATCCTTAATTTATGTTGTTTCTCCAAAATTTTATGATTGTATGCTGGGAGTCTTTTTCATTTATTTAAATCAGGCAATTGGTGAGCAGTTTCAACCTGAAGACTATGTTCTTCTAGTCTGGACTTTTTTCTTTAATCTCAGTTCTTTGATAATTGTATTCCTTCCATTTTATCTGTTCACTTTTTCTGGAACTGCTATGAGTTACCTGATAGGTATCTATGATTTCTTCTCTCAGTCTATTGTCTTTTCTCCCTTATTTCCATATTTTTTTCTTTTATAGTTCTACTATCTGGGAGATTTGCTTAATTTTTGTAGTCTGGCCTTTCTACTGAATTTTTTAAGAACTCTGATTTTTCCAGAACTTTAAAAAATTTTTATTCTTTTTTCATAGCACCCTGTTTGGTTTTTGTGGGTGAAATATATTCTCTCATCTTGCTGAAAATAATATCTAAAAGAGTATATTCTGCTTCATATGTTATACCTGTTTTCTTTGGATTCTTCTTCTGTACATGTTTTCTGTATTTTTCCTACTTGCTTTCAGCAAATGATAGCTATCCTTTGATTCTTAAAAAAAAAAAATTTTTTTAACATTTATTTATTATTGAGAGACACAGAGCATAAGCAGGGAAGGGGCCGAGAGATGGAGAGACACAGAATCTGAAGCAAGCTCCAGGCTCTGAGCTGTCAGCACAGAGCTCGACGTGGGGCTCAAACCCACAAATCGTGAGATCATGACCTGAGCAGAAGTCGGACGCTTAACTTACTGAGCCATTCAGGCATCCCTAGCTGTCCTTGATTCTTAACAAACAGCACATTCTATGAAGGGAGATTAAGAGAAAAGGGATAAAAAAGACTTGCTTTTACTGCTATTGTTTTGAACTAAGCACCTAATTCTTTTTTTTTTTTTTAATTTATTTTTATTTATTTTTGAGAGAGAGAGAGAGAGAGAGAGCAAGTCGGGGAGGGACAGAGAGAGGGAGACAGAATCCGAAGCAGGCTTTGTGCCATAAGCACAGAGTCCAATGTGGGGCTTGAACTCATAAACCAGGAGATCATGACCTGAGCTGAAGTCGGTCGCTCAACCAACTGAGCCACCCAGGCGCCCCTGGGGGACTTTTAATAGTGTTGACTACTATAGTAAGGACATATTTCTTTGTCTTGAGTTTTGAGGTCCCATACATACTTATTAGAGCCCTAGAGCCCTAGTTAGGAGGACTGGGTTCTACTTCCTGGTTGTTACTGTGTGATCATTGGTGTATCTGAACCTCGGTTTCCTCATGTGTAAAATGGAATCCATTTCCCTCACTGGGCCATTAATGGGGATCAAATGTGGTAAACCAGTTGTCTTCAGCCATGAACCATCAGTCCAGATGCTCTTAAATCCCGCCATTCCACAAAGATATACAAGTGTAACACTTGCTCTCCAGGAGGCCATTCTTTCAGGAAAGATTACTTTTTGGCTGAGAGTTGGCAAACAGCTGCCACATTTTAATTTACTGTGATTTTTTTGTTTGTTTGTTTTCTTGTTTTGGTTTTGTTTCCTAACCTGGTCTAGTGCTAGTTTGTTGGCATCTAGATGAGAATCCTGAGGCCATATTCTGTTTTATTCAGCCTCTGATTGGTCTTTTAAAAACAAACATGGTTGCATGAAGTTGATGTCAGGAAAATGACTTTAATCCATTAGTCACCTTGGGTAGATAAGACAGGTGGCCACTGCACGTACAAAGGAATAATCCACAGTGACTAAGGCAAAAAGTAATCCCTTTCAGAACCAGGTCAAGCAGTTTATTTAGAGCTAGGGTGGTGACTCAGCCTGTTGAGGCTTGTACTTCCAGGTTGGGGGACCTGTGAGGTATTTTGGGAGTGTGTGTGTAGCTTGGTGGGAAGAGTGATTTATCCTTCTGGAAGAGTCGCTTTGCATCTCTGTCTCTCTCTGTCTCTCTGTCTCTGTCTTTCTCTCTTGGTCTCTCCATCTTCCTCTCTCTCATTTGCTCTGGCTCTCACACTCTTTATAACTCCCTTTTGTTCTTTCTCTTCAGACTTGCTTTGACTCCTCTTTCTCCCCGGCACATTCTTTTAAGGTCTCCTGCAAGGCTTTTGCCTGAGGCCTGACAGGGCAGGGGAGGGAAGAAGACTGGTAGGTCTGTGGCTGCCCCTGGTGGAGCCTGTTCTGCACCCTTTCTATTAATCTTTTGTCCATTCCATTCTCTATCATGTCCTCCGTTTGGAACCCAGTGATGTCCAAAGAGATGCTTTAATGGGAGTCTAGATGCTATGATCATCTTTCTTGTGACTTCTCATTGCCCCCACTCTTGATGTAGTCTGTGTTTTTGTTGTTGTTCTTGTTGTTTGAGAGAGAGAGAGAGAGAGAGAGAGAGAGAGAGAGAGAGAGAGAGAATCTTAAGCAGGCTCCACACTCAGCATGGAGATCATGACCTGAGCCACAATCAAGAGTCAGACACTCAACCGACTGAGCCACCAAGGTGCCCCTAGTGTATGTTTTAAAGACCCCCTAAGTCTTTGGAAATATTTCTGTGGAAGAAAACATGAGAGAGCTTTACCAGCCCTTTATCTGCAAGAGGCACACAACTGCAAATGAACAGATAAAAAGGGAAACATTATTGGGGGTGGTTAATTTTAGTTCTCAAGAGGATCATAGAGGACATCAAAGAGTAGCTAGGGATTGATTATCTGTAAGGAAAAAAATGTGATGCATATTTTTCTTCAAAAACAACCCAAAGTCATGACAAGCCATGACACAAATAAATACAAGACTAGTAATTAAGCACAGGTTTCTAAGATAATGATCCAAGAAAGACATAGTACAGAGATAAAGAGGAATATACTCGTATTTATTGAGCCTGTGTGCTATCTGGAAAGCTGTTGCAATAAATGATAAAAATAATAAATGATTCAAAGTTCTTGGGCTAAATATAGCTGGGTAAGAACAAACGAGTAACACTAGCAAAGTAGACTGTATTTCTGTGCACGAAGAGATGTTGTGAGCCATAATTCCATTCACTTCAGACATTTGTTAGGCACACACCAGGGACAAAGCTTTGTTCTAGAAATTGGAAGGAGCTCTACAATAAATAAGCCACTGTTATTAAGGAAATAAAGATTTTCTATTTCATATGTATTTCAGTTAATCAGATTAATGTGTTTCTTGTGTTGTACTCTGTGTTGTTGCTCATTGGTCTTATTCCTACTAAGGCCGGGGGAGGATAAAACTTGTTACTCTCTCTATAGGGGATGTTCATCTGCCCTAAAGGAAGGAGCTGGGGAAGAGAGGCCACTCTCAGCCAGAAAGCTAGAACTCAGAGGGTTCTCAAAACTCAGAGCTACAAAGTATAAGCCACATATACGGCTGGGAGGAGCTCTGTGGTTTGTTGTTGTTGTTATTGTTGTTGTTGTTGTTTTATTGTTTTCCTCCAGAGCCTTAAGCAAGGCCTTCTTGCAATGTTCCGGCTTTGTTTTCTCTGTACTTCTGATCATACAAAGAACGGTCTCGGATGCTTTGTGCACAGTGGTTCTGACAAAGTTGGTCTCTACCAGCAACATTAGCCTCCACCTGGGAAATCATCAGTAATGCACATTCTTAGATCCCACCCAGACAAACTGAATCCGGAATTCAGGGTGGGGCCCCGTGATGTGTCCAGCCTCCCAGGGCATTCTGACGCTGGCTCCTGTGGGGACCCACTACTGCGCCTAAGAACTGAGGGAGAACAGCGCCCTCTGGAGGCCCTGTGGTCACAGCAGCCTTGGAAAAGGATCCCTCTCCAGGGGAAAGGGGGACAAAGTCAGGGTTTCCAAGCCCATCTGTCCCTTCCCGCCCAGAGACTTATACCACGGTCAGTTTTGGAGGCTCTGGATTGATTTAATTAATGGATATTGCTCTTCTCTTCATAGAAGTCCAGGCTCTCAAGAATTTTAATTTGAGTATTTACTGTTCCGTGTACTTTTTCCAGTTCTGGCGTTCCTATCACTCCTCTACCTTCAGTGCTTGTGCTTAAACAGCCCTCTCAGCTGGTCTGCGGTGCCTCTGCCACTGGCCCCTTTCCGTTCTCAGCTTTTCCCTCTCTTCCTCACGCAGAAAAGTGTTGTTTCCTTTCCTCTGTGCTCGCGTAGCTCTTGCTACAGCAACACCTCTCACTGTGTGTCAGTTAGGAACTGAGTCCCCTCTCTAGACTGGAGGGCAGGGAAGACATTCTGATCCTTTTTATCCGCCAGCATTTAGCACAGTGCCTGGTTAACAACGGGTGATTGGAAAATGGTTTCCAAATGAATAAATGGATGAATGTAACCCATAGTCTAGTTATGTAGAACTAGTTTCTGTTCCTAGAATGTCCCACCTGTCTTCCTCCATGCAGTCCCTTTTAATGTGAAATGCCCTCCCTTGTGCATCTGTGGCCTCCCTGGGTCTTACTTATACCTGTTATTTTGACTGTTCAATAAACACGTTGGGAGTGAACTGTAGAGTATAGACTATGCACTTGATCAGGCAGGGCCACCAGCGGGCAAGTTTGCTAAGTCACACTGTTCCCAAAGGGCATACATGGTAAAAATAGCACAAATAACAATAATAACATTAATCTATAATATTAATGGGTTACATTGATTGAGTTCTTAGCGTGTGCTAAGCCTTGTGCTAAGCCTTTTACATACATTATTTAATTCTTAAATTAGCCGATGAGAAAAGTGTCAGTATCTGTAAAATAATAGAGGCATTAGAGGGGTTAAATAATTTGCTCAAGATCATATAGCTAGAAGTGTCAAAGTAAAGATTAAAATCCAGATCTGGCTGACTCCAAAGTCAACTTGAAGCTAAATTGATCACTGACAAAATATATAAGTAGTAGAGACTTTGGTAAGGCAGAATTGTGAATCTAAACATAGTAGCAAAAAACCTGAACTCATATGCCACTCCATGAGCAAACTGATATTTATTGAGCACCTCATATGGGGCAGGTAACTTTCTAGGAGCGAGAGGATATAGGGGGTGAATAAGACAGACAAGATCCCTGCTCTCAGGGAAGTTACTTTCGTTCTTTTTTCCTTCTTCTTTAAAAAAATGTTTATTTGTTTATTTGTTTATTTTGAGAGAGAGAGAGAGAGAGAGAATCCCAAGTAGGCTCTGGGCTATCAGCACGGAGCCCGATGCAGGGCTTGAACTCAGGAACCGTGAGATCATGACCTGAGTTGAAATCAAGAGTCGGATGCTTAACCCAGGCACCCCATCAAGGAAAGTATTTTCTAGTAGGACAGTCTCTTTGAGGAGATAACATTTGAGCAAGCCATGGATAAGTAGAAGCCATGGGAAGCTTGGGGAAGAGTCTGTTTCAGGTAAAAAGAAGGAAGGGAAAAGGCCCCGAGGCTAGGAAAACTGGTGGAGGGACCAGCAGCCACAAACCACAAGTGGAATTGACTCTGGATCAAGCTTCTGGCTCACAGGTACTGTAAGAGTGGGAGCCAAACCCAGATTGTGAGTGGCCCAGAAGTTGAAGGTAAGCACAGTGAGTTTTACGCCATCTAGGAGACTGGGTTCTACATTCTGCTGGATATTTCCTACTTTGTTGCCTTTTTAGAGTACTTTTGCAACAACCGAGCTACTTTCTCTCTGATGCTCCATTTACAGTGGCAAGATCCAATTCCCACAGTCTGTAGGGATAACATGGAGAGTCAGGAGGGAGGCCCAAGTGAGAGCGGATCTTTTGGTAAGGACACATAATTGAGAAACACAGCTAGAGCAGACCCAAAGTCGATCTGCTTTTTATGATCACAATGCCCTAACAGTTGCATACAAGGTCCTGTTTTGCTGGGACAGACCATTCCCCACAGCAGCCCCGCTGGCATGTTGCCGCTTCGGCTCCAAATCCGGTTCACGAGGCCCTTTGCTCCTTCTTCTTTGACTCTGTATTTGACATCTTCCACGTGGTGTCTCCTGGGTCTGGCTTCCCTCTCAGTGATGGTTGCCTTCTTATGGGTGCTGTGAGGCTCTCTCTCCTTTGTCTGGGGGCTCACAGCCCTCCTCTTCACAAAAGGACTTCCCCACACCGTGCCACATGGTGTGGTCTAAAGTAATACTTCCTTCAGAATGTCCCTAAGAAAGAAGGACTCTGGGATGTGGGGAGCTCCTCTGCTCTCTTGGCCATGGCCAGTCACTGCAGTACCTCCCCCAGGACACCTGCATCCCTACACCTTTGTGGAGCATGTCGATATGTATTCATGGAGAAATATTTAAGGAGCATCTCTCTTAGGCCAGGTGCCATCTGTAGACGCTGGGTGGGGAGAGCTGTCAACCAAACAGACATGGCCCCTGCTGTCAGAGAAAACTGTTAAGTGAATAAAGCAAGATAATTTCAGATGATGATAAGTACCATGAGGAAAATAACAGAGAGTGATGTGGTAGCAATTGGGGGCAGGGAACCCAGACTAGGCCAGCTGTGTGAGCCTCCAAGAGGGATATTTGACAGAGGCACACAACAGAGCACACAGTCTGGGAAGGTCTGGAGGAAGAACGTTACAAGCAGGGGAAAACAGAGCAAAGTTGCAGAGCTATGAGTAAACATGGTGTTTCATGAATAGAAAGAGGGCAATGTACATGGAGTAGAGGGAGGGGAAGGGAGGTGTGGGGGTGAGATCTGAAGGCAAAGCCCATGCTAAGGAGTTTAAATTTTGTTCTAAAGACAAAGGGGAGCCACTAAGCAGGTGAGTGACCCCATATTATTTACATATACACAAATTATATTATATTACTTATCTCATTTAATTGTCTCAAGAGATCACCAGGTAATTGGTACTTGAAAACAAAGAAGGAAAAACACTAAAAAGTTATAGGTTGGATCCAGAGGTCACTGACCAAAACACTACGCAGAGCCTGAAACCTGAATCTTCAAACTCCCAAGTCCAGCGTCATGCTCCAGGCACAGCTGAGCACAAAGTAGAAACAATGGCCAGGATGAGAATAGGGGTGTGATGTGGTGTTTCTTTGTGCACATTCTGGGTATATGACAGAGGAATTGGGAATGAATGTCGTAGAGGGATGTATATCTTTCTTTCTTTTAAAAAAATGTTTAATTCCAGAAGAGTTAACACACAGTGTTATATTAGTTTCAGGTATACAACATAGCGATTCAACAATTCTGTCTTTCTCTACCTGACTTATTTTATTTAGCATAACACTCAATGCTCATCAGGATAAATGTGCTCTTTAACCCCCATCACCTATTCACCCATCCCCCCACCCACCTCCCCTCTGAGAAGCACCAGTTTTTCCTCTGTATTTAAGGGTCTGGTTTTTTGTTTCCCTTTTTTTTTTCCTTTCTTTCTTTTTTTTGTTTTTTTAAAAATTTTTTTTAATGTTTATTTATTTTTGAGAGAGACAGACAGAGACAGAGCACAAGCGGGAGAGGAGCAGAGAGAGAGGGAAACACAGAATCCGAAGCAGGCTCCAGGCTCTGAGCTGTCAGCACAGAGCCTGACGCAGGGCTTGAACTCCCAGATTGTGAGATCATGACCTGAGCCGAAGCTGGAGGCTCAACCGGCTGAGCCATCCAGGCGCCCCACTTTATTTTGTTTTTAAATTCCACATATGAGTGAAATCATATGGTATTTGTTTTCCTTTGATTTATTTCACCTAGCATTATACCAGATCCATCCATGTTGTTGCAAATGGTATGATTCAATTCTTTATTATGACTAATATTCCATTGTGTGTGTCTGTGTGTGTATGTGTGTGTATCACATCTTCTTTATCCATTCATCTATTGATGGGCACTTTGGTTATCGTAAATAATGTTGCAGTAAACTTAGGCGTGCATACATCTTTTCAAATTAGTGTTTCATTTGTTTTTTTTAAGTTAATTAATTTTTTATTTTTAAAATTTTCTAAATGAAATTAATTGTCAAATTGGTTTCCATACAACACCCAGTGCTCATCCCAACAGGTGCCCTCCTCAATGCCCATCAACCACTTTCCCCTCCCCCCTCCCCCCCCCCATCAACCCTCACTTTATTCTTAGTATTTAAGAGTCTCTTATGGTTTGCCTCCTTCCCTCTCTGTAACTATTTTCTTTCACCCTTCTCCTCCCCCCCTGGTCTTCTGTTGAGTTTCTCAGGATCCACATATGAGTGTAAACATATGGTATCTCTCTTTCTCTACCTGACTTATTTTATTTAGCATAACACTCTCCAGTTCCATTCACGTTGCTACAAGTGGCCAGATTTCATTCTTTCTCATTGCCAAGTAGTATTCCATTGTGTATATAAACCACATCTTCTTTATCCATTCATCAGTTGATGGACATTTAGGCTCTTTCCATCATTTGGCTATTATTGAAAGTGCTGCTATAAACATTGGGGTACAAGTGCCCCTATGCATCAGCACTCCTGTATCCCTTGGGTAAATTCCTAGCAGTGCTATTGTTGGGTCATAGGGTAGATCTATTTTTAATTTTTTGAGGAACCTCCACACTGTTTTCCAGAGTGGCTGCACCAGTTTGCATTCCCACCAACAGTGCAAGAGGGTTCCCGTTTTTCCACATCCTCGCCAGCATCTATAGTCTCCCGATCTGTTCATTTTAGCCACTCTGACTGGTGCGAGGTGATATCTCAGTGTGGTTTTGATTTCTGTTTCCCTGATGAGGAGAGACGTTGAGCATCTTTTCATGTGCCTGTTGGCCATCTGGATGTCTTCTTTAGAGAAGTGTCTATTCATGTCTTCTGCCCATTTCTTCACTGGATTATTTGTTTGTTTGGGTGTGGAGTTTGGTGAGTTCTTTATAGATTTTGGATACTAGCCCTTTATCTGATATGTCATTTGCAAATATCTTTTCCCATTCCATCGGTTGCCTTTTAGTTTTGTTGATTGTTTCCTTTGCAGTGCAGAAGCTTTTTATCTTGATGAGGTCCCAATAGTTCATTTTTGCTTTTAATTCCCTTGCCTTTGGAAATGTGTCAAGTAAGAAATTGCTGCAGCTGAGGTCAGAGAGGTTTTTTCCTGCTTTCTCTTCTAGGGTTTTGATGGGTTTTCAGCAATTTTGAATTTATTTTTTAATAATGGTGTAAGAAAGTGGTTTAGTTTCATTCTTCTGCATGTTGCTGTCTAGTTATCCCAGCACCATTTGTTAAAGAGACTGTCTTTTTTCCATTGGATATTCTTTCCTGCTTTGTCAAAGATGAGTTGGCCATACATTTGTGGGTCCAATTCTGGAGTCTTTATTCTATTCCATTGGTTTATGTGTCTGTTTTTGTGCCAACACCATGCTGTCTTGATGATTACAGCTTTGTAGTAGAGGCTAAAGTCCGGGATTGTGATGCCTCCCGCTTTGGTCTTCTTCTTCAAAATTACTTTGGCTATTCGGGGCCTTTTGTGGTTCCATATGAATTTTAGGATTGCTTGTTCTAGTTTGGAGAAGAATGCTGGTGCAATTTTGATTGGGATTGCATTGAATGTGTAGATAGCTTTGGGTAGTATTGACATTTTAACAATATTCTTACAATCCATGAGTATGGAATGTTTTTCCATTTCTTTGTATCTTCTTCCATTTCCTTCATAAGGTTTCTATAGTTTTCAGCATACAGATCTTTTACATCTTTGGTTAGGTTTATTCCTAGGTATTTTATGATTCTTGGTGAGATTGTGAATGAAATCAGTTTCTTTGTCTTTCTGTTGCTTCATTCTTAGTGTATAAGAATGCAACTGATTCCTGTACATTCATTTTGCATCCTGTGACTTTGCTGAATTTATGTATCAGTTCTAGCAGATTTTGGTGGAGTCTTTCGGGTTTTCCATGTATAATATCATGTCATCTGCAAAAAGTGAGAGCTTGACTTCATCTTTGCCGATTTTGATGCCTTTGATTTCTTTTTGTTGTCTGATTGCTGATGCTAGAACTTCCAACACTATATTAAACAACAGCGGTGAGAGTGGACATCCCTGTCGTGTTCCTGGTCTCAGGGGGAAAGCTCTCAGTTTTTCCCCATTGAGGATGATATTAGCTGTGGGCTTTTCATAAACGGCTTTTATGATGTTTAAGTATGTTCCTTTCTATCCCGACATTCTTGAGGGTTTTTATTAAGAAAGGATGCTGAATTTTGTCAGATGCTTTTTCTGCATCGATTGACAGGATCATATGGTTCTTATCTTTTCTTTTATTAATGTGATGTATCACACTGATTGATTTGCAAATATTGAACCAGCCCTGCAGCCCAGGAATGAATCGCACTGGATCATGGTGAATAATTCTTTTTATATGCTGTTGAATTCGATTTGCTAGTATCTTGTTGAGAATTTTTGCATTCATATTCATCAGGGATATTGGCCTCTAGTTCTCTTTTTTGCTGGGTCTCTGTCTGGTTTGGGAACCAAAGTAATGCTGGTTTCATAGAATGAGTCTGGAAGCTTTCCTTCCCTTTCTATTTTTTGGAACAGCGTGAGAAGGATAGGTATTATCTCTGCTTTAAATGTCTGGTAGAATTCCCCAGGGAAGCCATCTGGTCCTGGACTCTTATTTGTTGGGAGATTTTTGATAACTGATTCAATTTCTTCGCTGGTTATGGGTCTGTTCAAATTTTCTCTTTCTTCCTGTTTGAGTTTTGGGAGTGTGTGGGTGCTTAGGAATTTGTCCATTTCTTCGAGGTTGTCCAGTTTGTTGGCATATAATTTTTCATAGTATTCCCTGATAATTGCTTGTATTTCTGAGGGATTGGCTGTAATAATTCCATTTGCATTCATGATTTTGTCTATTTGGCTCCTCTCCCTTTTCTTTTTGAGAAGCCTGGCCAGAGGTTTATCAATTTGGTTTATTTTTTTCAAAATACCCAGTAGTGGGATTACTGGATCATATGGTAATTCTATTTTTAATTTTTTGAAGAGGAATGTATTTCTTTTTTTTTTTAAGTGTATTTATTTTTTTTTAGTAAACTCTATACCCAACGTGTGATTCGAACCCGTGAGTCACACACTCTTCTGACTGAGCCAGCCAGGCACACCTGGGAATGTTTCTTTTTCTTTTTTAAATAAATTTTTCTTTTATTTTTTTAGGTTTATTATTATTATTATTATTATTTTGAGAGAGAAAGATAGAGCATGAGAAGCTGAAGGGCAGAGAGAAAGGGAGAGAATCCCAAGCAGGTTCTGCACCTTCAGTGCAGAGCCCAATGCAGGGCTCAAACTCACAATCCATGAAATCATGGTATCAGCTGAAATCAAGAGTTGGACGCCCAACTGACTGAGCCACCCAGGCACCCCGGGAATGTGTTTTTCTTAGTGGGCTAGTATATGAAGCAGAAGTGCACCTTGCTCTGGAAGAGGTTAACAATTTCTGGGAGATAGAGGAAGTAGTTCCAGAGAGGCTGACCTCAGGATTTTCAGAGTTCCGTAGAATTAAAGAGTAATAGTGACATTGCAGTAGCTCAATTTTATGGAACACTTACTAGGTGCCAGGCACTGCTCTAAATGCTTACACACACACACACACACACACACACACACACACACACACCAATTACAAGCAGGGGAAAGGGCAGGAACAAAGTTCCTGAGATACTAATAAGCCTGGCATGTTTGATGAATAGGAAGAGGTCAGTGTCCTAAGAGCAGTAGTGTTTTTTCTCTTCACAGCAAGCCAGCGAAGAAGGTATCGTCATTATCCGAATGTTGCAGATGACGAAACTGAGGCATGGAGAGGTTAATAATTTGCCCAAGATCACTCAACAAGTAAGTGGCAAGAACTCAAGAGCCCACACTTTTTAACCATGACACCCTGCTATTTATCGAGTGGACAATATGTATGGAAACTCTACACAAATTATTTATGACATGACCCTGAAAGATGGCCATTATTAGCCTCCTCCTTTGATAGATAAGAGAAGTGCGGAGACTCTGAGTAATTTCCCCGATGTTGTTCAGTGAGCTGGGACTCAAATCCAGATGTGCCTGATGCCTAAATCCATGCTTTTTGCTTTACATTCTACTACCTCTTAGTATCCCCAAGGAGGAGCCCTCTCAGACTGGACTGAGTAGCTGCTCTTTCCAATCCGAAGAAGTGCGGTGCTCACAACTGAGCGTTTCAGGTGTTCTTGTTATTAATCCATTGAGACGCTTGGATTGAAAGAAAGTAGCTCTGGAGTCTTGCTGAGAGGGGAGTTGGGTCGTAAGGCCTAAGGGGCAGGACCCTCCCAGAAGTGATGACTGAGAATGTGATTTTAAAGCCCAAAGCCACAACTTCTCCTACAAGGCAGAGGTAGGTAAAGTAACAACCACCAGGGAACTAGACAGGTGCATGAAATGACTTCGGGGGAAGCTCATTCTGTGCGCATTGCACCAGACCTGCTAGTCAGTCTTCTTTTTTTCATGTTTCCTCAATGATCTGGCCCATTCGATACTCATTATCTTTCATATCTCCCAAGAGGAGACTTATGGGGACTTTGGTTTTTGGCCAAGAGAAGTCCAGGGTCATGCACGTACACAAGTTCTTCAGGTCTTATTTCTCTGAATATTTTTCCATATTCCTCATTAATCTTAAATATCTCTTATGATTATTTCCTAACAGTCAAATTCTTCCAAATGTATTACCAAATGTAATTGTGCATATGTATGTGTTTGTGTGTGTTTGATGTTGAAGGGACTATTTATAATGACTATTATGTTCTCACGTTGGAGTTTTATAGCATTTAATCACGATGAAATTTGTACAAGGAACAACCTTTTGAAATCTAAAGGTCAGTGCCAAGATAATTAACATTTTAGACAATAAGTTTACGGTATAATAGACCTACTGAAATCTTAGTCAAATTGGTTATATTTAATCTTGTTAAGAATTCCTTCAAAGTTTCCACTGCTTATTTTCCTAGGGCTTTCCAGTCTTATGAAAAGAACTGAAATAGAGCTTTAAAACAATCTATTTCAATGAATCCATGTAGTAAATAGGTAGTGTTGCCATGAGTCAGTTATAACAAAAACCAAAACTGTATGAACATTATCAGCCTGTGATTATAAGGGTCTTTTCTGTTAAAGAAAGGATTTATGTCCACAGGGCTCAGAATTCATGAGGTTATACTATTCAATAGATTATTACTTTAATTAACATCCAAGGGTAACCCTGCCAAGTGCAGCCTGTAAGTGAGGGGAGTTAATGGCTTCAGGAACAGCCCTCAACCAATGGGAATAAATGTTCCAGGCCTCCATCCTTCAGATGGACAACTCTACTTTTCAGGAGGTACCAGGGGTCAAGTTAGGAGTGACCTTGGCAACGCACTCTTAATATTGGCTTTTCTTCCTTCCCTGATTCACTTTCCCCCACTCCTGTTTCCCAGAATCATCTCACAAATAAACAACCTGCCCTCAGTCCAAGTGCTAGTGTCAAGTTCTGCTTTAGGGAAAATCTGAATGAAGACATTTGGTACCAGATCTGGCTCTAGAAAGCAGACCATTGTAATGGGCCTCTTGAAATGTCTTACCTACTGATGTCATGGCTAGTGGTAAGTGGGGTGGTGTTAATCCTTTGCAATGCTATAGCGTCACAATTGCTAAGGTTCTTGGTGTATGCGTTGGGATGAGGTATGAACGAAAGGGAAAGCACTGAGTTGGTCAGAGGCCCAGAACTTGAGTGGTATGGGGCAGTGGTAATTCTAAAGATGGTGGAGTTGGCTGGATGTCTGCCTTGGAATCCCTGAAGGAAAAGAAGAGATGCAAGTCAGCCAACTATTAACTCAAGGGAAGCTGTAAATGCCAGAAGGCTTGCTTGGCAGCATATGTGGAGATCCTTGTTTCTTGTAGCTATAGGGCGGCCTGTGCTAACAAGAAGGCTCTCAATTTAATAATAAGGTGGCAGGTCTGCAAAGAATACTAGAATGCACAGCTTCCACCAGTCTCCTATGCTAAAGTCAGGGTTCCAGGGTAAATAAATTTGCAAGGATGTGCCTGAGAACCTTGGCCCTGAGCCCTCCCCGTATTCCTCTGAACCCACCTAGCTGGCAGAAGCAGTGGTCCTCCTTGCTAGAGGAGAGAGAACAGCCTCCCTTCCCTGGAGACCATGCAAAGCCTTATCTAAGATGGCTGTGTTGCAAGATGATGTTTATTCTCAAGATCTGACGCTCTCTGACACTCTCATCCGCACCTTCCAGCTCATTGCTTCCAGACCAATAACTAGGGTCAAGTCTCAGCATAACCCAAGAGGGGAGGTTTAATACCTGCTGTGATAGAAATAGATGTTCACCAAAATAATCTCAGGGCATGGCTAGTCTGTACTGTGTAGAACCAAGGAAGCATGTGCAGGAATGGATTTTGACTGTGTTGAGGTGGATGAGGAGGTGGAGGAACAGAATATAGAGCTCGTTAGGGACAGTGAAATGATTCTGGAACACTCTCCCATGACTCAGGATGAAATGTCCTGGCAAAGAAACATGCAGCTGGTTCCAATATCCTTCTGGGTGGCTGCGTGAAGCTTAAACATGATGTAGAAGCATATGGAGGACGGGGTCCCTATGCTCAGAATGGTGGGCATGCTAGAATAGATTTATTAGATAAGATTGGGGAAGCTGCCTGCTGACTAGATTCTCAAAGAGGGCTCAGAAGGTACCCCTTTTATAAAGGAGATGAGGAATGCACTAGCAAGAGGCACCAGAATCACTGAAAGTGTCAGTGGTGGCTGCCTTTGTAAGGCTGGGACTGACGGTAGTAGGTGCCGTTGCAGAAATGATCCTCCTGGTGTCGATGGGAGCAGTAAGATTTCAGAATAACAGAGACCAGTGGCAGCATGTAAGCATCAGGCGCAAGGGAGACATAGCTATTATAATAACCAGCAGGAGGAGTGTCAGGCAGAGCGCCTTGACCTGCAAGGATCTGCAGTGATGGTTAATAGACTATGGTGTTCTTGAGGCTGAGACAAACGGTCACCAACTGGGGAATGCTTGATTACTATAACCAGAAAGAAAATAAGACTTGATGAGCCAAAGAGTGATGTCAGTTTCCACTATAAATGATTTCTCTTCCGGTTTTCATATTTCAGTAGTTCTGACACACAAAGCCTTCTGAAAGGGGGGGTGGGTCCCTGAAGGTAGGCTTCTGCAACCCTCCAGCAAGTAAATACAGTACATATTCCTGTAGTTCTTCCCCAAGTAGAAGTCCACACGGGGCAAGTTTCATATGAGCCCTGTCCATATAGGCGTAGGGTCTGAGCTCAAAATGTTAAAGGCTCCCCATTATATTCCTATTCAATTCAGTTGCATAACCTTTGCAAAAACCAGATGGATGGTTGCAATAAAGGTTGGCTATATAAACTTAAACTAAGGTAGCCCCAATGATAGCTGCTGTAATATATGTGGCATCTATTTGTTACAGATCTGCTACTCCATATATGGCTATTGGAGTATGCCATAAGTGGCTGCTCCCCATATGGGGAATGCAGTTTCTTTTTTTCCCCCCAATTCTGTCAGTAACAGATGTCCAAGGTGTTCACAACATGGAGCAGACAGTGATATACTCACTGGCTTGGACTAAGGTTATATTAACTCTCCAGATAGCTGACACAAAATAATTTCCATGGACTTTGACCCTCTTGATATTTTGCAGCATAACATGTTGATCCATTATAGCATTGATATATTAATTTGACGTGGTGAACAGAAAGTAGCATATACTGTGTATGCTTTAGAGTTATGTTCTCCAAAGGATGAAAGATAAAATGAAAAATATTCAGAGGATTGCCATATTGGGACAGTTATTAGAGGTCCAATTGCCTGGGGTTTGCTGAGATATCTTCTTTCAGTAGAAAATCAAATTCTAGCACATTGTGCCCTCAGCCACTAAGAGGGAAGCTTACTGCTTATTGGGTCTCTTTGGATTTGGGACATAACCAGTTTTGAGTGGAGAGCAGAACAAGGGAGGACTTTACCGTAGGCTAAGGTTATACAGCAATCTGCCCCAAACTTGTGCTAAATGATCCAGCAGATCCAGTCATGCTAGGATGTATCTGTGCTAGATGTATCTATGTGTATATCTAGTGTTTAGTCTCTGACCTCCTCCACTAGGAGAATTGCAGCACAGATTTACAGGGTTCTGGACATAATCATGCCTTCTGTAGCAGAGAACCACTCACCATAGGAAAAGAGGTTCTGTAGAGACTGAGTAACTGATCATAGTGATGAGAATAGTGTTGCTCACCATGGGCTGGACATCATCATGACCACTGAGTCACAGGAGCTGCCACAATCCATCGTATGATGAAATGGTTCATAAAGGTCACGTCCAAGCAGGTCTAGAGAGTGTCACTTTTGTGACACTAGTGCCTTTTCCTCAATTCATGCACATGATCTCACAGTAGCCTCTAGATGATCCAGTGGTAGGAGAGGAAAATTCTTGTGTCTGGTTCATCAGTGTATTAGAGGAAGAAGAAGATGGACAGTTGTCACACTATAGTCATTCAATATTGACTTTCAAGGACAGGCTGAAGGGAATTCTCCCAGTGGACAGAGATACAACTGGTACACTTGGTTGTTTGCTTTGTAGGGGAGGAGAAGTGGGCAGGGATATGGATACACATAGGTTTCCAGGCAGGGACAGATGGCTTGGTTAGTTAGTCAGGGACATGAAACTAGCAAGATTGGAAAGTTGGAGACATGAAGGTGGACCTATAGGAGTGGGCACAAGGGCATCTGCTCCAGGGGGATGCTCAATAACCAGGTGGACAGGATGACCTACTCAGTGAATAGCAGCCAATATCTCTTTGGCCACCCATTGCTTGAGCAAGGAGTTGGCCACACTGGTAGGAATGGAGGCTCTGCCTTTTCCCAAAAGAATGGGCTGCCTCTCACAAGGCAACCTGTTGGCTACTGGCTACTGCCAATGCTGAATTTCCAGCATGTTAGCGTCAGAGAAGGAAATCGCACCCTCAGTAGGGTATGCTGTCTGAAGGACATCAGCCAGCTGCTTGGTGGCAGGTTGATTACATTAGGCCTCTTCCACTTTGGAGGTGACACTTCAGATCGTATTCTGCCAGTCTATAGCTGGGACTTGATTCTATTTAAGGAGAAATACAATTCTTTTGAGAGTAGAATCATAAAGAGGATTTATAAAATTCTTTGAGGTATTTCTGGTTTCAGCATAATCACTAACAAACCATTTGGCCTCATTCCCTCCAGTTCTTCCTTTAGTGGACACGAGGTGGGACAGTGACCCATTACCATTTTTCATGAGAGAGCCTTTATTTAAAAAAAAAAAAAAAGGTTGTAAATGGCTTCTCCATGAGTAAAAAGTCCTAGTCCCAACTTCTCAGGTTTTTCTGCATATCTAACCCCCCTCTAAATTTCTAGCATCGCTTTCTTACCAGAAGCACATGAGTGTTTGCCTAGTCTTAACAAAAAAGATTCTGACATTTTGAACCATCTTTATAGTAACATTAATTAAAGCAGTGACGGGGCACTTTCTCCCTGCTAGTCGCTAGGCTAGGTGTTTTTAATAAGGTATTTCATTTACTTTCCAGAATAACTGTACCGGGTAAATGTTATAATCACATTGTTGACGAGGACACCAAGGATCAGAGAAGTTAGATAACTTGCCCACAGCTGGCCAGTTGGGCAGCTAGGATGGAATCCACCTGTGGTCTTCAGCAATGTGTAGAAGATTCTCACTTGTTTTTTGAACTTCAGAGTTACATAACCCACTGGACCAATTGATTCGTTATGCTCCAAGCATTACCTTTCCTCTTCTCTTTTTCATCCCCAAGTATTTATTGGACGTCACATCACCTGCACAGGCACTGTTCCAGGTTTTGGCGCATTCACTAGCCACAAAGATCACATGTGTTTTGGTAACGCAAGGCTCTTGCCTCTGCATTCGTTGATGCAGGACACTGGAAACTAGAGATTACAGCTAGGGCATTTTGGCTTGATGGATGAGGAGAAAGGAGTGCAGGAGGCTGGTTGGCTGGACTAGCAGGGCGCGGTTATACCACTGTTGGCCACCAGATGGCAGAGGCGTCCAGGGCAGCGCAGCCTCAGGGAGGCTCTGGTGCGCTGAGGCCTGGCTACGGGCTTGAGAGCCAAGGGCGGAAGGGTTTGTTAACACTGTTTTCACCAGGGACGTTCAGTTGCTTAGACAAATATAATTCAGAAAGATAGAGAATAGGATTCTCTGGTGACTTTCTTTTCTTTTCTTTTTTTAAGCTTTATTTATTTTGAGAGAGAGTATGCATACACAAGCGGGGCAGGGGCAGAGAGAGAGAGAGAGAGAGAGAGGGAGGGAGAATCCCAAGCAGGAGAGAGAGAGAGAGAGAGAGAGAGAGAGAGAGAATCCCAAGCAGGCTCTGCCACAGAGCCTGATGCAGGGCTGAAACTCACAAACTGGGAGATCATGACCTGAGCCGAAATCAAGAGCCAGACACTTAACTGACTGAGCCACCCAGTTGTCCCTCTGATGACTTTCAAACAGGCTCATTGGGGTTCTGATGGAGGATTTATGCCCAGAAAATGAAATGTAGAAGAGTATGTGTCTGAGTGTGTGTGTGTGTGTGTGTGTGTGTGTGTGTGTGTTCGCGCGTACGCTTGTGTTATGTTTTGGAGGTGGGGGTCATTGGAAGAGATAGTTTCAAAAAACGATCAACACAGAAAATGAACAAATGAACCAGACAGTAGACTAGATGTGATCAGACAGGATCCAGAAGAAATGATTTGTATCTTAAGGTGAGTTATGTAACGTGAGTGAACTTCGGTTGTGATGAGGTTCTAGAAGGGGATTCTTACTTTTTTTTTGTTCCCCCAGTGCAACGAACCCATTTGATAGGCTGGTGAAATTTATGGGTCCTGTGGTAGACTATGTTTTACAAAAATGGTCTCAACCATATCTTGGGTCTCATTTTTTCCCAAAAGCTTATTTCTTTCCCACCAAGTGGTGGAGTCTGTGGACTCTCCCCATGAACCTGCGTGGGTCTTCGTGGCTGCCTCAACTCATAGAGGAGGGTGAAGTGCCACAGGACTTTGCAGATAAGCAATAAAAGATGGTACAGCTTCTGTCTGGCTTTGTCTCTTGACACTCTGAGCTGCCATTGTAAGAAGTTGGGCAACCCTGAAGCTGGGCAACCACGTGGAAATTCTCTGGAAGAGATTGGGGGCAGGGGTGGCGTGAGGAATTAAAGAGTACATTTATCATGATGAAAAAAATAAACAAAAATTCAAAAAGTTAAAAAAAAAATTAGAGATTCTGAATGAGCTCTGCCCTGTCCTAGCCCCTGGCTGTTCAGGTCCTCCCAGCCTAGGTGCTAAACACGTAAATGGATCATTCCAGTCCCAGCTACTCTGTATTTCCATGAGACCGCAAGCAGGAATTCCTCAGTGGAGCTGTCAGCCCCAGAACCATGAGAGATAATAATAATCATCAGAGGATCGTTGTTTTAAGCCATGAAGTTTTGTGGTGATTTGTTACATAGGAACAGATAACACAAATAGACCCTTTTTCAGAATACTCTTTCCAAATTCTTCAAATAAAATATGTAGGATTACAAAGGAATATTGAAATATGAAATATCCCAATAAATGATAATACATGTGCTTCTTTATTAAGATATTAGTGCTGGATATGATGACTACTCTAATTTCTAAGCGTTGATGAGCATAAGTGATATCTGGAGATAGTCTGCATAACAAAAGTTTTTGTCTGTAAAACAAAAATATGATATAAAAATATCTTACTTTTTTGATAACAAAGTCACAGGTACCTCTATTACTATCGTGACATGCTGGTTTTATTCGTTATAGAAGGAAGTGCTCAATTTCAGTTACAGATGAGTGAAAATAAAGGCATCAAGGTATAGTTTTTTTTCTCCAAGTTCTTGGATTGCTTTCCTCCACCCCCACACCCATTGGGAACCATCAGCAGTGGGTGCTTGTGAGACTCTCAGGGACTATAAAACAGTCCTGTCTTTTCTGGATGGTGGAAGGGAGGGTGTGACATCAAGTCCTTGCCAGAGATCATGTGACTCTTCGGCACCAGTGTGTTTTCCCAAGCCACTGCTCTGCTCCTTTTCTCTACAGCTGTTTTGTCTTGCATTCCCCTTTCATGGATCTGTTTCTCTCTTTGTACCATGGTCCTTTCTTCTTCCGTGATCCCTCCTCATCATGGAATTAAATGGCGATCTTTAGTTCTTAATTTTTTTAAATGTTTATTCATTTTTGAGAGTGGGTGGGTGGGGAATACAGGATCTAAAGCAGGCTCAGTCCTGACAGCATAGAACTCGATGCAGGGCTCAAACTCAGGAACTGTGAGATCATGCCCTGAGCCAAAGTCGGACATTTAACCGACTGAGCCACCAGCTGCCCCTCCAGACACTCCCATTTTTAGTATTGCTACTTATCCTGCCCTGCCCTTCTTGATGAAAACTTTCAGGGCAGAGAGAATGGAGTAGGTAGTGAGCATCGATCATGTACCAGATCCTCTGTAGATGCCATTGACTTTGTTTTACAAAGAAGGGAATTGAAGTTCAGAAGGTTGGGTAAACGGTTCACGGTCACGCGGTTAGTAAATGGTAGAACTGAAACTTAGAGCCTTGGTATTTTTTAGCTTCAGAGACTCTGCTCTTCTTGTGACATAGACCTTATTCCACTTCACCCCAGGGTTGAAGCTTAGCCACTTTTCATATGCTAAGTCCTAACATGTGTTCCTTTTCTGCAATAACCTGAACATAGCCTTGAGCCTTTATACATTGCTTTCTCATTTCCTGCTGAACCACATTTGATGAATGTCTTTCTAAAAGTTCTCTTCTCTTTTCTCATTCTTTATACTGACCTTATTTTTTTGACCTAGATGCTAGGTGCACGAATCTATCCCCAGCTATTATTTCCCCCTTGAGCTTCAAATCCATATGCCCAAATGCCTAGTGCCATTTTCATAGGTGAATGCAACTGAAAATTCAATAAGCTGGACTGTCTCTTGGCCTTCCTTCCCACTGTCTTTTTCTACAGACCACCTCCGTCACTGTGGCAGATTCTGTGGAAGGGCTCTTTTGGAACATCTCTTCCAGCCTCTATTAAGCAGACTTCTCCAATGCAGAAGTTGGGCCATTCTTTCTCTTCTCTTCTACCACAAAATTTCCCAGGGTCCCAGGGTTCAGACCTACACTCATTCCTCACGTGGTCTTGTCCAGGTCAAAGGTATTTAATAACGTATTTTTGCTGGTGAACCTCAAATTTCTCTCTCTCCAGCCAGACCTCTCTCTTGAGTTCAGACTTGCATATTTGACTGCATGTGAGCATCTCCATAGGGGTGTCTAATCAGCATCTCAAGCTTAATATATCCAGAAGAGAACATTGAGGTTCCTGCTGCCTATAAATGCTCACCTTCCACGTCGTAGATGACTTACCTTCTATCTCTTTCAGGTCTCCGCTTAGAGATGGCTTGCTCTACCCATCCAGTATAAAATAGAGCATGTAGGGGCACCTGGGTGGCTCAGTCGGTTGAGCGGTCGAACTTCGGCTCAGGTCATGATCTCGCGGTCCATGAGTTTGAGCCCCGCGTCGGGCTCTGTGCTGACAGCTCGGAGCCTGGAGCCTGTTTCAGATTCTGTGTCTCCCTCTCTCTGACCCTCCCCCATTCATGCTCTGTCTCTCTGTCTCAAAAATAAATAAACGTTAAAAAAATTTAAAAAATAAAATAAAATAGAGCATGTATCATCACCTTAATCCATCTAACTTTATTTCCATGGTATTTGCTTGACATCAAGTTATGAGACATTAGGTTATTTATTGTTTGTTCCACTACAACGCAAGATCCACTACAAGGTAAGCTGTCTAAAAGCAGGAACTTGTCCACTGGTGTATCCCTGGAACCTGGAAGGCTTCCTGCACTTAGTAAGTGCAAGAAATACTTCTTCTTAGATGCCCGCTGCCACTTACCTATTGTAGGCACACCATCATCTCTCACCTGGCCTGCAGCAAAAGCCTAAATGCTCTCCTAGCCTCTAGTTCCACTTATTTTCCAAACTGAAGCCACTTTGACTTTCCTAAAATGAAAAGCTGTTCATCCACTGCCCTTAGGCTTTTCTGGGGAGATTCTGTGTTCTTCAGGACTCTGGATCTCAAGCAACAGAAACCTCCAATCTCCCAGCTATTCTGGTTGATTCCCCACCGTTCAGATTTTGGCTTAGTCATACTTGCTTTGACAGCCTTTTGTGACCATCATTGGGGTGGGTACCTTCCTTTTGAACTCCATATATCATCCTGTAATTATTAATATTTCAGACCTACTATATTATATGACAAATGCCTATTTTTGTGATTTCTTCCCGCATACTGGAAGTAACTGCGTGAACATCTAAATTACTCACTGATGTATCCTCATCACCTCCACTGTACCTGACATGTAGGAATTGCTTGGTAAATATTTATCAAATTAAAGAGTCCTCTGTGCTTCCCATTCCTACCGTCACTGACTACTGCTTCTTGCTGTCTCTTCTCTCTGCATAATCAGAGCTGTAACTCTACCTGGCCACTATGCTATTGCCCCAGGGCTCTGAAATCTACAGTGTGTCAATTTTTTTTAAATTAAAAAAAAGTTTTTATTTATTTTTGAGACAGAGAGAGACAGAGCATGAGCAGAGAAAGGGCAGAGAGAGGGAGACACAGAATCTGAAGCAGGCTCCAGGCTCTGAGCTGTCAACACAGAGCCCGACGTGGGGCTCAAACTCACACACTGCGAGAACATGACCTGAGCCGAAGTCGGACGCTCAACTGACTGAGCCACCCAGGCACCCGGCAGTGTGTCAATTTTAAAAATGATTGTGCAATTAACCCAACAGCACATGCATGTAGGATCACTGAGCTTAATACCTAGTTAGCAAGAATAATTAGTTGAAACAGGAAACCACCAGATGGTGAGTATTATCAATAACACCAATATAGGAGCCAAGACATGAATTCCAAAGTTAATTTGAGGGCATATTTTGTGCTTGCCCTGGCACCAAAATTGCTAGTTATGACTCTGTTTGGAAGTTCCTTTCTACACAATAATTTCTGATGGCAGATCTCTTGACTTTATTCACTGTCTGTGGGCACGAGAAGGTAGAAAATACACTCACACCACCAAGTTATGGGAAGGATAGATTATGGGGCTGCCTTTCTGGATCTGTCCTGTTAATTGGAGTGTTAGGATTTGAGGTGCCACCAAAAGAGGTTACAGCATGACTTACCAGTGGTGGTCTGCAAAGATCAATGAAATATGCAAGATAGAAATGTGTCCACCAGCGAGTACAGCCACCTCTAGTGCCTTTAGTTCTAGGACCTTCAGAAATATGAGTTGGTGCCTTAGAGAGAGAATGTTTACTCTTCTGGACAATCAGTCAGTGCTGCAATGGCCCCCGATCTCCTCAAGAATGTGGGTGTTTCCCATGTCTCCAGCATTCAGTTTTAGCCAGAAAAGTATCAGCACATGGAGTCCTCTACTGAAGAAAATTAAAACAAACAAAAAAAGATGACTGCCTGTGGACATAGCATGCAACATTCAGGGCTCTGGACTTTTCCCATTGTTATCTAACAAAATTTTTCTTTCTGTCCAAAGTCCTGAGTCAGACTCAGAGTTGCTTTGGAAACTCAAGAGGTCAGTCATCAACCATCCCATTTCCTTCTATTTCTTCACTCTTATGCTTCTTTCAGAGACTCCCAAGTCTTGTGTCTCATACAGCTGTGCCAAGGAGTCTGTTGTATCATCACGCTGGCTCAGCTTCTTGTCTGCTTCTATGGCTCCCCCAGGGCCTGGCATTTGTGATGGAGAGAAGATCACATAGTACATCACACCACAAGCCTCCCCCCCGCCACCTATGAGCTATGGGGCCTCAGACTCCTCATCAGTATACTGGGGAAGACAGCAGTGGCCATCTCACTTATAAAATGTTCTCACAGGAACTTCTGAAAATCTTGTAACTGAGTGCCAGCAGGACAAAACATCCTATCCCTCCTCTGCTAATGGAATAAATTCCGTCTCTTCCCTGCCACATCTTCCATATGCCCCCAGTTGATTGATTGCAAAGGCTTTCTCATAAGTAAATTATGGGGCATTCACCACTGAAGCTTCTATTTCAGTTGCAGGAAAGAATATTGTTAACAAGGAAGCCAAACTCGTATTCAGAGGATCAAGCGAGGTCCTCAGATCCATTGACCCCTCAGTCTGATGTCTTATAAACTGATAAAAATCAGGCTATCACTTTGTCTTTAGGTGTGAGGGATAAGCAAAGAATAAACTTTTATCTTGAATGGATAGAGGCTTGAGTGGGAGGTGTAGGCTGGAAAGATGTGATCACATGTCTATAGGCCATCTGTGTGTTTCAAGGGAAATCATGACTGAGAAATTGTTAGGATGAAAGGGACATAATAGGACACTGAGATACCTCTCTTGAAATCAGATTCGTGTAAACCAAGTGTTGGGTGTGTAAACCTTGGGTGGAGGGGAGACATCATATCATCCTGTGCGTGATCAAATGTATTGTTTCCCATGACAAATACTATAACAAATCATGTAAAAAGAAAGCAGATGTTCTGTAACTGTGTATAGTGTTGGATGTTAAGGTACATGTATGGTGGTGATCGTTTTGTAATACACACAAATATCAAATAATTATGTTTCACACCTAAAATGAATACGTTACATGTCACTTATCTCTAAAAATTTTTTTTTAACATTTACTTATTATTTAGAGACCGAGAGACACAGAGTGTGAGCAGGGGAGGGGTAGGGAGAGGGGGAGACACAGAATCCGAAGCAGGCTCCAGGCTCTGAGCTGTCAGCACATAGCCCGACGCGGAGCTCGAACTCACCAACCGTGAGGTCATGACCTGAGCCGAAGTCGGTCACTTAACCAACTGAGCCACCCAGGCACCCCTCTAAAATTTTTTTAAGCAAATTTATCTTATCATTATGGGTGTTAGAGGTCGAAAATGTGTCTGCAGGGCTTTGTTTCTTCTGGAAACTCTAGAGGAGAATCTGTTGTCTTGACTTTTCCAGTTTCTAGCGGTTGCCCACATTCCTTGGCTTGTGACCCCTTTCTCCATGTTCAAAGCCAGCATGGAGTGTCTGCAAATCCCTCTCTGACCATCTTACTTCCCTGTTATAAAGACCCTTGTGATTGCATTGGGCCCACCCAGATAAATCCAGGAGAATCTAATCTCAAAATCTCTAAGCTCATCTACAAAGTCCCCTTTGCCACCATAACATAACATATTCCCAGCTTCCGGGGATTAGAATGTGGGCATCTCTGGAGAGGCATCGTTCAGCATACCACATCAAGGATGTGAAAATTATTTTTGTTCTGTGTGACTTTTGGGTCATGTTGGCATGCAGGTAGTCAAGTGCTCCAGTGATGGTCACTGCTTGTCATGACTTCCATTTCTCCTTTAGGTTTCCTGGACTCCACTGTGCTACAGGAGTGCTGACCATATAACCAGGGTCTGTCTCCTAGACCTTCAGGACCAGAGGAGTCAATGTCAAGTCATAAAGTATGGGGACTTGAAGGGATCTGAGAGATTATGTGACCCAATCCTTTTCATTTTGTATGTGAGGAGGATGAAGTACAGAGACTCCAAGGTGACCTGCCAAGGTCAATGCCCAGTTAGTGGCACAAAAAAGGGGTACCTGCTTCCTTCTTTTCTTCTCGTTATATCACTGGGATTTCAAGTTAAGTTTGGGAAGCTTTATGGAGCTAGTCACTGATTGTCTGAGTTTATTATTTTTTTCCTCCTGTGACATTGGGCAAATAACATTATGTATGTATAAAAAAACAACTAAAAGTCGTGTCTCCATGAAGTTCACCAATCTGTTTAACAATGTGGCTAATGTGTAAAGTGATAGAATAATGACAAATGAACTTAAATCTTAGGATGAAGAAACTTTTTCCTTAGTTCATAAATATGGTCTAAATCCTTGGGCTTTTTTTTTTATAAATTTTTAAAAAATGTTTATTTATTTTTGGGAGACAGAGAGACAGAGTGCGGGAGGGGCAGAGCATGAGAGAGACACAGAATCTGAAGCAGGCTCCAGGCTCTGAGCCGTCAGCACAGAGCCCGATGTGGAGCTGGAACCCACAAAGCGTGGGATCAGGACCTGGGCTGAAATTGGACGCTCAACCGACTGAGCCACCCAGGCGCCCCCGCTTTTTTTTTTTTACACTTCTTTTTCTTCAAGGGGTATAGAAGAGCATTTATTGATGGCCAGCTGTATGTGAGATACTGCTTTAGGTTCTGAGGAAAAGACAGCAAAGAAGGTTTTGTGGCGATGTATTATTTACCATTTGGGTTCCTCAAACTCCTGAAAACACAGAGAAAAACAACTTTAACATTTTAAATGCAGTAACTTGGAGGCAGCTTAAGTAGAGCACTGAATGAGAATAATTGAATATGTGGTACAATATGGAGGCCAAAGTATATTCACAACCCTTTAAAATCCCTTGTGGATGGGCACCTGTTCTTTGCTCAAAATGAATTGCTTCGTCTGCCAATGTTAGAAGAGCCAAAGCACGGAGGCGTGGCTATGGTGTGGAAATCCAGCATTTGGACAGATCCAAATACGGACGGGGAAAAATAAGTGCCGGCGCCCGGGTGGTTCAGTTGGTTAGGCGTGGGATGTTGGCTCAGGTCATAATCTCACAGTTCTTGAGTTCGAGCCCCGCATCTGGCTCCCTACTGACAGCTCAGAGCCGGGAGCCTGCTTTGGATTCTATGTTTCCCTCTCTCTCTGCCCCTCCCCTGCTTGCACTCTGTCTCTCTCTCTCAGAAATAAATAAACATTAAAAAAAAAAAAAAAAAGAAGAAAGAAAGGAAAAGTAAGTGTCAACTCTCACACTTGCCAGAGCTCTTTGCATTTGGGCTCATAGATCTCACAGGCCTGGTTTGCTTATTTGTGACTTATTTTTCCTATGGGATTTGTTAAATCAGTTCCTCTTATGGCATAAATTACTCCCCCAAAACAAGGCAGTTTGCTTTGGAAGCCAAATGAACATTCTGAGGTCCCTTGGTATCTTGTAATACAATCCGTTTGTAACTGTATTTCGGAATGCGGAAATATTTAAGGAAACCAGTAAACTAGAGACGATATGCATTATTTGCCTCAGGGAAATACGTTTTTATTTCTTTGTAGCTTTGAAGTCACCAGAAAGGGAACTGAGCAGAAAGAGGAGAGGAGAGTCAGAGTGTTGAAAAAGGATGTTTCTGGGAGAAGTTGGAGGTGGTGGGGAAGAAGGGGGGCACCTTGAAAACCAGAACTCGTTTTAGACCACAACTCGTATGACCTGCAGAGATAGGAGTGTTTTGCAGAGGGTGGATTAATGGCAGCCTGTTGTCTTGTGATGACCAGATCAGACTCTGAGGCAGTTGATCAGTCAAACAACTTGGAAATGGGCCACTGGCTCAAAGATTGCACAAGGAATAAAGGCAACAGTGAGTAGAGAGAATTCCAGAAGGCTTTGTTATTCTCTTGAAGCACTCATCTTGGGTCTCTGTGCAACCTTGAATGGCATACCACTGAATTCCACCTGAGGGAAACAAAAGAGGTAGGGTTGGGGTGCCCGGCTGGCCCAGTCAGTACAGCATGCAAATCTATCTTGGGGTTGTAAATCTATCATGGGGTTCAAGCCCCATGTGGGGGGGGGGGTAGGGTAAGGAAATTCCTTGTGAAGTGCAACCTACCTGGCTTAGATGCTTCAAACTAACAGGTTAAAAAAAAAAAAAGTAACAGGGTTCCTGGGTGGCTCAGTCGGTTAAGCATCTGACTTTGGATCAGGTCATGATCTCCGGGTTTGTGGGTCTGAGCCCTGCTTTGGGCTCTCTGCTGTCAGCACAGAGTGCATTTCAGATCCTCTGTTCCCCTCTCTGCCCCTCCCGTGGGCTCTCTTTCTCTCTCTCAAAAATAAACAAACAAACAAAAGAAACAAAGACCAAGCAAAACTTCTAGGTTTATGAAGATGCATTTTGTCTTTAAGAACTCCCACCTAAATGTATTCTAGTTAGCTACATTGCAATACAGTAGCTTTCAAATTTGAAAGCAAAATAGCTTTCAATTTCAGATGATAAAACCCATGCAATTGCCAGTGACTTGTAAAACTTTCTGAAGTGTTAGCTTCCATTATCATTCCCCAGCTTAACCCAGGTCATGAGTTATTCAAAGGTCTTAATCCACAGAAGGATCATTTGGATGTGTAAGTGCTTCTCAGGAAGGGAAGTGTGTCCTTGACTTCGTTTAATTTTCACCCTGATTTTGGAAGTAATGCATGTTCACTGCACAAAATGTGAAAAATAAACACAAGTGCAAAATAAGGGATAGTGTTGTCCTGTAATCCTGCCCAGCCTCCCCCCCCACCCCCCCACTGCCTTCCACGTGTATGAAGGGAGAACATGAAGGAGCAGTTCCCCAAAGGCAGCCAAACGTGTGATGGTTGGAAACTTCTCAAAACAGTAGTCACTCAACCAGGGGCACTTTTGCCTCCCACCCCCAGGACAGTAGATAATGCCCAGAAACATTTTTGTTGTTACAACTTGGAAGATCTTACTTGCATGGAGTGACATGCTAAACCTCCTACGGTCCGTAATATAGCCCTGCATAACAATGAACTATCCTGCCAAAGTGTTAATAGTGTCAAGGGTGAGAAACCCTGTTAATAAAGCTCTCAAAGTGTTCCAGTTCTATTTTTTTCAGGACAAAATTTGCGAGTTAGGAAACTGCTGTGCCCACGACACTGGAGTCAGACTGGGTCCTTGACCGGTCAAGAGCCATTGTCAATATTTTGACACATCAGCCTCCAGACTCATGTGCAGAGACCTTTGGCACTTGTTCTGAAGTTCAGCTGCCTTGAGGAGTGAGTATGTGTCCACATTCTGAAAGACAAGAGCAATCACTGAGAGCCATCATCTCATGGCTCCAGGGGTCCCTGGCACCTCTCCCCTTCTAGAAGGAAGGGGCTCTGACCGGCAGAGGCATGAGCCAGAGGGAACATGGGGCTTAGAGAGTGGACTGAATAAGCACAAATAACCCTCTTAATACCAAAACCCATCACGTGGGACCCCCAAGTTCTCTTCCTCTCTCCCAACTAACTTTGATCTCTTACTTTTTCTTTTCTCCTTCCAACTCCATAGAGAAATTTAGAGTTTTGCCTTGTGGAGATGTTTATTCATGGTTGGTATTCCATGCCTACTGTTCTGCAACTGCCTTTCTTCTGCTCAAGAATGTCTTAGAGATTGTTCCCATGTTAACAAAGGGATCTAGTTCATGTAAGTGTTGCATAGCATTCCATAGCCTGAATATACATCTCAGTTTGTTTATTTGTTTGTTTATTGAGAGAGACAGTACCCAATCTGGGGAGAGGAGCAGAGGGAAAGGGAGAGCAAATCCTAAGCAGGTTCCACACCCAAGGCAGAGCTCGACACAGGGCTTGATTCCACAACCCTGAGATCATGGCCTGAGCTGAAATCAAGAGTCTGATGTTCAACCAACTGAACCACCCAGGCATCCTTACATCATAGTTTGAAGAACACTTCGCCCATAGATAAACATTTAGGTCATTTCCATTACTTTACAATTAAATATAATATTGAGGGATAACCTTGATAATCATGCTTTTTTGTGTTACATGTGAATATTTTACTGCAGTAGATATCAAGAAATACAATAGCTTTGTAGAAGGCTGTGTTCATTTAAAATTTCAATGGAAATTCCCAAATTGTCTAAAAAATTGCTAACCTAATCTAAATTATCACTGGAATCTTTTTTTCTGTTATTTATATTCCAACTATTTTCATCCAGTTTATTCTTTATCTTTAAATTTTGGGGGTTGTCGTTCATTTTATAGGTCTTAAAATATTGAAGTATTCAAATTTATCTTTCATTTCCTTTACAACGTAGGTCTTTTGGATGTTCAAGAGGCCTCCTCTCTTTCAGTCTTCTTCGGTATTTTCTTCTAATGTTGTCATCATTTGGACATTTGCACTTACCCTGTAACCTCTGCAGACAAGGCTGGCTTCCTAGGCATGTCACCTGTGCACTTGTACAGGCTCTGTGCTTAGGAGGGCCCTGCAAACTATTACTAATTTTTTGTGAGGATGTGAGTGGTGTGAATGAGGCAGTATAGACATTCACTTGAATTTGAATCTTGCCTCCAATACTCATCAGCTGTGTGACACCATGCACATGTCTTAATCTTCCAATGCCTCAGATTTCTCATCTTTAAAATGGGGGTAGTGACAAGATCAAGCCCATGTCATTGTTTTGTTGGTATAATGTCATCCAGGTTAAGGCCCTTAGGACAGCATCTGGCACATAGTAAATGTTTACTGATGTTTGCTTTTATATAAGGATTTTTTCCTGTCGTCATTTTCATATATATATATTTTTAAGTGTCAAGACTTACCTTTCACGTGAATCTCTTTTATGCAGTACTGACCAGGTTTTGTTTTGCAGGTTCCAAAATCCAAAAGACATCCATGGAAGGGGATTGAGAGGTTGCATAATCTACAAATCACACCTTCAGCACCTCCAAGTACAGAAGATAAATAACTAACTAAATAAATAAATAAACGAATAAATAAATAAAGGGAAAACAGAAGTGACGGCCAGAAAGGAAAAAAAAAGAAGAGACAAAGGGAGAGGGAAAAAAAAATGTGATTTTCAACTGGAAAAGGTAAGCAACAATTAAAAAAAGAATTCTAAAAACTCATATAAATTAAAATTATTTTTATTTCAAGAGTGGGAGAAATTTCAAAGCATATGCTACATTCATGCAATTGGAAGCACCCAGAACGGATACTAATTAGAAATGAGGCCAGGTGGTCTAAACAATTTAGTTGGGAAAAATTTACTCGACTCCTTGGCACCTAATTAAATCAAACCAGTTATTTAGCCAGAAAATTGAATTTTAGCCATATAGTCACTATTAGGCGGCCCCCACTTCAATGTCTATGTATTGTAGGTTCTCTGTGACTGTGTATTGCTTGATTAATGTTTACATATAGGTTATCTCCAGCATTCAAATCCAGCGGCTTAAAATGTTATTTATTTTGATTACATAGAAATGGCCCAGAGATCCTCAAACTTAGTCAGCATAAGCAAGATTGGAAGCTAGCTATTATCTAGAGGACTGGCTTCCAAATTTGACTGTGCATCTCATTTACGTAAACAGTTAAAATACAATAAACACAAATTCCCAGAGCCCCTATAGACCTGTATTAGAATATATAGGAAGTGAGGCTCAGAAATCTGTATTGTAGACATGCAGAAACAGTGGAGGGCATGTGATTTGGACATAGATGTCCAGACCAGTGTTTCAGGACCACTAGTTTCATTGAATTCAGGCAGCGCCTTTATAATAATTTCTACAGGGAGCCTTGGCTAGTGATGAAGAGCTCATCACCATTAAAAACACCTCAGCCTGTTAAAAGATTCTTCTAAAATTGAGTCCAAGTCTGCCTCAGTGTACATAGTTTTCATCTTTTAACATAGGAAGACCATTGCCACGTCACTCTTATTCACTGATGACCCGAAGGAAGAGTTTATTGGGCAGTTTGCACTTTGTATTTTTTCCATCTCCCTCTGCCATTTTCAGGGTTAGAAAAGATCACTTTTAAGAGAAAATAGTCGGCTGATGAGGCTAATTAACCTCTGTTGACTATTCTCATCTCAAGACACTTTGGAAATTTCACAGTTGGTTCTCTCTCTGAGCGAGGCAGACTTTCAATCCATAATCAACAATCCATCAACAAATATTTTCTTAAGAACTAAGCTTATGCCAAGGACCCTGCTAGGCAATTTACATGCATTAGCTCCATCATTGTTCACAGTGGGCCTTCGAAGCCAGTACTAAACTGCTCAAGTCTCACATGAAAGAAGACTAAATCTCAAGATTTTAAGTAGCTCGTACAAGTGGCAGAGACAGGAGTTTAAAAAAGGCTGTTGGAGGGTGCCTGGGGGGGCTCAGTCAGTTATGCGTCTGACTTCGGCTCAGGTCATGATCTCACAGTTCGTGGGTTTGATCCCTGCATTGGGCTCTGTGCTGAGGGCCCAGAGCCTGAAGCCTGCTTCGGATTCTGTGTCTCCCTCTCTCTCTGCCCCTTCCCCACTCACGCTCCGTCTCTCAAAAATAAACATTGAAAAAAATGTAAAAAATAAAAAAATAAAAAGGTCTGTTGGAATCTCAAGCCCTTGTTCTAAGCAAGCACCCCATGTCCCTAGAGCTGCCTGCCTTTTTTGTATCCCAAACGTCCTGATCTTGCCCTCTTCTTTCTGGATATTTTGATTCTTAGTAGATTCTGAGTCAGTTGCCTGCCCAGAATACTAGGGCTGCTTGGATCTTTAAGTCATGCCTGAGATAACTTTCCTCCCGCACTTGTGACCTCTGAGTCTCACCCCTTGCTCTTAGAGATCACTGCATGGCTCAGAACTGTGGTGCCAGGGGCTCCTCCGTGGTGGACAGCTCTTTCTCTGCCTTGCCAGAGACCCATGGACTGTTTTCCTGGGGGAGTTCTGCTCTGGCTTCTTTCCCTCCCTTTCACATAGTCCCTCCTCCTCCTGATCCCCCCACCCAGCATCCATATCTTCTTCCTAAAACCTTGGCTCTGATGTTATTTACAGCTGAAGATGAAACCTTAGCTTTTTGTTGACTGTATCTGTTCATTTGCTTGAGTAATTATAAATATGTTCTCAGATCCCGTGTCCTTTATTCCAGTGTCTTTTTTATCTGAAAATTTATTGTTGGTTTTATTAACATTAGCACATAAATATATGTCTTTGACAACTAAATTTACAGCTTTGGGTTAAATGTAAAATGAATAGTTTCCTTAATGATTAATTCTGAAGTATGCTATACTATTTTATGACTTTATTTATTAACAGGAAACATCCAATAGATTACATTATTTATATAAATTATATAAATACAATCACATAATATATGACATATATAAATAGTATATAAATATATATTATATAAATAAATAAAATAAATTTATTTAAATTTATTTAAAATATATAAATATATATTATATATAAATTTTTATAATGTAAATTTATATCTAAATTATATATAAATTTAAGTTATATATAAAATATAAATGTATATATTTATACTTTATATAATATATAAAGTTCTAGAGTATATATGCTTTATATATATTTATATATTATATATACTTTATATATTATATATACTTTATATATATTTATATATTATACATATACTTTATATATATTTATATATTATACATATACTTTATATATTTATATAAATAAATAAATTATATAACTTAAAAATATGTGTATATTACATAAATATATATTATATATTAAATTACATACATAAATATATATATTCATATTTATACTTGTATGTAAAGTTCTAGAGTATATATACTTTATATATGTTTATATGTATTATATATACTTTATATATTATATATATTTTATACTTTATATATATTTATATATTATACATATACTTTATATATATTTATATAAATAAATAAATTACAAAATTTAAAAATGTAAGTATATTATATAAATATAAATATATATTAAATTACATACATATATAAATGTAAGTATATATTTATATAATATATAAAGTTCTAGAGTATATATACTTTATATATTTGTATGTATTATATATACTTTATATTTATATAAATTATATAATTTAAAAATATGAATATAGATTATATAAATATAAATATATTATATTATTATACATAAATAATATATAATACAAATTATATAAATATAATTACATAATATGTAATATATGTAATTATTTTTATAATTATATTATTGCTTATATTATTATAGCATCCATATAATTATTTAAAGGTATATTCTAAATAATATCTAGTTATTTAAATATATATTATAATCATGATGATAGTGATATTTTTTATTTTAATTTTTTTAATGTTTATTTTTATTTTTGAGAGTTAGGGAGAGAGAAAGAGAATGCGAGCTGGGGAGGGGCAGAGAGAGAGGCAGACACAGAATCAGAAGCAGGCTCCAAGCTGTCAGCCAGAGCCCGATGCTGGGCTTGAACTCATGAACGGTGAGATCATGACCTGGGCCGAAGTCGGACCCTTAACCTACTGAGCCACCCGAGTGCCCCAACAATGATCCTTTTAAATAACCACTCCTTACCTCCTGGCACCCATTACTTCAAGGTTTCTATTTATGCAGAATTTTCTTCTTTTACCCTGACAACTTCCCTGTGTATCTGGCAAAATTAACATGGTCCCCTCCCTAAATCATTTTTCATGGTATGCAAGACACTGGGTATGTTCTCATGTGGTCTTTCACCTATTCATATGCTCCTGTCCACATTTTTTACAAGAGACTAGTATAAGGACGTAAAATGCAAGAGAGATATTAGCTGACCAAGCACTTTAGGCATTTCAGTTGGTGACCCCAGTATTTGCTACTCATGGTCTCCAAGTCTCAATCTTAGAATGTTATCTCTGGGATGTGTTCTAGAGTCTCCCTACCGACATGTGGTCTCCAGACCAACAGCACCAGCATCACTTAGAAGCTTGTTGGAAGTGCGAACTCAGGCCCCACCCCAACCTGCATTTTGGCGAGATTCCCAGGTGACTCATTCATCCATTAAATCTTGTTGACTTTAAAAGAACCCTGGGTGCAGCATAGAGCAATTGTCTTCGCTATCATCTTACCGCTTTACTAGAGGGAGAATCCCCATGATGGTGCTTGAACATACCTGTTGGGAGGTATTACCTTCATGCATATCTAAATAATTTGAGGAGACCTAGGAACTCTGTAAAAGGAATTGGAAGTGCCCTATTATCTCCTTTATTGGTTCTTTTATAAATGAAGGAAGATGGTGAAGAGCACATTTAACAGGCAAAGTGCTAGAAGGCCCGTGTCTATGCTTATTCGATTTAATTAATTTTCTTTGCCTTTTTTATAACAGCTTCCAGCCTCCTTTGGTTAGCTCCAGCCTAGTGATAACAATAGCAACATGGGGCCGGCATCTAGCAGCGCAGTTTCCTCATCTATAAAATGGGAAATAACAGGACTTAACTCATAGGTTGTCATGAGGGTTCAATGAATTAATACAAATGAGATGTTTAGACCAGTTCCTGGCATATCGTAAATGCTCAATAAGTGTTAGCTCTAGCTGTTTAAAAGTGCTTCCTCAGGCCTTGCTATAAGCACCTTAATTACCTTATTTAAGGTCATCTTCCACTGATATTGTTATTCTGCAGTCTCTTAGATAATTTTCCCTCTTTTTGATTTATGCTTTCTTAATGACTTACCACCCAAGAGGCAGAGTAAGGTAAAAACATCACTGAAGACAATCCTCATTCTTTGATTTCTAGCCAAAAAAAGAAAATGGAAGAAAAGATACATCCCACAATTAAATCTTTCCTGGGGAGGAAGTAATAAAGTTACACATTTATGTTAGCTATTATAAAAAGGGAAATAACTAGCTGAGTTTTATTTTCTTAATTAAGACATGAAAGAGGGAAACTAAGGTAACTGTCTTTATCAAAAACTCACCATAAAACTTCTAGTTCCAGAATATTTTAAGTTTAGCTGTCTTTTTTATTACCAAATACCATTCCCTCCCTTACTTTCTTTCCTGAAATATAATTGTTTACAACAAAAACAAAAAAATGAAATGAGATTGATAATGTATAGAGAATAATACCCTGTTAAAAATCCTTCTAACTATTAGCCTAAAGGAAAATATTTATGTATGCGTTCTCATAAACTAATGCTTTCACTGCACATGATCATATTTATAAGGTAAAACATTACATGATAGTTAACAGTAGTTAATACTTCTTAAAATTATGGGAAAGAAATAGATTGGCTAAAAATAGCATTTTTTGACCTTTTCATTTATGACCTACCTGCCTTCTTGAAGGTTTTTGGGGAATTTTCCTAGGTTTGAATTTTTTTAGAGGTTAATGACGAGTAAAATTTCTGATGTAATGATGTCCGTTGTAACTGAAACCAACAAGGCAAGTTCCTGATCTACTACATTCCAAACAGTTTAAACAGTAAAAATCATCCAAGTCCAAGGAAATAGACAGGAACTTTTTCACTTGAGCACGCCTATGTCTACAGAACTTAAGTTCCTTACTCATAAAATCAATACAAGACTAAGTCAACACTTAAACTGATTAACTTTAAATTTGGCTAAAGATTTTTATGTTTACTATGCTATATATTAGTTCAGATGTACAGAACCTTCTGGGCATATATTTCTTCATTATATAAATTAGTTGGTTTCGATTTAAAAAAAATACCGTATAATCTTTATAGCAGAACTTAGTTGGTGTATTCAGAAAGCCATTTGATTTTAAAAAATAATGTTTATTTCTAAATGAATATTTAGTTCCAAATTAATGCATTCTTTTTGAAACAAAATACCAAGAATAGTAACATCTCCCTTGACCACGTTCCCACCAAACCCCGTGGCTTCCCCAAATGTAACCACATTATCAATATGTCGGATATCTTTTTTTTAAAGCTTTTTATTTAAATTCACATTCGTTAACACACAGTGGTATATTCATTTCTGACGTACAATACGGTGCTTCAACACTCCCACACGTCACCTGGTGCTCATCGCAAGTGCACTCCTTAATCCCTCACCACAATAAGTGTAGTTGCCATTTGTCACATACACAGTTATTATAGTATTAGTGACACTGTACTTTACATCTCTGTGATTCATTTATTTTCTAAGTGGAAGTTTGTACCTCTTAATCTCCTTCACCTACCCATTCCCCCACCTACCTCCTCTTTGGCAATGACTAGTTTGTCCTGTATATTTAAGTGTCTGTTTGGTTTTCTTTTGTTTGTTTGTTTAGTTGCTTTACTTTTTTAGATTCCACATACAAGTGAAATCATACGGTATTTGTTTTTGCTGGTCTGACTTATTTCACTTATCATAATGCCTTCTAAGTTCATCCATATTGTCACAAATGGCAATGTCTCATTCTTTTTTTAGGGCTGGGTAATATTCACACACACACCACATTTTCTTTACCCATTTATCTATCAGTGGACATTTGGGTTACTTTTACATCTTGTCTATCATAAATAATCCTTCAAGAAACATAGGGGTACTGTGGCCCTTGGTGGCTCAGTCAGTTGAGTGTCTGATCTGTGATTTCAGCTCAGGTCATGATCTCATCGTTTGTAAGATCGAGCCCCACATTGGGCTCTGTGCTGACAGCACAGAGCCTGCTTGGGATTGTCTCTCCCCCACTCTCTCTGCCCCTCTACCACTCACTCTCAAAATAAATAAACATTAAAAAAATAAACATAGGGGTGCATATATCTTTTTCAGATTAATGTATTCATTTTCTTTGGGTAAATGCCCAACAGTAGAATTACTGGATCATATGGTATTTCTGTTTTTAATTTTGTGAGGTACCTCCATACTGTTTTCCTTAGTGGTTGTACCAATTTATAGTCCCACTACCGATGCACAGGAGTTCTATTTTCTACATATGCTCACCAACACTTGTTATTTCTTGTATTTTTGGTACTAGCCATTCTGACTGGTATGAGACAATATCTCATTGTGGTTTTGATTTGCATTTCCCCGACAATTAGTGATGCTGAGAATCTTTCCATGTGTCTGTTGGCCATCTGGATGTCTTCTTTGGAAAAATGTCTATACTCATCCTCTGCCCATGTTTGAAGTGGATTGTTTGGTCTTTTGGGGTTCAGTTGTATAAGTTCTTTATATATTTTGGAGATTAACCTTGTCTCAGGCATATACTTTGCAAAAATCTTCTCCCATTCAGTGTGTTTCTTTTTGTTTTGTTGATGGTTTTCTTTGCTAGGTAAAACCTTTTCGTTTGGGAAATGAGATATCTTTGGCAGCAGGAAGATCAGGGGAAAGAATGCAGGAGTAGTATAAGGTCAAAAGGCTGTGAGAGGGGTAAGTGGCAAAGATGAGCAATGAGATTGGATATTCTTGGGCTGGTATGGGCTGAAGTTCCATGTGGTGTTTAAGGTCTAAGGGCACGAGCAAACCCTAGTTTTTTCTAAGGGTTGTTTTGCTATCTTTTTAGATAGTTCTCCCCTGATACTTAGAAGGAAGAATTTGCTGGCCTCTAGGATGTCACCTTCTGAATGAAATCCTAGAATTTAAGCTAGCTAGGAGTCCAGGGTCTTTAAAGTTGGATAGGCTGAAACACCGTGGGAGAGCTCTCTCTAAGCAAATTAGGACAGGATTGTCTGCCTCCCTGGATGGTCACCTCTGTGATAATACAAAGACTTCTCATGATCTTAAGTAATTCACTTCATCCTGGGCCTTAATTTTCTCCACTCTGTTATGAAGGGGCTTGATTATAATATTCTGTAGTTCTCTCAGCTCATAAACTTGGTAGCTTTATTTCAGTCCTCCAGTTGTTTGTGAGCAGAAGGAGGAACGCTAAGCCTGCAGCTTAGACAAAACATCCTTAGTAGCAGCAAATGATATTTTATACTCTACAAACCTTGATTTCTTACCTACAGTAAGAGGAGTGTGTATGACGTAAATGGGCTGGTGCCTGTCCTGTGGACACAGGACCACTAGTGAGTCACATTTTGGATGCTTCCCTCTGTTTTCTGGTATATACTGTGATAAGAAAAATGTGAAAAGGCATCATTTTAACTTTATGCTGAGGAGGATAAGAGCAGGACTCAAAAGTGCTCTAATACTTATGGTAAGAGGAGTGATTTAATTGTGGAGCCCATGTAATCCCATTCTCTGCTGAGGACTAATGCTGAATTATATTGCAATGGAGCTGGAAAACACTGCCAGCCACCTGCAGCATCCAGAGCTGGAGTATTCTTTCCTCTTTCTTGTTTTGGTTTAAAAGTCAACTACTCTTGGGGCGCCTGGGTGGCTCAATGAGTTAAACATCTGACTTTAGCTCAGGTCGTGATCTCACGGCTTGTGAGTTTGAGCCCCACATCAGGCTCTGTGCTGACAGTTCAGAGCCTGGAGCCTGCTTTGGATTCTGCGTCTCTCTCTTGCTCTGTCCCTCCCCTGCTCATGCTCTCTCTCTCTCTCTCTCTCTCTCAAGAATAAATAAACATTAAAAGAATTTTTTAAAAAGTCTACTGTACTTTTTTAAGTGACTTTGACTTATTTAGCTTAGACAGAAGTTGCTACTTTATCATTTCTCCACCCTTAGTCCTATAAATGATGTTTTGAATAAAAAGTGTTGCATGGTCAGATAAGTTTGGAAAAAAATGTATATGATGCTGTATTATAGAAAACTTAAATATACTTTGCACTGTCAGAACTTCTGAGAATTACTGAGTTGTTTTAACCTGATCTTGCCTGAATTTATTTGACCAGTCAGCTATTTTTTCTTTCAGTGTTTCTTAACATCTTTGACAGGAGGTTGGGATCTGAAGAGTGTCTCACTAGTAACCATAATCACCATAAAGACAATAATTGCTTGCAATTCTTTCTCACCCCACATTCCACAAAGCATGGGGCCATAATTAACCTTTAAAAAGCTTTCTGATATTAGGGATAGGAAGCATTTTTATTCTCATTTGGGGAGATTCAGGGTCAGAGAGGTTATAAGAGTTCCTTAACATGACACAATGAATAGATGGAGATCTGGGACAAAAAACACCCAAGTGTCCTCATTATTCATGAGGCTGCTAGTCTGAACTTCTTTTAAGGGTTACAGCGATGTCACAGTAGAAGGTGAATATTATAGTTTATTGTAGTTAATAACTAGAGTCTATAGCAGTTCAAGATCCTAACCAAACTTTAGATATTGTCATCTATTCATTTGTTCAGTAATTATTTATTGGTCTCCTACTCTGTATCTGGTGCTATACAGTTACAGCAAAAGACAAGGTAAACAGAAGCTTGCCCCCATATTCTACTGAGAGAGAAAGAAAACCAGAAAGTAAATATATACACATATAAAAATAAATAAAATGACATCAAAAGATAAGAAAATAAATAAGTGTGACAGAAAGTGATGGTGGATAGTGAATCTCTGTTAGAATTCCAGCAGGTGTTATGGGTTGAATTCTGCCCCTCCAAAGTTCATATGAAGTCCTAACCCCTATACATCAGAATGGAAATAGGGTCATCGCAGATGTAGTTTACGACGATGAGGTCATTGGAGTAATCCCTAGTCCAAGAAGACTGGTGTCTTTATAAAAAGGAGAAAGTTGTACACAGAGACACATACACAGGGAGAACATCACGTAAAGATGAGGGCAGAGATTGGGATGATGCACTCACAAGCCAAGGAATGTCAAAGATTGCCAGCAATCCACCAATCCCTAGGGGACAGGCATCGAACAGATAGATTCTTCCTCACAGCCCTGTTGACAACTCGAACTTGGGTATCCAGCCTCCAGAACTGTGAGACAATAAGTTTTCTATTGTTCAGGCCACACAGTTTGTGGTACTTTGTTGTGGCAGCCCTAGGAAACCGATATAACAGGAAACAGATGGCATGCTGGAGGAAAAAGAATGTAATGAAGGGAAACTAACAGTGGATGCTGAAACATTCCAGGCCGCCAAATAGGAAGAAACTGTTACGCCTGGGCCTGGAGGGATGAGGGAAAGGAGCCATTAGTGGAGCCCTATGGGAGGCTATGCCTATAAAAGTTGCCAACTGTTAGAAACTTTGGTACAGGAACATGGCCACCACCAACCAGCAACCTAGTGTTGGGGGAACCAGGGAAATAAATACCCAGATCTTTCTTTCCACCTGTCCTTCTATTTTCTGTCATGGCTTCCCATTGGCAAAACCCAATGGAAAGAGAGATCAAGGAGGCCTGATTGATTTATCCCATGAAGGTCAGCTTTCTAGTGAACAGAGTAGGTACAGGTAGATGGTGAATCCAGAGGAACAAATAGAAAATAGTTAGCAGTGGTTAGAGATGATCTTTTTGAGGAGATAACATTTGAGCTGAAACTTCAGTGAAGCAGATATCATAGGGAAGTGTGCTTCTGCAGAGGAAACAGCAAGAATAAAAGACTTGAGGTGGGCATGGACTAGTATATTTGAGAAACAGGAAGAAAGCCAGAGGGTCCATAGTGTGAGGAGCTCAGGGGAGCATGTACATGATCAGCTCAGAGAGGTGGACAGTCATTGGAGCATTTAAAGCCTTGTGAAATGAGGGTACGACTTTTATTGTAAGTGTAATGGAAAGCAAACGGAGAATTTTAAGTTATTGAGATGTGATGTGAGGATCACTTTAGCTGCTCTGTGGTGCCTCATTGTAGGAGGGTTAGTATAGAGGCAGGTCCCTGCTTAGGAGGCAGTAGAGGTGGCCAGATGAGCTACACGAAGGTGGTAAAAAAGGAGGTGGAGAGAAGTGGACAGATTGAGGGCCTGTGTTTAAAATAGGGAAGATGGGACTTGTTCTTGTATTGCATGTGGGAAGAAAGGAAAAATGAGGAATCAAGGTTGATGTCTAGGTTCTTTGGCTTGAGGGATTCAATGGTTATCATGATATTTACTGAGATGGGGAAATGAGGGGAAGAGAAAATTTGAGAGGAAGACCTTGAATTCTGATTGGGATACATTAGGTTTTAAATATTCTGTAAACTTCCAAGTAAAGATGTCAAGTAGCAGCTGGCTGTGAGTCTTAATCTCAGGAGAGAAGTCAGGGCTGGAAATATAAATTTGATGTGTTATTTGAAGCATGTATACGAGATTGGATAGAATTGCCTACTGCAAGATTATACATAGAGAAGAGATGTCTTTTTCTGGCTATACGAAAAGCTAGAGATTTTGAAACTCATGTCTGCTACGTGACATCTAAAAATATTCAACAACAACAATTAAAAAAAAGAAAACCCTTTTGAGATCATCTGATGAGCCCTTTAAGAAACTAATGGAAATCCTCTGAGGTTAGGAATAAAGAGGTATAGGAAAACCTGGAGGTAAATGACATGGACAGAATATTTGTGTTCCCTGCCCCCAAATTCATATGTTGAAGCCCTAACCCCACCCCTCACTCCCAGTGTGACTGTATTTAGAGATGGGACCTTTAAGGAACTAACTAAAGTTAAATGAGGCTATAAGAGTGGCACCCTGATCTGATAGGATTAGTGTCTTTATAAGAAGACACCAGACCTCATACTTCCCCCTAGTTCCCCCAGCATGCAATTGTTGAAGGAAGGTCCACATGAAGACAAGACACAGGGAGAAGGCGGCCATCTATAATCCAGGCAGAGGATTTTCACCACAAACCAAATTTACTAAAATATTGATCTTGAACTTCCAGCCTTCAGAGCTGTGAGAAAATAAATTGTTTAAGCGCCTGATCTGTGATATGTTGTCCTGGCAGCCTGAGCAGACTAAGACAGTAAGTGAACCCTGAATCCTTTGCATATATTAAAGCCACTGGATGTGGGTGACTTACAGCTTTGGAGCATTAGGGATATTGGAGGCAAATTCTTGGGTCAGTGCAGGACATAGATTTACCACCTTACATAGTAACCACCTTATACAAATCCGGGACATAGGAAAAGCTGTGTTCTTGGGTAAAGGGTGAATTAGAGAAAGAAGACTCACCCCTCAGAAGCAAACTGCAATGTTGGCTGTGGTATTATTAGGAGGAGGTAAAAGAAAAGAAATGCCTCCTCTTAAGAATCCCTTTCATAGATTTGGCTGAATTTATATTATCTCTGTGGTCTTAAGAGCTACAGGTTAAGGATTGAAGTTTCTTTTTTTTTTTTATTTTAAAGATTTTATTTTTAAGTAATCTCCATACCCAATGTAGGGGTCAAACTCACAATCCCAAGATCAAGAGTCACACATCTCCAACAATTGAGCCAGCCAGGTGCCTGTGGCAATTAGAGTTTAAAGTAGGCTCTAGTGTCCTCAGGTAGAGTAAAACCAGCACAAATCCTCCTTGGAGGACTCTTCCTTCATCTTGGGCCTCAAAGAATTCCACAAAGTTAAAGCAAGCTTAAAACGTATAAGGAAATAAGTTACTTTGAACAAGTGTTAGCAGAAACAATACGCAGAACTAGAATTGCAAGATATTTAAATTTGGAATTATTAGATACAGGATACAAAAGAGTTTTTTTAGTCCTTACCAAAATAAAAGGAAGAAACAAAACCTAACAAAAGAAATAAAAGAGTACCAAATTGAGCAAACAGATGGGGGAGAAAAAAGCAAATTCAATTTACAAGAATACAACATTTAATAGTTTATCAACAAATGTTTGTTGAGCACCTGTTATGAAACAGGCACTCCTCTAGTGGTTGGGTTTACTGCAGTGAACAAAATAAGCAAAAGTATTTGACCTTATAGAGCTCAGTGTCTAGATGGGGCAATAACTAAAATTAAATATAGTGTAAGGGTTGGAGGGCAGGCAAGCTTAAGTAAGAATTGGTGAAGTAGAAAAGAAATCTAAAGAAGCAACACAGAAATCAACAAAGAAATAAAACTACCACCACAAAATAAAGAACAGAATTCTGCATAGAAATACAAAGACATGAAAAAAATGTGACAGATTAAGTGATAGCATGGGTGTAAAAGATGAAGTTACAAAAGGAGATATAAGAAAGTAGGAAGAGCAACTTGCAAAAGTTAATGGTTGATAACTTCATGAGAGTCATGGTTTTTCAGATTCCTATTATAGAAGTAAGATGTTAAAAGTAGCCCGAGAGAAACGACACTTCATAAACAAAGCCTGGCAATGACACTGACACTTGACTTCTGAAGAGTAGAACCCAGAAGATGCGGAGGAGTGTCTTCAGTGTGCTGAGATAAAATAACCAGCAACCTGGAACGTGTATGCAGAAAAGCTGTACTTGAAGAATGAAGATTAATTAAAGAACTTTCAATACAAGAAAAAAATGGAGTCTACTTCCCCCCAAAACCCAAATATGCCCAAATAAATTTCTCACAGGTATACTTCAAGGAAAAGGAAAATGGTCCCCAAAATAGTTTGAGACACAAGACAAAATAGTGAGTAAAGATTATGGTAAACTCTCTAGGACTATATAAACAAATATTGATATTCTAAAATGCTAATAATGCTTAAATTATGGCATTAAAATTAAGATAGAGCTAAAATGTAGGGTCATAATTGCATATGAAAGAGAAAGGTAATTACATCTAAAACATTTCAAAATCTTTATATTGTATGGGAGGCAAGTAAAGACTAACTTTATATTTTGTTAAGCTGAGTGTCCGTTTAGTGACTAAGAGAATAGAAATAAGGTGTATATCTTCCAAACCAATTAAGGGATAAAATGAAAGGACAAAAAATATCTACAGTCAGTGTACATGTAAGGAGAAAGGGGGAAGGAGAGAGAGCGAGAGAGGGAGGAAGAGAGAGAGAGGTGGAGGAAGGGAGAAACAAGGGGCAGGAAAAAACAAAAGCTTGAAATATGACGGAAAAATAAACCCAAATATATCAGTAATCACAATAAATTTAAATGGACTTAATTCTACAGTTAAAGATCATAGATTCTCAGAATAGCTTTTAAAAAACACATGCATATATTGTTTATAAGATATACACTTACAAGGACAAAATGAAGTTAGGAAAAAGAGAATGGAAAAAGATGTCCAAAGTAGACATAACCAAAAGAAATCTGGTGCATCTATATGTATGACTAAGTAGAATTTAAAGAAAGAAATATAATACTAGAGATAAAAAGGGTTATATATAATGATACAGAACTGAATTTTTCAGACAAATAGTGCTAAATTTGTATATTTCTAATCACTTAGCTTCCAAATATATAAAACATATAGATAATAGATATGTGATAGATAAACTGATCAAAGTAAAGCAGCAATAGACAAATATACTATTGTAGGACATTTTAATACCTATGTCTCAGTGTTTGACAGATTAAAAAGAAATCACTCTAGGTAAAGAAAATTTGAGGAACACACAATCTTGATCTAAAGAACAAAGAGCTCTGTACTTAATAATTGGAGAATATACCTCTTCTCAAGAATACCCAGATCATTTAAAAAAATTTTTTTAATGTTTATTTTTTGAGAGAGAGAGAGAGAGAGAGAGAGAGAGAGAGAGAGAATCTGAAACAGTCTCCAGGCTCTGAGCTGTCAGCACAGAGCCTGACATGGGACTCGAACCCACAAACCATGAAATCATGATCTGAGCTGAAGTCTGATGCTTAACCGAATGAGCCACCCAGGTGCCCCCAGATTGTTTTTAAAGCGGACTACTTCTTAGGCCTGAAGTAAATCTTGACACACTTCAGAGAATCAGTATCATATAGAATTTTTTTTTTTTACCAATGTGTTTAAGGAAAAAGTCAGAAACAAACAGCTAACTTAAAAACATGTATTAGAACATTAAGAATTAGACTTCTAAATTGATATATCAAGTATCAAGTATCAGAAATTAAAGCTGACTGGTAATGAGAATGCTACGTAACTACAGATTTACCTTTAAAGCTTTTACTCGGAGGAAATGTATAGCCTCAGCTGTTCATTTTAGAAAAGGGTAAAGACTGGAAATGAGATAAGCATTCAACTTTAGAAATGGGGAAGAGAGGGGCGCCTGGGTGGCTCGGTCGGTTAAGTGTCCGACTCTTGGTTTCTGCTCAGGTCATGATCTTGCAGTTCATGAGTTTGGGCTCTGTGCTGCAGTGCAGATCCTGCTTGGGATCTCTCTCTCACTCTCTCTCCCTCTCTCTCTCTCTGCCCCTCCCTCACTTGCTCTCTCTATCTCTCTCAAAATGAATGAACTTAAAAAGAAAAAGAAAGAAAGGAAGAAGAGAAAAACAGAATAAATCCAAAGGAAGTGGAAGGAAGAAACTGTAAAGATGGGAACAGAAGTTAAATGAAATAGAAAAGAAAGATACAAGGATCCTTTCTTTAAAAATACTAATACAATAGGGGCGCTCAGGTGGCTCAGTCGGTTGGGCGTCCAACCTCAGCTCAGGTCATGATTTCATGGTTCACGGTTCAAGCCCCGCATCAGGCTCTGTGCTGACAGCTCAGAGCCTGGAGCCTGCTTTGTGGATTCTGTCACCCTCTCTCTCTGCTCCTGCCCAGCTCATACTCTGTCTTTCTCTCTCTCTCTCTCTCTCTCTCTCTCTCTCAAAAATAAATAAAACATTAAAAAATTAAAAAAAAATAAAAATACTAATACAATTGATAAATGTATAATAAAATTATTTAAGTAAAAACAAAATGCAAAAAACAGTGGTTTGAATACTGTGGATTTCTTATCAAAAAACCATAAATGGCCAGAAGACAGTAGAACAATGTAAAGTATTAAGAGAAAAGAATTGTCAACCCTGAATTCTGCGTCCAGAAAAAGGAAATATCCTTCAGGAACACAAGGAAAATGATGACATTCTCAGGTGAAGGAAAAGTAAGAAAACTGTCAACCATCAGAGCTATTCTAGAAGAAATGCTGACGTTCTAAGCTCTTCATGGAAATTATATCTGGGAGAACGTTGGAGCTTCATGAACAAAGGAAGACTAACAGAAATGGTAAATAGGATAGACTGTTTTTTCCTTTCTTATGCCATTTAAAATACATGTGACAGTTGAAAGCAGAAAGGATAATATTACTGGTGGGGTTTTCAATGTAGTACAAATGATGACTATAAAATCAAAAAGGAAGCGTGAGGAAACCAAACGTGGTTGTAAGGCTTTTATGTTTTATTTGAGGTGGCAAAATATTAGCTCTAAGCAGATTGAGAGAGAAGGTTTGTGAATTATAATCACTATAGTAACTACTACAACAATTGCCCCAAGAGATATATCCTCTTGGCAATAAATAGAATAAGTAAACAGAAAATCAGCAAGGACATAGAAGACCTCGAATTCTTTCAAGTGCATATGGAATATTCACTAAGACAGACCACATAATGATTCATAAAATGCATCTTAAAATTTTGAAAGAGTACAATTCAGACAAAGTAGGTTCTCTGACCATAATGAGAGTAAATAAACCCATGTGTGTGGTCTATAGATTTCTGGTAAAGGCTGAGAAAGGATAGGTTTTTGTCAACAAATGGCAATGAAATAATTATGTATCCATGCCAAAAAAAATTTGCCTGAACCCAACCTTCATAGTTTGTACAAAAATTAACTGAAAATACATCCTTCATACTTTATACAAAACCTGAACCCAACCTTCGTACTTTATACAAAAATTAACTGAAAATTTATCATACGGCTAAATATAAAACATAAAACTATACATCTTCCAGAAAAAAAAAACAGGAGAAAATTTTTGTGATTGTAAATTAAGAGTTCTTAGACACCAAAAACATGATTCACAAAAGAAAAAAAAAACCCAAACACTGATAAATTGAACTTCATCAAAACTAAAAACATTTAGGGGTGTCTGGGTGGCTCAGTCGGTTGAGTGGCTTCGGCTCAGGTGATGATCTTACGGTTTGTGAGTTCGAGCCCCACGTTGGGCTCTGTGCTGACAGCTCAGAGCCTGGAGCCTGTTTCGGATTCTGTGTCTCCCTCTCTCTCTGCTTCTCCCCCGCTCATGCTCTCTCTGTCTCTCTCTCTCAAAAATAAACAAACATTAAAAAACAACCTAGAAACCTTTGTTCTCCAATGGATGTTTACAAGAATAAAATGAAAAATCACAGATGAGGAGAAAATATTTGTAAGTCGTATGTCTGAAAAAAGGACTTGTATTCAGAAAATATAAAGAACCCTCAAAATTCAATGATAAAAAACAAACAGCCCGATGTAAAAAAAAAAAGTAGGCGAAGGATTTGAACAGACATTTCCCCACAGAAAATATACAGACGGCAGATAAACCATGAAAAGGTGTTCAGCATCATTAGTCATTAGGAAAATGCAAACTGTAGTCATAATTGGATGTCAGTACACACTGTTAAAATGGATAAAATAAAGTGAAAAGAAACCTGATAATAGCAAGTAATGACAAGGATACAGAACCCCTGGAATTCTCTCATTCATTGCTGTGGGAATGCAAAGTGGCAGTGTGTTGGGAAAATGGTTTGACAGTTTCTTATAAAGGTAAACATACACTTGCCATATGACACAGCCATCTCACTCCTACGTATTTACCCAAGAGAGATGAAAATGTATGTTTACACAAAAATCTGCACATGAATGTTTATAGCAACTTTATGCTTAATTGCCTCACACTGGAAACAATCCAGATGTCCTTCAACTGGGGAATGGAATTAACAAACTGCAGTACCTCCATACAATAGAATCCTACTCCACAATAAAGAGGAATGTACTCTTGATGCACAAACAGCACGAATGGATTTCAGTTGCATAATGCTGAATGATAGAAATCATATCCATAATGATACCTATGCTTTGGTACCATGTACATGACCTTCTGGAAAAGGCAAAACTGGGTGGTTGGCAGGCTGAGGGGGAGGGGAAGGACCGACTACAAAAAAATAGCACGAGGAAATTTTCCTCCCCTAGGTGATGGTTGCAGTGGTGCCCACTTTATTCATAAAATGGTATATATGTGTGTTTTCTTAAAAAAATATTCACTTTATTGAAACTTGAAAAAAAAAAACCCTGTTCACTTATTCTCAAGAACCAATCTCTTGGCAGCCACCAATCTCTTCTCTGTGTTGATAAGCTTGGTTATTTATTGATTTGTTTATTTTTAGATTCCACATATGAGAGTGATCATATGGTATTTGTCTTCCTCTAACTTATTTTACTTATTAGCATAATGCTCTCGAGGTACATCCATGTTGTTGCAAATGGCAAGATTTCATTCTTTTTGATAAATATAATTTCTTTAACTATGCATCTATCGATGAGCACATAGGTGTTTCCATATCTTGGCTGTTGTAAATAATGCCGTAATGATCAGGGTGGTGCGTATATCTTTTCTGGTTAGTATTTTCATTTTCTTTGGATAAATACCCAGCCGTGGAATTACTGGGTCATATGGTAGTTCTATTTTTAATGTTTTTGAGAAATTTACATCGTGTTTCCCATAGTGGCTGCACAATTTACATTCTCACCAACAGTACACAAGTTCCTTTTTTAAAAAATTTTTTTGTTTAATTTTTTAAATGTTTATTCAGTTTTGAGAGATGGAGAGCAAGCAGGGGTGGAACAGAGGGAGAGGGAGACACAGAATCTGAAGCAGGCTCCAGGCTCTGAACTGTCAGCACAGAGCTGGATGTGGGGCTCGAACTCACGAACTGCGAGATCATGACCTGAGCTGAAGTCAGACACCTAACTGACTGAGCCACCCAGGTGCCCCATGGGGTTCCTTTTTTTCCACATCCTTGCCAACACTTATTTCTTGTCTTTTTGATTCTAGCCATTCTGACAGGGGCAAAGTGATATCTCATCGTGGTTTTGATTTGCATTTTCCTGGTGATTGGTGATGCACTGCATCTTTTCTTATACCTGTCGGCCATGAAAATGTCTCCTTTGGACAAATGTCTATTCAGATCCTCTGCCCATTTTTTAAAAATTGTATTGTTGGTGTTTTACTATTGAGTTGTATGAGTTGTATGAGTTCTTTATATGTTTTGGTTATTAACTCTAACAGATAAATCATTTGCAAATATTTTATCTATTCAGTAGGTTGTCTTTTTATTTTGTTGGTTGTTTCCTTTGCTGAGCCAAAGCTTTTTAGTTTGATTTAGTCCCACTTGTTTATTTTGGGGGTGGTTGCTTTTGCTTTTAGTGTCTGATTTTAAAAATCATCCAAAAAATAAATAAATAAAAATTTTAAAAATAAAAAATATCACTCATCAAGACCTATGTTAAGGAAGTTTACTATCTATGTTTTTTTTTCCCCTAGGAGTTTTATGGTTTCAAGCCTTACATTCAAGTCTTTAGCTCAATTTGAATTAATTTTTGTATGTAGTGTAAGATAGTGGTCCAGTTTCATTTGTATGTGTGTGTGTGTGTGTGTGTGTGACTATCTAATTTTGAAGAGACTGTTCTTTCTCCATTGTATATTCTTGGCTCCTTTGTTGTAAATTAATGGGCCATATATGCATGGGTTTATTTCTGGGCTCTCTATTCTGTTCCATTGATCTATGTGTCTGTTTTTATGCCAGTACCATACTGTTTTTAAATGACATTTAAATGACATTCTGGAAAAGGCAAAGCTGCAGTGATTGCCAGGTTGTGGGGGGACTAAAGACACAAAAAGATACAATGAGGATCTTATTTGTGGTAGTGGTTATAAGACTATGCATTTGTGAATTTCAGTGACTATAAATTTTTAAAATAAATTTTACCTTTTTAAAGTTTATTTATTTTGAGTGAGTGAGAGAGAGATAGAGGGTGCAAGCAGGGAAGGGGCAGAGAGAGAGAGAAGGAGAGAGAGAATCCCAAGCAGTCTTTATGCTATCAGCCTGAAGGCCAATGAGGGGCTTGAACTCACAAACCATGAGATCATGACCTGAGCCAAAAACAAGAGCCAGGCACTCAACTGGCTGAGCCATCCAGGCACCCCTCAGTGACTATACATTTAAAAGTAAGTTGGGGCGCCTGGGTGGCGCAGTTGGTTAAGCGTCCGACTTCAGCCAGGTCACGATCTCGCGGTCCGTGAGTTCGAGCCCCGCGTCGGGCTCTGGGCTGATGGCTCAGAGCCTGGAGCCTGTTTCCGATTCTGTGTCTCCCTCTCTCTCTGCCCCTCCGCTGTTCATGCTCTGTCTCTCTCTGTCCCAAAAATAAATAAACGTTGAAAAAAAAAATTTAAAAGTAAGTTAAAAATATTAGTAGAAAAAAAATCCATGGGTGCTGGCCGGGAGAGATGCTGAGAGTTAAAAGAAATAATAGGGAAGGGGTGTGTGTGTGGGGGGGATTCTAATTTATTATTCAAATGGAAGGATCTGGGAAGACTCAGGAAGTGACTCTAAGCTGAGCTATGAGGGATGTGAGGAGTTGGCCAGCAGAGAGGTGGGGGAAAAGAGGATTTTAGGTAGAGAAATAGTTTATACAACTACTTGACAGGCCAGGAAGCACTTTGATTCTCAAATGCTAAGAGAGAGCTAGTATTTGCTACCCGAGGGCAAGGGTGATAAGAAGTGAGACTTCCCGAGAGGGACCAAACCCTACAGTACCTTATGGGCCACTTAAGGACTTAGGCTTCTTTCCAAGAACACTGAGTTCTTTACTAGCACTTAGGAATAGCATGATTAGATTTATAATTGTGCTTTAAAATTAAGGCTACAGGGGAGCCTGGGTGGCTCAGTTAGTTAAGCAGCCAACTCCTGATTTCTGCCTAGGTCACGATCTCTCGGTTGATGAGTTCAAACCCTGCGTCAGGCTCTGTGCTCACAGTGCAGAACCTGCTTTGGATACTCTGCCAATTTTTAATAAATTTTGATGGAATGAAGACTTGCCCTGGGTAACTAGTGACTCACACAGTTGACTATCAAGCTGTCAGCTAAGAATCTGGTGACCTTCAACCAGAGTGTTCTTTCTTTCTCTATCTAATCCATTTTTTTTTCTCTAGAAAGTTTCCCTACCAGGAATAAATGTTTTATTTGACATACAAAGAGCCATATTTTTTCTTGCTTGCATACAAGATTATAGCAAAATGTTGACACATGTTGATTAAAAATAAAGATTTTAACAAAGTTTCTGGAAATAAGGTCAACATCCAAAAATGAATTGCCTTTGTATATATCAATAAAACACCAACAAACATAGGTTCTAAGAGATGCCATTTATAATAGCATTAAAAAAATAAGAAATTTGGGGATAAATGCAACAAGATATGCATGATCATTGTGAAGAAATTTTAACTTTGTTAAAAGCACAGGAGTTTCCTATGACTGCTGTAATAAATTCCCACAAACTTGGTGGCGTAAAACAACAGAAATGTATTCTTCCCTGTTCTGTAGGGCAGAGATGCAAAACCAAGATGTCGGCAGGGCCTCACTCCCTCTGAAGTTTCTAAGGGGTAATCCTTCCTTATCTCTTCAAGCTTCTGGCAGTTTCAGGTGTTCCTTGGCTTGTGGCTATATAACAGCAATTTCTGCCTCCCCCTACACATGCCCTTCTCTTCTGTGTCTTATGACACTTGCCATTAAATTGAAGGCCTGGGGTGAAAGCATCTTAATTCCATCTGCAAAAAATCCTTTTTCAAATAAGGTCACATTCATAGGTTCCAGGAGTTATGAGCATATCTTTTTGAGGCCATCATTCATCCCACTACAGTAAAGAACCAAATAAATGGAGGGGCGTACTGTGTACGAAAGAAGACAAATATTATAATGTCTTATATTATAATATTATAATGCCAAATTGATTTCGATGTATACTTATATCCCCAAAGAATTATTTCAGTTGAACCTGACAAATTGGTCCTAAAAGGGACAAATAGTCAAGATACTCTTGACAAGAAGTAGGTAAGGCGGGGGGAGTGCCTTTGTTGCTCAGTTGGTTAAGCATCTGGCTCTTGATTTTGGTTTCACAGTTTGTGAGACTGAGCCCTGCATTGAGCTCTGTCCTAACAGTGCAGAGCCTGCTTGGGATTCTCTCTCCCTCTGTATGCACCCCCCCATAAATAAATAAACTTAAAAAAAAAAGAAGTAGGTAAGGAGATGATGGAGCGCCTGGGTGGCTCAGTTGGTTAAGCATCTGACTCTTAATTTCTCTTGATTTCAGCTCAGCGTGGATCCTGCTTAGGCTTCTCTCTCTCTCTCTCTCTCTCTCTCTCTCTCTCTCTCAAAAAAAAAAAAATTAATTAATTAAAAAAAAAGTAAGGACATGAGATACCACCAGCTAGATATCAAGATTTATTTGAAAACTCTCCTACATACAACTATGTGGCATTGGTGCAAAGATTTAAAAACTGACCAGTGAAACAGAAACAAGCCTACACATATATCAAAACATGATATATGGAAGAGGTTGCATTGCAGATCAGTGGGGAAAGAATGTCTCTTTAAGAAATGCTCCCAGAGCAATAGGTTATCCACATTGAAAAAACTGAAATCAGATCCCTACCTCACATCATATCCAAAACATCAATTCCAGATGAGTGAAAGGCCTACATGCAAAAGCCAAAACTTTAACACTATTTGAAGAAAACATAAAAAAATTATCTTTATGACAGCAGAGCACTAAATGATTTCTTAAGCAAGAAACAAAATATACTAGTAATAAAAGATAAGAATGATATATTTGACCATGTTAAAATTAAGAATTTTTGAATGAAAAGGTATTATAAAGAGTAAAAAGACAAGGTGAAAACTTAGAGAAGACATTGGAACACACACAGCAGAAGATTGATGGCTGGAGTATGTAAAGAGTTTCTAAAAAAATAAACGACCAACAAAACATACGTACATATTCTATTATATCCCTATATGTTATTATATCTATATTAAATTCTGTTCTAATATAGAATTGGGCAAAATAGGTGAGCAGGTATTCTGAAAAAGGAACTGAATAATTAACGAGAATATGAAAACATGCTCAATCTCATTATTGATCATGGAAATACAAGTTAAAACACCAATGAGATCCCATGTCACACCTTCTAGCTTAGCAAAAATTAAAAAGTTGTAAAAAGTTGGTCTATTCTGTTGGGCAGAAACTCTCGTTGGTAGTAGTGGAATTTGGTGCCAGCATTGGATCATAATATGCCATTATCTAGTAAATATCAACTTGCACACACCCTGTGACTTAGTAATTCTCTTCCCAGGAGTAGACTTGGGGGTCCAGAGAATGTGTCAGACTGTGGATAGCAGACATGTACAGGAATGTTCACAGAAGCAAGGTTTGTGATGACAAGTAACTAGAAACAAACCACACATGTCATTAGGAACATACACAAATAAAAGATGTAGCTATGGGATCGAATGCTGGAAAACCATAAATATCAATGATTTATAGCTGCTCACATAAGCATGGAGAACTCTCTAAGACTTAACATTAAAGGAAGAAAAAAGTGTGGCTTCAGTTAATGCATTCAAGTTCTTTAAAGTTTACATTTTAGTTTTATAAAGTTTACAAACAAGCTAAAGGACATTTTCCATTTCATAAACTGGGCAATGGGCAGGACCGTGACTTGTCTCAGCTGCAAATCTAAGGGGTCCCCTAATCAAGACAAATCCTATTTTAATGCTATATTTAAAAAAATCAAATTGGCAAACCACAGTCCTCAGGCTAGATGCCTGTTTTTTAAAATATAAATATATTGGAACTAAGGCTGGGATTACAATGAGCCAACTGAGGCAGTGTTATAAAACTACAGGATCAGATCCTGCTATTTATTTATTTATTTAAGAGACAGAGAGAGAGACAGAGAGGAGAAGGGAGTGGCCGAGGGAGAGAGAGAGAGAGAGAGCGCGCATTCTAAGCAGTTTCCATGCTCAGCATGGAGCCCAACTTGGGGCTCAATCCCACAACCCTAGGATCACAACCTGAGTGGAAATCAAGAGTCAGACGCTCAACCAACTGAGTCACCAAGGAGCCCTGGTCAGATCCTGTCTTTATTTAAAATTTTCATGTTTGGTTTGCTATGGATATTTTCACATTAATTTTGATTTTTATCTAAGATTTTTAAAAAAGTTTCTTTATTTATCTATTTTGAGAGATAGAGAGAGTGCAAGTGGGGGAGGTGCAGAGAGAGAGAAAATCTCAAGCAGTCTCCATGCTGTAGGTGCAGAGCCCAACACGGGGCTTAAACTCACGGACTGTGAGATCATGCGCTGAGTCGAAATCAAGAGTCAGATGCTTAACCGCCTGAGCCACCCAGGTGCCCCTTAATTTTGATTTTTAAATATTGTATTAAAATATTATTTATCCTAAGTATTCGTGTTTTTGTTGGTGCCCCTTAAATTTTGCACCCACAGCAAATGCCTCACTTGCCCCACCGTAGTCCTGGTCCTTGTTGGTTTTACTCTTATGCTTCATAACCTGCAAAAATGTTATATGCATTCTTTTGAATTTATCTAGTATTTCAAAATTTTTAAATTAAGTAAAACATGAGACATAAAGAAGAAAAGAGAGCTAGGGAAAGGATTGAGTGGTTTCTTCAAATTTCAGTAATCTGGAAGAGGAGCTGTTGCAAGTTAAAGGGAGCAAGAAGGAGAAGCAAGCAAAGTAGGAGGAAAAACAGACTGGCAATTTCCAGGAGTGGAAATAATTTGGAACTCTATCGGTCAAGGCAACTGCTGCTATAAATAACTAGAAAATCACCTGTTAAATATGCACCTTTCAATCATCTAGACCTTGATTTTGGAAATCTTGCTTAATTATAACCAACTGCAAGAAGAAAATAGAGTGTGCATTCATGCACATGAAACATAAATTATAATGTAAAATTACGAAAAGCTAGCTTTTGAACAATCAAAGGTTTTTAGCATTTTGCGTCTTTGAGATAGCATGCTAGAGTTCATGGGAGAGGCTGCTGTACCTGCCCCCCCACCCCCCACCGGCTTACTGCTGGCCGGTGTGTTCTTACTACCCTCAAGTTTCAGCTCAAGTACTGGTTATTCCTAGACAACTTCCTTGAGGTCAGTTTCTCTTCTGTTTTTCACAAATTCAGAAATTCTTCTGTTTTCCATAATTGGCCTCTAGAATAGTGTAGACAAAAATATTTTGAGGCATGCTTTGGACAGGAGAAAGGGCCAAATTAGAAGTAAGGAGAATAGATACAGGATCTCAGATGACTTAAGACAATGGGGTAAGCTGAGATCCTCTGGAGAAAGAACTTGTGTTATTTCTAAGCTTGTTAGAGCAGAAGTGTTTGAGAATATGAACCAATACTTGGAATTTGAAAGTATGAGAGGGAAGCTGGTTATGAGGTTCTGAGGACTGTATTCAGATTCTGGACAAATCAAGTCCTCCTCCCTTCCTTCCTCCCTCCCTTCCTTCCTTCCTTCCTTCCTTCCTTCCTTCCTTCCTTCCTCCCTTCCTCCTTCCCTCCCCGCTTCCCTCCCTCCCTTCCTTCCTTCCTTCCTTCCTTCCTTCCTTCCTTCCTTCCTTCCTTCCTTCCTTCTTTCCTCTGCCTTTCCCTTTTGCCCTTTCTCCATCCCTCCCTCCCTCCCTCCCTCCCCTTATCTTCAACACTTATTAAATATCTGCTATATGCCAAGTGTTGATTTAGACACAGAGGCTTCTGAGATTAAGATGCCAGACATGACAGCTTAGGGGTACTCTCATACTTTGTTGATTCCAATTTGTGCATTATTTTTTTCACATTGCATCATCTATGAAATTGGATTATATCTTATAAGCATGTTCTAGTTTGATAGCATCTTACTTTATTACATCTTTCAGTTTGAAAGTGACTTCGATTTGACAAAATACTGTCGAAGCTCTATCTGTGTCAATTTTACCTGACAGCTAGATGTGGGTATACAGCCCCCAAGGCTTCTTCTTAGAATCCCAAATAGGGTGATAGGGAACAAGCTTCCCGCTCTTCATGATTGCCTCAGTTCATATCCCTCCATCCCTTTAAATGAACAAATTTTGGAGAGGTGAACTTCTGACCATGTCTTTCTCTTTTCTCTTTCTTGTCCTGCATCTTCCAACCTAAACCAAGGAAGAAAAAAATATATGTGGACTTTTTCTTCTTTTATGTCATATTATCCTTAACCAAATATAAGATCCATTGTTAAACTCTAATGGTATGATGAGTATCTTCTGTAGTCTGTGGGAGGGACTCTATACTCTGACTCATAGGAATTGATTCTTGACGTGTTTAGTGGGAACCACAGGAATTTAGCAAAACTCATTTGACAGCTGTCTTCTGTCCTGAATTTGTAAGTCTCACAAGGGTGAAAGATTGTAAGAAACATGAGCTAAGGTGGGAAGGAGGGAGGATTAAAATGTGCCAGTTTAATGGATATGGTCCCTTTTGAAATGATTTTCTTTCTTTCTTTCTTTTTTGGTCTTTTTGCTTGCTGAGAACAATATTAACTACTGCAAACTTCAACAGACATACATACAGATTTTGCCTAACTGTGGTCCTGACTGCTTTTTTGAGGAAAAAAAAAGTCTTAATTGTATTAAGAAAATGTCTTAGTCTTAGTTTAGAATTTTTATCAGAAAATGATGTTGATTTATACACATGCCTTTGATTGATATATCAAATCTATCAAAATTATCATGGGATTTTTTCTTTTATATATTAATACAATACTATATATTTTCTAAGAGTAATTTTCTAAGAGTATTTTCTAAGAATAATCCTTGCATTACTGAAATAAACATTGCTGTATTGTATTATTTTATTTTAGTATGCATTCAATTTTCTGGTATTTTATTTTTGCTTTTTTCCATCTATGTTTAGAGAAATAACCTACATGGGGTGTGTGTGTGTGTGTGTGTGTGTGTGTGTGTGTGTGTGTGTGTTTGCTATTTCAGTCAGGTTTGCTATCAACATTATGGGAGTTCTTAATATAAATTGGGAAGCTTTACATGTTTTTTTTTAAGATGCTGTGAAATTTGAAATTCATGCTCTGCCTCTTACAAGATGTATAACTTTGGGCAAGTTGCTTTACTTGTTTTTAAGTTTCTTTTGTAAAAATTAGATACTCAAGTTTTTCCCATGTTCAAAGTAATTTTTATAATTTATAATTATTTATTTTATATGTATATTTATACTTTATATCTTCCTCTATGAATTTCAGATATATCACCAAATATATACAAAGGATTTTGAAGTTATAATGTATGTCAAATCTGTGGTAAAGTTTGCATATAAATTTTGCAAATCTGATTGCTAATTTTGTACCTTGTACTTTTAAAAAATATTTTGTTTTTTAGTCTTTGTAGTAGTTTGTAGTAGTTGTCTGTCTTTTTATAACCTAGACCCTAGGTTAATTTATCAAATATTTCCAGATTCTCCAGTGTTACTGTTACATTTTTATCTCTTTAAAAAAATTTTTTTTAAGTTTTTTTCATTTTTGAGAGAGAGAGTGGGGGAAGGGCAGAGAGAGGAAGACACAGAATCCGAAACAGGCTCCAGGCTCTGAGCTGTCAGCACAGAGCCCGACGAGAGGCTCAAACTCATCAACCACGAGATCATGACCTGAGCCAAAGTTGGATGCCACCAAGGTGCCCCTACATTTTTATCTCTTAAACTGACAAAGTCAGTTAAATTTAATGTATTAAATGCATATTCGATCTCCTGGATTTATTCTCCACAGCTCTTAGCCTTTCTTTTACCCTTTTTATTTATTTATCATTTTTCTCCAGGTTCTGGGAGGATTGTTTAGGGCCTGGGTTCTAATTCACTGATTTGTCACTTGACGACCAGGTTTTCTATTTTTTCAATGTCAGCTCTTCTCCTGTTTCATTACTGCTTATTCTGCGTCCAATATGCAAAATCCTCTTCAACTAATCAGAAAATTTCCAAAGTTTCATATAAGAACATTCAATCTCATTACTCAGATCATCATTCAGATTGGTGCCTTTTTTTTTGACTTGCACTCTTTTCCTATTTTTCCTTATTTGCTAAATGAGAGAAGGAGGACTGAGTTGATCCAGTGTCGGTTGTTTAAGTTCTTTTAGAGATCATGGGGATTTGAAGTTTCAGATCAAGTGAGCCTGAGCTTAGCTGGGACAGTAGCATATTCTTCTGCTGGAAGAGTTGTCTTTATGCAGAGAAAATAGCAGTAGCCTTTTTCTGCTTTTTCTAGCATGGCCATCCACGTTCAGTGCAAGATACTTGGAAGTACCCCAGATTCCTGCTCTTTGTGGCTCTGGCGTACCGTGCATTCCTTTGAGGTGGGGGCTGACTTCTATGTGCCTCTGACAGTCACCAGTGACTTATCACTACCTCTAGCCCTTGCCACTGCAATGAAGGTTATGGTCAGATTTTGCAGAGGTCTCTTTTCATTTAATTTCCAGACTTCAAAGTAACCTACAGTGATAGGCCTCTTCTTCATGGTCTCATCTTTATGATATTTAACAAAGATACCTTCATTTCTTAATTACCAACATCGCTATGTTTCCTGTTTATGATATCTAAAGGCTATTTCAATAGAAAACTTGGATGGAAAAAAGGGGCGTTAAATGTATCCTCAAGTCACCATTTTTAGCTGGAAGCCATCTCTGCCTTTCTGAAATCTGGGACAGCTACCAAATTAACACCTACGTGTACTAGTAATGGCTGGCAGAGTAGGGAATTGGGGGCAGAGATTTATGCTATATATTTATTCCATTTCTCAGTCATCACCTACAAGCAGATGTCTTCCACAAGAACATCAATTCAGTGGCCAAGAGTATCTTGGAAAGAGGAAGCCAAGATATTTTTCATAATGGCTGGCCTTCCGATGTTTTTGATATCTCGAAGTCACCAGATCGATTACATGTCCAATTATGACCTGCTGTTTTTTGCATTCTGTGGTCCCATCTGTTGCTGCTGTGAAGGCCTTTCAGGAACAGAGGTGGCTGCCTTTATAATGTCTCTGTTTCACCCCCTGCAAACCGTTTCTTGTTCATGAGATTCACCTTCAGGTGGGTAGAAATTCAAATCATTCCTCCCATATGTAAGTTTTCTTCTTCTAAATTTAGATTGTCACCATCCCAGCGCACATACATCTTACTGGAATAAGGACTTTTGACAAATGTGCCCAAATTTAATAGTGATATCAAAGCGTCCTTTTAAAATTCTAGAAACACATACATAGCTTATCATTTGACATTTAGGTTCTGTTTTTTTGTATTTTTTTTCTTCGGTTCTGGACAGATTTCCTCTTACCTGCCCCTAACCACAGTATACTACACAGTGCTCAAATTCAGTGAGTCAGGAGCAAAACTTTCAGAAGCTCAGCATTTGGCCAAAGCCTCTAAGCTTCAGCAAGGAGAAGAATGCCAAGACTTCAGTTATTTCTGGGAGGTAATGCATGATAGGATACTTGAGCAGAAAAGCCTGTAAATGGCTGAGGCTTGATACAAAGGCTACCATGGGGACTCAGTACAGGAATACCTCCTTGGTATGACATTTAACGTGGCGTATGCCCAGTCTTCCTCACAGGAAGATTGGCAGGAGCTATTTGATTGCTAACACTTATGAACGAAATCAGCAGCCTACTAAACTTACAGGCGATTAGACAAATTTCACCGGAGTAATAGTGTTTACTGCTGATGCTAGAAGTGATTGTCATGGGGCTGCCTGGTTCCTCAGTTGGGTTGAGCTAATCATTAGGGAAAAGATTATAGTAAAAAGAGGGACTTAAGAGAATTCCGTCATTCTACCAATTGGGCTTCATCTAATTCTTTAATAAATGTTGATGTTTAATATATTTTTTTTTACTTTAGAGAATTTCAAACATATATAAAAGTAGGGCAAATAGTATAATGAATCTAATGCGTTCATTACTTAGCTTCAGAAATTATTAATACATGGTCAAGCTCTTTTTTGTCCATATTTCTTCAACTCTCCCCTCATCGAGATTAAAGTCCTGAATATCATATCATTTCCTCTGTAAATATTTCAGTATGTATCTCTACAAATAACGACTCTTTTTTTTAACATACAGATATACATTATCATTATATGGAAACAAATTTACAATAGTTCATCAATATCATTACATTGAACTGATTGCTCTATTAAAAAAAAACCTTTTTAGGGCACCTGGGTGGGTCAGTCGGTTAATCATCCAACTTCAGCTCAGGTCATGATCTCACAGTCTGTGAGTTTGAGCCCCACGTCGGGCTCTGTGTTGACAGCTCAGAGCCTGGAGCCTGCTTCAGATTTCTGTGTCTCCCTCTCTCTCTGCCCCTTCTCTGCTCATGCTCTGTCTCTCTCTGTCTCAAAAATAAATAAAAACATTGAAAAAAATTGTTTTTAAACTTTTTTGTATAGTTTTTTTTTGAAGTGCAATCCAAATAAGGTCCATAGTTTGCTATTGTTGATAGCTTTTCAAAGTCTCTTTTAAACTATAGGATGGAACTGGAGAGTGTGATGCTAAGTGAAATAAGCCATACAGAGAAAGACAGATACCATATGGTTTCACTCTTATGTGGATCCTGAGAAACTTAACAGGCACCCATGGGGGAGGGGAAGGAAAAAAAAAAAAAAAGAGGTTAGAGTGGGAGAGAGCCAAAGCATAAGAGACTGTTAAAAACTGAGAACAAACTGAGGGTTGATGGGGGGTGGGAGGGAGGAGAGGGTGGGTGATGGGTATTGAGGAGGGCACCTTTTGGGATGAGCACTGGGTGTTGTATGGAAACCAATTTGTCAATAAATTTCATATATTAAAAAAAAAAACTATAGGATCCTCCTACATCTCTTTTCTTTTTCTTGAATTTTTGGTTGTAGTTTATTTCATAGCTTCCATAGTTTGGATTTTGTGGATTGCATCCCTATATTAAGTTTAAAATATTCCTTTATTTGCTGTATTTTCTATAAATTGACAGATTTAGAAGCCTATTTAACATTAAAATTTTTTTCAACACTACTTTGTAGGTGTGTTTTTCCGTCATGAGGAAAATAATGTCTTCGTGTCTCTTGTCTTGTGACACTCATTGGGGGTTACAAAATAGTGATATTCTATCGTTACTTTTTCATTTACTTTTTAGAATACTTCTATAAGAGAAACGTGGCCTCAAGGGCAGGAGTGGCTTGATTATTTCTCTTCACTTATCAGATTTCAAGATGATGAGATGTTTTCCTGGCATTTTCAAAGGTGACCAATTCGTTTAGTTTTAGTATAATGACAAACTCATCGTTTTAAACATATGAAAGTATTTCAGGCCATTGAATTATTATGTTCATTGATGCTCAGATCTATTTCAGCCCAGCAGAGTTCATGTAGGTTGATGTCTGACTACCTCTGACACAATCCTGGTGGTGTTCAGTAGCTTCCTTCTTATTTTGAATAACACTATGTTCCAGTATTTTTTTTTTTTACAGTTCTTGTTCTAGACCCAGAATTAATCATTTTTCCAAAGAGGCTCTGTTTGCTTAAAGAGAGAAATGATAGTTAGAGATCATAATCTGGACCCTTGAGTGCTCATTGCTACCAAGTTAGTCATTGGTTCTTTGCCTTGTCAGTGGTTAGAGTTAGTGAACGTGTCTGGATTCTGTTGTTGTTAAGGTGAAGTACATCATGAATTTATACGTATACTATCAACTCCAAGTTATAACTAGATTTTTATTCAACTTCATCAGTTGTACTTCTGTATCTCCGGGTAATGGCACACACACGGATTTCAGTTCTCTATGGCACCAGCCTAATTAGACATTTTATTTTTACCATACAATGCACATAATCATCTCAGAAAGCAATTCTAACACTTACCACCTCCAACAAGATTACTGAAAATGGTTGGTTTCTTTTTTTTCTCCCCAGCTCTTCTTGTCTTTAGAATATGTCTCTAATGTACCCTCTTAGGAATATACAGTTATTGTGTTCTAAAATCCTTTGTTGTATCTTCTCTCTCTCTCTCTGATTATTCTACCAACTATAATACCTACAATATAGTTAGGTTCATTTGTTTACTCTTGCTTTTAAATTCAGAGACTGCTTTTATTATTTACTTTTGTTTTAGTTTTCATGTTAAATATTTAGATCGTTCTAAAGTAAAACACACCAAAGAAGGTATATTTATAGAAGTCTTCTGTTGCTGTCCTTTTTACCCTGTTTCCTCCTTCTTCTTATAACTAGCCATTTAAAAAGCATTTTATCTCATCACTTAAAAATATATAATTATATATTATATAATGATTATTTATTGACCTTTGCACCCAGCTCAACTACAGATGAATATAGTTGAGTCAACAACCCACATGGAACTGTTAAAAACAAGATAATAGTTCGCAAATCAAATTGCTTATGCTAGGCCTCATGTTACCAGATGAAGACTGAACTTTTGGCTCTCTCAGAAATGGAATCTTAAACCAGACATACAAGAATCATCTGCAGCACTAATTAGGTAATCTGCCTGATAGACCCCTGCTCTCCCCTAAAGGAAAATAGCCTTCCAATAACCAATCTGCTTTATTGCCTAGTATGATTTCCTTGTTCCTGCTCTCATCTGCATAGAAAAGTCTTTCTTTTGTATATTTCCTTGGAGCTCCTGTCTATTCACTAGATTGGATGATGCCCAAATTGAATCAATTTTTGCTCAAACTTTTTAAAGCTTTAATATGCCTCAGTTTATCTTTTAACAGAATAAAAGAACTACACAGCTGAGCCCTGACCAAATCCTCATCCCACAGAATCATGAGAAAGAGTAAATAATTGTTTTAAGTAACTGTGTTTTGGGTTGGTTTGTTACATAGCAATAAATAGATTAAACAACATGTATCCTGGCCTTACTACTATAATAGTGCATAAAGATAGTGAGTATTTATTTTTTATTGTGCATCATAAAATAGGTTTGTCACTGCATGCAAAGGGCTCACTGCTTGGGGTGCCTCAGCCAATAAATCAGCCCGAGTCCATTTAGCTTGAGCAAACAGCGTTTATGACGTGCAGCAAGTAGGGAAACGGGGAGATAGTCTCAAAGCACTGTCTTCCCATGGGGTTAGTACAGGAAGCTTTTATTAAGTGTGTTAGCTTTTATTCAGGGTATTTATTCAGAGGCAGGGAGCTTGCCTATATATTAAGGGACTTAAACATATTCTATTACTTAGGCATCTTGGTTTAATTGCGCATGCTCAGCATGTCAACATTCTAATACATACATTGTATGTTCAGGAAAATGGTGGAAAATCCCACCTGTATCATTATAGTATAGATAAGATCTATAGTACAGGTCTTAGTATTATAATAAACTAAAGGTGACTTCAGGACAGCTCAGCTTCAGTCTGGCTCAAACTGGCTCATGGAAAGGGGCTATTAGGTGAAACACTTAACTGCGCATCGCCTTGGCTGGACCTGCAAAAAAGCCCCATGTTCCTTCTCTTCTTTTGTCCCTTCCTCCTCCTCCCTTCCACGGTTAACTTTCAGCCCTCTGATCTGAGTAACTTCCTGTTGCATCCTAGTCAATGAATTTCCAAAATTTTTCATTTGAGAGTAACAGCTAGGCTGCAAATCATCATTATTAGGCTGATGTGGGAGGGATTAGCCCCACAATCAACCTTATCACAAAGATACTCTCTATGGAGAAGTGGCATGAAAATATACCATTTGCTGGTGTAGGGGAGGAAAAATAATTTTCCCTGTACCATTCTGAGTCCTTGGCTGAGACCCCCTATAAGAAAACACAGATTCGGGGCGCCTGGGTGGCTCAGTCGGTTAAGCGTCCGACTTCAGCTCAGGTCACGATCTCGCGGTCCGTGAGTTTGAGCCCCGCGTCAGGCTCTAGGCTGATGTCTCAGAGCCTGGAGCCTGCTTCCGATTCTGTGTCTCCCTCTCTCTCTGCCCCTCCCCCATTCATGCTCTGTCTCTCTCTGTCTCAAAAATAAATAAAAAAAAAAAGTTAAAAAAATTAAAAAAAAAAGAAAACACAGATTAACAAGAGAAAACAAACACATTTATGAACATATATAGATCATGTGTGCAGTGGAAATACCAGGGAACAGTGTCTCCTGAAGACAGCCTAAGCTATTACATTAAATACTTTATTCAGCTAAAGACAAAAGAATGATGTGTGTGGGAAGTGGGGAGGCCAGCAATAGGAGGTTACCAGGAAAAGCATAGTATACAAGGATAAGGTTTGTTCTGCAACTTAAGTACCTTCTGCATTGATGAGTTTCTTATGATTTAGTCATTTTTCTCTTTCTGGTACAGGGAAGGAGACACTCTTGGAGACACAAATGGAGATTTCTTTTATAAATATAAATTCCCTTACAAAAGGGTAACTTCTACTCTGTTTTCAGAGCTTCTGTGCCTGCAATTTCTCAAAATAATCAGCTCAAAATAATCCCTGTGCCAAGGAGGCATATTTTGGGGTGGTACATTTCGCTACTTTTTACTAGATTTGTTCTGTGGCCCAATAGAGATGTTGCCAGAATCTTTGGTTTACAGGTAAATTTGAACATATGATCTCAGCAACATTATTAGACATCCTCCAAGGTATCGTAACACAGTAGTGTTCTTATTCGTTTAGTACAGATTATTTATTGCTGGCTTTTGAAGGTTCTTATTGAACATGTGCATTCATTTTCTAGGCCTGCTGTAATGAATCACCACAAACTGGGTGGTTTAATACATCAAGAATGTATTCTTTTCCCACTCTGGAGGTTTGAAGTCTGAATTCAAGGTGCTGGCAGGGCCATCCTCTCCCTGAAGGCTTTAGAGGAGGATCCTTCCTTGCCTTTCTCTTTGCTTCTAATTGTTGTTGGCAATCCTTGGCAATTTTTTGGCTTGCAACTGTGTCACCTTAAACTCTGTTTCCATCTTCACATGACCCTTGTTGGGGAGGAAAAATAATTTTCCCTCTACCTTTGCAGGTTCTTGGCTGAAACACCTCTGTTATTTAAGACAGATTAACAGAAGAAAAACAAACAGAAGTTTAGTATCATGTATACGTGGGGGAGACTCAGAAAAACTGAGTAAATCCCAGAAATAGTCAAGGCCACCTCCTTAAATACCATTCTAACTAGAGACAAAAGATGTTTGGGGTTGGGGTGAGGCCAGTTAGAGGAAGTTACCAGGAAAAACATAGCAAACAAGAGTATGATTTTGATGCTGGCAGGCCAGGTCTGAGGACCCAGAGGGGATGCCTCAGGGTCAGCCAAGAGGGTCCTTGGCTTCATTCAGGATGGAAATCAAACATGAGCCAGCAGGAGGTGAAAACAGAGTTTACTGAAGATATAGAGAGAGAGCAGACACAGACAGAGTTGTCTGGGAAACTCAGAAAGGAAAGGACCATGACTCTTATCTTTGTTGGGGCCTGGGAGTTTTTATTAGAGGATGGTGGTCTAATGTATTTGTCCCCTCAGGCATTCAGGAACCCATTAGAACAAAGATGAGGGTCCGGATGTTATTTCTTGGAGCCAGGGGTCCTTGGTGTGGAGAAGTCTAGTGCCAGGTGAAAGTGAAAGTGATGTGAGCACAGTGTTCCTGAGTTTGTGGAAAAGGCAACAGTAGTGACATATACAGTACCCTAGCCTGTAGCCATGAGACCATTAGCATACCTCCGTGTGTCTGATGAGACAACATGTAGCGAGCATCTAAAAATATCACATTGATCTATGGCAGGTCTTTGTAAATATAGAACCAGGTTGCTGCCAGAGCAACTTTTTAAAAATGTTGAGATTTAGGCTTAACCAGATCTACTGCACCAGAATTTTGGACATACGGACTCTGAGATTCTGTATTTTAATAAAGTCCCTCAGGATGATTCTCATGCTCAGCCAGGATTGGACACTAGTAGTATATAATCAGAAATAGGAAGAGAATTCGTTCTAACCACAGGAAAAGGGGAAGCCATCCTGTTCCTCAACATCCTTGTTGGCATTCCCAAATTTACCTTCTTTCCTTTGACTCTCCTAAAACAATATCCATAAATCAAAATTGAAAGCAAAGATATTGACATCATTGCTATGTATCATTCCTTCTGCCTGAGAGTGTTTCTGGGTTCTTATTGATGTTTGGCAGTCTTGCCAGCACATCCTAAATTAAATAAAATAGCTCTTCTTCTAGCACAGCATTGGAATGACTCCAGCTAAGAATTGATCTAGTAGCAAACAGCTTAATTTATGATGCTATAAAAAGCCTCAGCCTCAGAAAGTCTATAATGAGGAAGTACCCAGCTGAGATGGAGGTGTGCTAAAAGGATTATTCTCCTCGGTTTTCTTTGCACACTGCACACACACGCACACAAACACACACACACCTCTTATTTTCATAGATTCTCACATTCAGAATACTTGGGAAGAAATTGTTTGGTCTATCATGTGGGCTTTTAGGCTTTTTGAAAAAATAAAATAGCCTGAAACTGTGATTATCTTAAGGAATGAAGATGCTCCCACCAGCCATTCAAAGTGGAGAGGAGATGAAGCAAAGAGAAAATAAGAGTCCTTTATAAAGACCATCCATACTCTGGTATGTTTCTAACCTGTAAAATGGACTCAATAATAGAAATCTACTCCCATTTCTACTCCCGAGTCACCCACCCCACCATATCCCAAAACAGTTGTGGTTAGCTTCAACTATGAGTGACACAAACTTTCACAGACCAATGTTTCAACATGATAAAAACTTATTTCTGTCCCGCAAAAACAAAAGCTCAAAGGCAAGCACTTCCAGGCTGGTGTATTGAGGCCACTGTTCTCATGGACCCAGACTCTTTTCTGTTGCTTTGCTATTGTCAAAATGGGGCTTTTCTCTCATACTGCAGGTAGGTGGCTTAAGTTCCAGGAAGCAGTTCCATAGTGTGGCAGGAAGAAGTGAGAGAGGAGAGGAGAGCAACCCCCTTTATGGCCAAAATGTTGCCCATAATTAAGTCACATCTGTTTGCAAAGAAAGCTAGGAAAATATCATCTTTATTGTTATGTAGTTGGCCTTGAAGTTAGCTAAAATCCAAGGTTCTTTTACTAAGGAATAACTGGAGAATAGATAATGGGAAAACAAATCATTGTTTTGAGCCCATCTCTTTACAGGCAACCGTTGTTAGTAGTTTCTTGTGTAACCTTTAAGAGATATTCTATATAAATAAATAAGCATATATGGACGCATATACACACCTGTTTCTTTTCTTTCTTTCTTTCTTTCTTTCTTTCTTTCTTTCTTTCTTTCTCTTTCTTTTCTTTTCTTTTCTTTTCTTTTCTTTTCTTTTCTTTTCTTTTCTTTTCTTTTCCTCTTTTCTTTTTTAACAACTAGACCTGTACAAAGTATACTTCATTGTTTCTGATTGGTTTGTTTCATGATTTTTTTTTCTGTATAAAATAGTTTTAGGAGATCATTCCATACCTGTCATTATAGGTTTGTCTTGTCCCTTTTTAATGTCTGCAGGGTTTCCCATTAAAGTGATACACTAAGTAAAATCCTACTAGTGGCATTTAATTATGTTTTGGGCTGTCCTACCATAAATAATGCTACAATGGCGATCATTCTAAATTTGCTCACATGTGTGAAGAAACCTGTAGGATATCTTTCTAGAACTGTGGGTCTAAATTTGGATAGCTGTTATCAAATTGCCTCTGAAGAGTTTGTTCTATATTACACTTCCTCAACAAAAGGTGTAATGATGCCTATTCCTGAACAATTTCCTGTACTGTGTTCTATACACCTGCCCCCCATCACCACCCATAAGTGAAACATATTGCCATGTCATTTTGTGTACAATTTTCATCTTTTCATTGGTTTTAAAAGCCATTTGTGGTTTTTGTTCTGTGAACTGTCTTCGTGTTATCTGATCATGTTTCCATCGGAAAGTGAATTTTTCTCTTACTGATTTGATCTCTTTTGGTATTAAGGAAATTAGTCTCTTTCCTGTCTAATGTGCTGCAAGTATTTTTCCCTGGTCTGTTACTTTCAATTGTCTTTAAGTATTTTTTTTTCCATGCTGAAATGTTTCATTTATATGTTTTAAATATATCAGGAGGCTTATTAATATCCTCTAGATTTTGCTTCTTGCTTAGTAAGGTCACGTCTGCTCTACTCTTATAAAAATGTTCTCCCATATTTTCTTCTAGTACATTTATAATTTCATTTTTCAGGCTAAATTCTTTTCTGTCTGGAATTTATTTTCTTATAAGAAATGAGGAAGGAATCCAATTTTACTTTTGCCAGATGGTTAACCAGTTGTATTATACTATTGTTATTTATTGAATAACCCATCTTTTCTGCACTGAATTTAACTGCCACCTTTATCATATTCTAAATTCCCATATGTATCTCAGCCTATTTCTGGGTTCTTCATTCTGTTCCATTTATCTGTCTATTCAGGCACTGTTAACAAACTGTTTCAAGTACTTGTAGATTTATACTGTCTTTTCACATACAATATAAGCATTAATTTGTCTTTATCATTTGTCTTTTTAGAATTTTCCTAGCTATCTTACCTGTTTGTTCCCCCCATCCTCCCATCCCCCCGAAATTCTGGAATCTGCTTGTGTAGTGCAAAAAAACAAAAAGTCTTTAGAGTTGGTGATGTTGTAAGGATTACAGCCAAAATTTTGGAGGACGTAAGGGAAGAAGTAGAGATTAAGGGTATGCGCTCTGGAGTTGGAGTTGGACTGATCGTTTTAGTTTCTGACACCATATTTATAAGCATCTGTATTTGGACCCGTCATTATGTAGCCAACATTTACTGAGTGCTTAGTAGGTGCCAGTTACTGTGTGACATAGTCATAATAAACGCTCAGTAAATGTTAGCTATCATATTATTTAGTGCAGTACCTGGCACTTGGTGAGCACATTGTACATTTTAGCTCTCCAAAGACATGTTCGGATATGGATGATTTTAAATAAAAAAAAAAACAGGTTGAACATGGAATAATTTCCATCATCTTTGTGAAACATGGATCAAAGAAATCTGGTGAAAGTGTGGGTGTGGGTGTCAGGGAGAGCAACGGGGAGTGGGAAAAAAGCTTAGGTCAAGACAGTATAGCGTTGTTAAATAGTGGTGAGGGTCTGCCGAGACCAGATGCCATAACCAGTAGCTGCTCCACTCCTACATGGTTCAGAAAATGAAGTCATATTCTCCAGCAGTCCTCGGCAGCCTGGAGGCAAGTGTTTGGACTAATCCGGGTTAGAAATTGGAGAGTGAATGAAATACAGAAACAAGGGAATAAAAAAGGATGGCATAATAATTGTTGTAACACAAAGTCCCATGGAGTCTTACTAAATAGGAAAGGAAATGAAGCCAGGAGGGCATATTACACGGGTCAAGATGGACAAGAGGGAAAACTGTAGGCTTGGTAGAAGTATGGAGGTGAGAACATTGATACCGAAAATCTTTTTAAAAAATGTTTATTTATTTTGAGAGAGAGAGAGAGAGAGAGAGAGAGAGAGATGGAGTGTGAGTGGAAGAGGTGCAGAGAGAGAGGGAGAGAGAATCCCAGCAGGCTCTGCACCAGCGCAGAGCCCAATGCAGGGCTTAAACTCATGAACCATGAGATCATGACCTGAGCCAAAATGAAGAGTCAGACGCTTAACCAACTGAGCCATCCAGGTGCGCCAATACCTAATATCTTGATAAGAGTGCAGGCAGAGTCCTCAGCCTTAAGCACAAAATCATCATCTCAGATCAAGAACTTAAAAGCTTTATAAAAAATTAATTAAAAACCCTATCACTTGCTCTGCAGGCACAAAGCTGTAAGAATGATCAGCCTGGCTTATTTTGTTTTGGAGGAGTCATTTATACATGTCTCAGAAGAACACAAGAGCTCTGTACTCTGGATTCTTATTTATGATATTAAACACTCAAAAAGAAGGGGCACCTGGGGGGCTCAGTCTGTTAAGCGTCCTACTTGGGCTCAGGTCATGATTTCATGACTCGGCATCGGGCTCTGCACTGATAGCTCAGAGCGTGGAGCCTGCTTTGGATTCTGTATCTCCCTCTCTCTCTGCCCCTCCCCTGCTCACGCTTTGTTTCTTTCTCCTTCAAAAGTAAATAAACATTAAAAAAATTTTTTTAATAATAAACATTCAAAAAGACAAAAGTGACACAGGAACAAAAGCTCAAAACGGCAACGTCTCCCCTTTTCCACTCCTGATTCCCAGGTGTAACCACTCTTAGATAAGGTGCTATCCTAGTTTTGGTTCCCTTGAAAGCAGAGCCTGAGACAAGGACTTGCAGGACCTTGCTGGAGGTGTTCCACGTGGAAGGTCACGGGAGCAGGAGAGAGAGGCAGGAAAGAAGGAGGAGCCAGTATCCAGGCACATTATCAAGATCGTGAGGTTCAGTTCCACCAGGACCTAAAAGCAGTGAACAGTTTGGACACTCCTCAAAAAGTTAAACTTAGAATTCCCACATGATTAGCATTTTCACTTACAGGTATATACCCCAAAGAATTGAAAGCAAGGACTCAAACAGATACTTGTACAGTAGTGTTATTCATGATAAGTAGCTAAAAGGTGGAAACAGCACAAATGTACACATATGAATGGATGGATGAAATGCAGCTTATACATACAATTGAATATTATACTTGAAATGGTTGAAGACTAGATCATAAATGCCCTCACCACAAAAGAGAAATTATGACAATTATGTGATGTAATGGAGATGCTTGCTAATGCTATGGTAGTAATCACATCGCAATATATAAATATATCAATTCAACACATTGCGCACCTTAAACTTATACAATATTATATGTCAATTATATATCAAAAAAGAGGCAAAATTATTCACATTTAAAATTTAAAAAAAAAAGGAATGAAATTCTTCTACTACATAGATGACCTTTGAAGACATTCTGCTAAATGGAATAAGCCAGACAGAAAAGAACAAATATTAAATGATTCTACTTATACAAGATACCTAGAGTGGACTAATTCACAGAGAAGGAAAGAATAGAGCTTCTCAGGGGCTGAGGGGAGGGGAGAAGGGGGATTTGGGAGGGGTATGAGTACAAAGTTTATATCAGGGATGATGAAAACATTCTGGAAATGGTTAGTGGTGATGGCTCCATGACAGGTTGAATGTACTTAATGTCACAGAATTGTACACTGAAAATAGTTACAATGGTAACTTTATGTTATGTATATTTTACCACACACGTAATACGCAGAAGGACTCCCAACCTTGTCTTTTTAAAGGGGGTGGGTAGTCTGGGGCATTCATCCATTAGCTCTTATTCCCCATTGGTTGAGTATTGCTTCTAGGGGTGTTCACTCACCTGCCCCTCTGGGGTGACTCTTGTTTGCGAGGCCCAGTAGGCTCCTTTGAGCAGTCCCCAACACAGAGTATGGAAAGACCACAGGCGTGCTCTTCTGGTGGGACATTAATCAGCATGCATCTGAGCCTGTGTGGCATCATCTACCACAGCTGTGGCTGAAACAGGTCTCTGGCACAATAATGTGCCATTTCAGACAATTCTCTCATGTATTTACAAATATACAAATAAGGCTATCCATATCCATACCTACATACATTTTTTTAAATGTTTATAAATATATTTTTGGAGAGAGAACAAGTGAGCACACATATGAGTGGGGGAGGAACAGAGAGAGAGGGAGAGATAGAATCCCAAGCAAGCTCTGGGCTGTCAGTTCAGAGCCTGATGCAGGGATTGATCTGACGAACTGGGAGATCATGACCTGAGCCAAAATCAAGAGTCGGATGGATGCTTAACCAACTAAGCCACCCCTACATACATTTCTATAACTGATAGTTTTACTGTCACAAGTATGAAACCACACTATTATTGTTTGGTGACTTGGTTTTCTCATAGATGTGTTGCTAATTTAGCACTGTGATCGTGTGACCACTACAGAGCAGACCATTGGGGAGAGGTGCCATAATTGTTTGAAGCCACTGCAGTTGTGTTCCCACATTCATCAATAACAAAATGACTCTTGCCAAGGTCACCAGTATATTAAATAAGATACCTTTAAATCCAATTTAAAAATTCATTTTTAGTTCTCTTCTTATATGGCCCTTCCTTGCTGTCATCTTCTTTGATGTGTTTTCTTTGATGTTCATATTACGATGGGTGTATTCTTTGCTTCAAGTCACACCGATTTCAGACATGATTTAAAAAGAGAGAATGTGATGATAGATTCAACATCAAATCGTGATAGAAGAGAGAACAGGGTTTGTTTTCCTTGCCCTTCTTTTTTGAACAAAAAATGTTTTTCTAGGCTGTTTGCAACTGAATTTTCTATAAGCAAGAAAAAACTCTCAAAAATGTTTGACTTGATGTTTGAAGAAGATATCGGCTAATTATAGTTTGCAGGCATGTACAACAAAATAACACACATGTGGATTACAGCATTTTGTATTCTTTGCTGACACTGAGTGAAATAGGCTATTATTAGTTGAGAATTATGTGGGCAGGATATAGATGGGGGATTTTTAACAATTAAGTGAAAAGACATTTTTTTTTTATTTTTTTCAATGCCTGTACATGTTATTGTCTCTCAAAAGTCAATCTTCTTCCATTGAAATTATTTCAGGAGATTTAGAAGTATTTATGTTGAGCTTTTATTAACTCATTTAATTTGGGGTTGACACTTGGGACTAAAATTATTACAAAGTATAATGTTCATATTAGTTGGAATGCAAAAAGCAGAGGTGCAAAGCACAGGCTCAGACATCCTGGGTATCTTAGCTCAGGCGGCTGTAACAAAATACCATATACTGGGTGGCTTTAAACAACAAACATTTATTTCTCATAGTTCTGGAGGCCAGGAAGTCCAAGATCAGGATGCCAGCAAGGGCTGAGTTTTGGTGAGGGCTCTCTTTTTGGCTTGCAGACAGCCACTTTCTTGCTACATGCTTGCTTGGTGGAGAGAAGAAACTCTGGTGTCTCCTCTTCCTCTTATAAGGGCACTAATCCCATCATGGGGGGACTATACCCTCATGACTTCATCCAACCTAACTACCCCCTCAAAGGCCCACCTCCTAATACCATCACATGGGGAATTAGGACTTCAATATATGAGCTTGAGGAGGACACAAACGTGTAGATAAAACTGGGATATATATGTGTTTTACTACTTATTACCTGTGTGACTTCGGTAATGACATTTAACATTAGTTTTCTTACCTGTAAAATGGGAGTAATAGTTCATAGTCTCATCCTCCCAGAAGGATGGAAAGGGATAATTTTTCTAAAGTGTACGATGAAGTGCCTTTAATTTAGATCATTGTTATGAGGACTGTTTTATGAGTACAGAGTGTCAGTGTTTGCAACTGTCAGTACAGTGGTGATCAGTTGTGTTGGAAGAGGAAGCTCTCAGTTGGACACAGTAGAACATCAAATTATTACCTGTACCAGGAAGAACACCTACTTGGAAAGATGATTCATCCACTGAATCATCTACACTTGATGGATTTTGATAAGGTTCAGGGATGTACTGGGGCTTCCAATAATGCTAACTGGCTAGCAGGTGGGCCAAATTCATGGGCTTTGTTTTAGCAGCATTACACTCTGACTCCCACAGGGAACCACAGAAGTGCTAGAAGCTGAGACCTGATATAAGCTTTTTTTTTTTTTAAACATTTATTTATTTTTGGGACAGAGAGAGACAGAGCATGAATGGGGGAGGGGCAGAGAGAGAGGGAGACACAGAATCGGAAACAGGCTCCAGGCTCTGAGCCATCAGCCCAGAGCCTGATGCGGGGCTCGAACTCACGGACCGCGAGATCGTGACCTGGCTGAAGTCGGACGCTTAACCGACTGCGCCACCCAGGCGCCCCCTGATATAAGCTTTTAACTTAGGATCCTGTGGCATCCGAGATTGGAGGGAACGGACAGGCTTCAAGTAAGTGTGCACATGCCAATGGGCTTTATCTGCAGAGAAGTTTAGAGTGTCCTCAGATTTTCAAAGGGGTGTCCAATTCAACGAATTTAGAAGTCTTTGACCACAAAAAATACTGTGTTTCAGAGCATCCTCCTTGAATAAATTTGCTGTGTCCCATACTTTCAAGTGAAAAACTTGTATTTCTGTTCTCTAAGAAAAAGATTAAATTCTGTTGAGATTCTCAAGATCTAAAATTTGATAAATTTTTATTTTTGGGGGGGTGGGAAGGGAGTTTTATATTAAGGAACAGAAAAAAAAAGCTATCTGTAAATTGGAAAATAATGAAGGAAAGAGAGCTGCAGTCATTTTTCTTAATTTTAATATTGCAAAGGAACCTGGGTGGCTCAGTGGGTTGAACGTCTGACTCTTGATTTCAGCTCAGGGCGTGATCTCCCAGTTTGTGAGCTCTGCACTGACAGAGTGGAGCCTTCTTGGGATTCCCTCTTTCCCTCTCTCTCTACCCCTCCCCTGCTCGCACGCGTGCATGCGTGTGCACACTCACTCTCAAAATAAATAAATAAACTTTTGATTTTAATATTGCAATGTAACCTGAATGTTCCTAGCTTACCAACCCAACCAGTGGGCATAGATGAAGAACATTAATAAGGTCTGAATTTAGCTTCCTCACAGCCCTCTCTGCCATATGCCAGGACCTCAGCTCATCTCCAGTTTTTTGGAAATTTCACGAGTATCTGACTTGGACTCAGGAATAAGTCCACACATGTCCTGGTTTTGTATCATTACTCAAGTCCATTGCTAGTAGCCACTGTATTGCAGTTCTGCAGCACAGTCATCTTGGTGAGGATCTTCAGTGGGAATGTTTCCTGGCATTCCCACTCCACAGCTGCCCTTAGATTCCTGACAGATGTCCCCCTGTGGTGTGCAGAGATTGGGGTCATGCCCTTCTCCTCTCTTAGTAGCAATATGGCACCTAGTGCTATTGCGTAGGCAGAGTTTCTTAAGAGTCTTTAATCATAATGCTTTTTCTTTCACTTATAACCCCTGCTTCTCTATAGGAGGCCCTGAGAGTTGGGGTGGATAGCAGATTCTCTTCGTCCTTTTGTTCCACATCACTCTTTTCTCTATCCCAGATAAGCATGAAAACCCTCCCTGCCTTCTTTCTCTGTGTGTGTTTGAGGGTGGGATAGGGTATAAGTCCTGCATACTGAGTGACAAATGCAAATAAATATCTGGGGTTGGGGATTTGAGGAAGTTATGTTCAGCTTATATATTTCATTCACTTTTTTAATATTAGTAATAATGAACCTTTTGTATCACTTAGAATACTTTGGGCTGCAAGTAACACAATATTTAATTCATAGTGTCTTAGTAGTGATGCTAATATTTTCGGCTTCATAATATGCTCTGGATAAACATCCAATGTAAGACTGTTCTATTTACTAGGTTATCCCCAAATCTTAGAACGGCCAGCAATAGTAAGTGTTCATAAATATTCACTGAATGAGCAAATGAATATCTGTGCAATTTTCCTGGCTTTTCCTTCACAAGCACAAGGTGGCTGCCATTGCTCTAAGCATCATGTTGTCATATAGCAAGGACCAAAGCAAGAATAAAGGATGTTGGAAGATGAATGATTCTATCCACATATACTTTTCCTAGCAGGAGGAAAATCTCTAAGAAGACCTAAGCCAACTTCATGTGTTTCAATGCCTAGAAATAGATTACTAGCATGCCCCTGGACCGGTCACTGTAAGAGAGATATGAGATTTTCATAATTCTTTTGCATTATTTTTTTAAAAAATATTTGTTTGTGTGTGTGAGAGAGAGAGAGACAATGTGTAAGCGGGGGAGGGGCAGAGAGAGAGGGAGACACAGAATTTGAAGCAGGCTCCAGGCTACGAGCTGCCAACATAGAGCCCGGTGTGGGGCTTGAACCAACGAACTGTGAGATCGTGACCTGAGCCGAAGTCAGACTCTCAACCAATTGAGCCACCCAGGCACCCCTGGGGTTGTCATAATTGACTTAAGCCAGTCTTGAGTCCTTAGATGAGGTGGAGCACTTTGAGACCTAAGCAAAATTGGTAGCCAGGAAGGAGAGAATGTCTGTTGGGTTGTTAACTAACACTGTCTGCCATACTCTTTCCAACATTCCTAAACCCAGTTTTTGTATTTGTTCCATTCCCTCCCTCGCAGCAACACATTCATCACTGGAATAAAGTCATTAATCATGTCCTCGTTTTTAAGAGTCTTCCACTGGATAGAAGTGGGCAGAATATCTGGTCTGTGTATTATTTATTAAAAAATTTTTTTTAATGTTTATTTATTTTTGAGACAGAGAGAGACAGAGCATGAATGGGGGAGGGTCAGAGAGAGAGGGAGACACAGAATCTGAAACAGGCTCCAGGCTCTGAGCTGTCAGCACAGAGCCCGACATGGGGCTCGAACCCACGGACCGTGAGATCATGACCTAAGCCGAAGTTGGACACTTAACCGACTGAGCCACCCAGGCGCCCCAGGTCTGTGTATTATTTAAATGAAGAAAGAGGCCAGCAGTCCATATCCTTAGCATCCTTAGAACTAGAATTTGGCAGTGGTCTTCAGGTTGGCCTCCCTGCCTCCAGCCTCTTCTTGCTCTAATTCATCTGCCTCACAGCCAACTGAGTGATTAATTCAGATTCCATATACATGACAGTTTAATTTTTCTGCCTAAGAATTTCTGCTGGTTCCCATCACGTTTCATATGTAAACTTCTTAGTATCACAAACAATGCTCTTCAGTCTTGACTCATCCTGACTCTCCAGCATCATCTACAGGTGCCATTTCTGTTTTTGTTTGTTTGTTTTGTTTTCAGAGAGAAAGAGAGAGGGCACAAGTGAGTGAGGGGCAGAGAGAGAGAAGTGGGCTCATCCACAGCAGGGCTCATGCTTACCCACAGCAGGGCTTGAGCTCACCTGCAGCGGGACTTGAGCTCATGAACTGTGAGATCATGACCTGAGGCTAAGTCAGATGCTTAATGACTGAGCCACCCTGGTGTGCCGCCGGTCCCATTTCTTACCCATCCCAGCTTCACTTTGCCATGACAGACGTTCTCACGCATTTGTGGCTTTTACAATGCCATTCCCTCTTTCTGGGGTATCTTTCTCACTTTGTCTACCCGATTGTCTCCGTTTTATGAGCTTTCCTTGTTGTCTCCAGGAGTTGCAGGTGCAAGTATCTGTGGTTGTCAGGTGAATGAATGAGGTGGGGTAGGTGTAAGGGAAAAAAGTGCTATAGATCGTTGACCTCAGTATCTTAGAGAGAATAGGGGGTTGTGGAGACTGGCAGACTGGAGAACGTGTGCTAAAGAAGGTCATTCAGTATTCAGCTTCGGCAGATTGTTGCCATGATGGAACATGGGCCCTTCATTTCCAAATATTCTGACTATTCCAGAGAAGCCAGGGATCAGTATTAGAAGTGAAGTCTCCCAATTCTACGTATTTAGAGTTTTGATATTTCAAAATATTGTAGGCCCAAACCAAACACAAGCCAGATAGAGTGGGGCACCAGTTTTCCATCTCTGCTTTGGTCGTGTCCTTCTCTGAACAACCATGGTATTAGATTGAACCACAGGAAATTACTGAATGGCAATTTCATAGGTTTCAATTTGATACTTTGAACCTCCTACTGGTATAGCATGCAATACATTGGAGAATGATTTTTTGAGAATGGCTTGAATTGTTTCATAAACCTTGGATGCAGGATGTTAGACTTCTTCTTATTTACTTATTTATTTTTTTTAGAGAATAGGAGGGGAGGTGAGAGAAGGAGAGAGAGAATCTTAAATAGGTTCCACACCCAGCGTGGAGCCCAACGCAGGGCCCCATCCCATGACTGTGAGATCATGGCCTGAGCCAAAATTAAGAGTTGGGCACTTAATCAACTGAGCCATCCAGGCAGCCCAAGGCTTCTTCATTTTTTGAAATAAAGTTAATTTTGGCTTTCCCTTCCCAGAGTCTGCCCCAGCCAGCATTGGTAGGTATGACATACAATATCATTTAGCTTTTCATCGTTCATTCTCTTCTCTTCCCTGTGGAGAACACCCCTGACTTGCCCAACCTACACTGTGGGACAAGGCCATGGTGTTGGTTCCTGTGATGCTCTGGTCCACTCAGAAGCAGGCGGCTTTTTTGCCGTAGGCACACTCTTTCTCTGTCCTATGCAGTCCTGGGACATGGCTGTGGCTGTCAAGGACATAATACTCAGTAAGGAGACACTCACCTTTGGGGTGCTGTATGAGAGTAGAAAGCAGGTCCTCACCACTGGTAGAACCACACCCTCTCTCTTACAGGCTTGGGGAGTCCAGCTTTTCCCAAAGTTGGGCCACTCTCCTCTCCTTCCAACTTTGGAGCACATTCCTTCTCAGACAATCTAGATTTTTGCATCACTGGGCCGGGATTTTGAAGAGCGAAGAAGGAAGAGGAGGATTAGTTTTTAAGGGTAGAAATTCACATCCAACTCTTGAGCCTTTAGTCAAGAAGACATTATGTAGTTTAAATTTGCCTATTAAGCTATAACACAACACTAGAATATCAATAAATCATGGTGCTACATTTGTTCACACAAAACCTTCCCTGACTACACCTTACTAGCAGGGTGCCTGGCACATAATAGGTACCCCAAAACTAGTGAATTAGCCTAAATATACCAGTTTTATTCTGAAAAAGAAAGGGGTGGGGAATGGGAGGGAGAGAGAAGCAGGGTGGGGAAAGGAGGAAGAGCAGGGGGGAGAGAAGCATGAGGGAGAGAAATGAATAATTACCAAGTACCCACCATCATCTGGCTCTTTATTGTTATTAAAATTAACCTCCCCCCCCAAATTACCACATAGATATTTTCATCTGCATTTTATTGGCAAGGAAACTGAAGCTGAGTGAAAGGTTAAGTAAGTTACCCAACATCACAGAGTTTCTTAGTTGCTGAGTTGGGATGAGACCAATACATCTCTCACGCCAAAGCAGTTACACACCTGTGCTAAATACTCCCAATGAGTCAGGTGATCCTTGAGACCCTAGTTGAAGCTGCCTGTGTTTGACAAATTCAAAATAATATAAAAAAAATCCTCCTGTAGTTTGGCCTGGCGTCACCATGGAGTAAGCTGCAGGGAGCTGGAGGCCAACCCTGAGGGGTGGTTTCCATAGTGGACAAATGTGTTGTGGCACAGTGTGACTTCCACTGTGTTGTCTCTGTAAGAAGTCCACTGCCCTCAGTTAACCAGTTCTGTGCATTCTAATGGCTCTTAACACCCTTTTTCAAAGGAAAGGACCCCCCTGCTACTTCTTAATAACCTTTTTCTGGTATGAAGCCTTTTACTGATGCCAGTGGTTTTTCATCGTGAGCTCCTAAAAGGACTAAGCATCAGGATGCTCATGCTGTCCATGAGAAATTATATGTGATTATTCCTCTAGCTGAGAAAGAGTGCCTTGTGTCCCTAGAGTGTAAAGCTGAAAGTTACAGATGGACAAGAGCTCATGGGGTTCCACACCACTGTAGGGGACAGTTTGTTCCTTTATTTTGCACTTTCTTTATTTTCAATGCCTCCTGATGTCTACGTGTCTACAGAAACTCCTTTAAAGGATTGCCTGTTCCAGTAAGACATCTCTCTATGTCTAGAAGTCTCTAATTAGTTTCAGTCCAGTGTTGACAAAATTTATTTTCTGTAGAAATCAGATTAAGAGAAAATGAATTTGCCCATTACGGGTGTGTTAACAGAATATCAATTCAACAGAACTTACTCAAGCACCCCACAAAACAAAGGACATTTTGAATGCAGACTTCTCAATGTGCATGATTTACAAACTTGGGCTGGTTATGAGGGAGGTCAGCCAGGGTTAACAAAAACTCAGAAATATACTTTAATGTACTAGAAAGAACACTTTCAAAAATATGCATCTAGGGGCACTTGGGTTACTCAATAGGTTAAGCATCTGACTTCAGCTCAGGTCATGATCTTGCAGTTTGCAAGTTCAGGCCCCACATTGGGCTCACTGCTGCCAGCACAGAGCCTGCTTCAGATTCTCTGTCCTCCTCTCTCTGGCCCGTCCCTGCTTGTGCTTTCTCAAAACTAAGTAAACCTTTTAAAAACAATTTGCATCTAAGAAATAGAATTAATTCAGTCTAATGTATTTCCAAGTGGAGATTCACCTAAGTCCACTTTTATATGTAGAGGCTATGTGTTAGGAACACTAATTTATACTTTAAAAAAAATGTGATGGGTTTTTAAAATACAGGCAATCCTCCTGAGTCATTGATCTTGAATATGATACAAATTTGACAAAATCAGAAATTTGTACAAATGCAAATCACAACTCCACCAGGCTGAACTGCTTGAAAATGAGTAAACCTTCAAAGGATGACAGCCGTAGCTACTCTTCATTGTGTGCCAATACGTTACCAGCAGCGTAATCTTACGAGGCAATAATTATTATCCTAACTTTTTCTGTTAAGTTACAGTGTTTGAGGAGGTTAAACAACTGGCCCAAAGCCATGTAGCTGGTAAGTAACAGACGTCTGGGCTCAAACTGAGATGCCCTCAGTTTGCAGACCCTGTGTTCCTAATGCCCAGTTTACACTGCTAAGAGACAATTAAGGCTCGATCTAGTCCAGTGTTTCTCAAACTTGAGTGATGAGCCTATCTCTTTTAAGAAAAAACAGCTTACGTGGATTCACAATGTTGACATAAATGATTTGTATTACCAGAAGCTTCAATAGGTATAAAACATGTTTCTTTTATGCCCATAGTTGTTAGATAAGCATAAAGTCAAACTCCATTACAAATTAAACACCAAGAAAATTTAAAAACCAACAGAATTTTAATTAGTAGCATTAACATGACAGAAGATGCTGTTTTGCTAAAACAAAATTGTCCAGATTAGCTTTAAAAATACCAAAAAATATCTACTAGGCACCACTATAGGTAATAAGTCTGCAGTTATGGGATAGTCACATAAATGTAATGTTCAGAATGTTACTAATAATTACAAGGCATGAGAAATGTTCAGATGCCAAATTTTTTTAAACATTAAAAAAAAAGTTTATGTATTTATTTGAAAGAGACAGAGACAGTGCGAGCAGGGAAGGGGCAGAGAGAGAGGGGGAGAGAATCCCAAGCAGGCTCCACGCTGCCAGCACAGAGCCTGAAGTGGGGCTTGAACTCACAAAACCATGAGGTCATAACCTGAGCCAAAACCAAGAGTCAGATGCTTAACTGACTGAGCCACCTAGGAGCCCCAGATGCCAATTTTAATGGAGTCATTGATAACTCTATAAATTATCTTATTTTCTTGAAGAAAATTATGCCTTTTTGGAAATCTACATTAAAGAGTACTTAATTGAATTATCACAGGAATGTGAAACTAAAATTTTCTCATTATGTGTTAAATTGCTTTACAACCCTGTTCTTGAACTGTTGCTAACCAGTACCCCAGAAAGCAGGTTTCACTAGGATTCAGCAAGTCTAAACTATTGCCATATGCCATGTGATGGTTCAATTTTCCACCTACATTTCTCTTTTCAAGGAGAATGTTTATGTACTAGTTAAAGATGGTGTTGGCTCTGATAACATCTAAGCCTTTCAGTGACTGCACCCAATAAAGGTTCACTTCTCACTCATGTCAAAGTCTCGTCATGCAGCCTTCCATATTTCAGGATTCCTTCCATTTTGTGGCTCTCCCCGCCTTTAGTCCTTAGTGGCCCTTCCGTTCAGCTGATAGATGGGAGAAAGAGCAAAGGCTCTATGTGCCGGAGGGGACGTGGGGTGGGTGTTTACATGGGTCTGACTTGGAAATTGCACATATAACTTGTGACCACATTCTATTGGCCAGAATCATCACCTGGCCACATCCAAATGCAAGAGAGGCTAGTAAATGTAATCCAGCTGTGTGTTAAAAAAAGCAAAAGGAAACAAGAAATACATAGCTGAATAGTCCTCATTACGAAAAAAATGTCACTTCTTTTTAGCAAACCGGGAGTTCTCACATGCACCAGATCATACATATGAATACCAAAATTGGTCTGTAATGATGTATGAGTGACTAGGTTTAAGTGGCCATCCTTATGATCTATGAACACTTACACTAATGTTTTAGAATATCCCTAAAAAAACCCATTAAATATAAAAATTGTCTTTGAAAACTCAGACATCTGAGAAGACATATACCAACCTGAAAGACATCTGAGAAGACCTACACAATCCTGAAGGTCCCTAAGTCCTGATTTTAGGATCCATCACCCTGAATGAAACGTCCATCCTAGTCAGGCGGGAGTGCTCCCCCACGCCTGTTCATTCACCATAACTGTTCCTGGCCTCGAGCTTTTGTTCATGCAGTTTACTGCCTAGAATGCTCTATTCCTTTCTTTTCAGAAACTGATCTAACTTGTACTAACCACATGGCTCATGGCCTCACACCTCTATTAAGGTTCCCCAGGCTTCCTGTTCTCCAGAATCTCTGATTTTTCAGTAATCTTATCTTAAATAGAACTAAAAATGTATTCATACCGTTATTTACTTTATGAATATATGACTTTTCTTATCAAATGGTTTCTCAGTCAGAATCTAGAGGAATTTTCACTCCACAAAGAAATGAGAAAGATAAAGATAGAATACTGGTTTTTTTAAGGTTTAGTTAATTTAACTTCCAAAATTTTTCCCTAAGATCACATCTTTTCTATTTTTTTATATTAAAATGACTTTTGCTTTTATAAAATAATGGTTTGAGATGTACAGAACAACTCTTTCTCCCTCTCTCCCCACCCTTCTCTCTCTCCCCCTCTGTCTCTCTCTCTCTCTGTCCCAGTGAAGAAACTGAACTCAAAGAGGCGAATTAACAATCTTAAAGTTTACATTGTAAATTCAAACCAAAGTATGTCAGTTAGGATATTGTGGGCAAAAAGAACCAGGAAACTCAAATGAAATGTCTTAACCAATAAAGACAACTATGAGGAAGTCATGAAGAAAGGCTCCCATGCAGGGTTGATATTTTTCAGTGACTCAGTGATATCATCGAGGATTCAGATTCTTTCTGTATTTCCTGCTTAGCCATTCTCGTCTGGGTAGCTTTGGTTTCAGGGTGGCAGCCATGGTCATAAGCAGACATGACAGTGTTTGACAATATGAGATGGTCTCTCTGTGTTTATCTTTTGTAAAAGTGAGGAAATCTTTCTCAGAGGTTACTAGCAGATTTCTCCTTCAGCTCATTGGCTGAAAGTGTATCACGTGCTGAGACCCAAGCCAGTCACCGCAGCAAAAGGAATGGAATAATCATGGTTGGTTAGGATGTACCATTGAGCGGGGTTAAGGGTTATCTTCATTTAGGAGTGGAAAACAGAACAAAATTGAGTTCTGCAAACACAAAAGAAGGGGGGCAGTGGTAGTTGTCAATAAACAATCATTAAGGTCCACTATGTCAGACTGCTCTTAGGGGTCTTTCTGCTGAACAAAATGCTGGTTCCATAAATAGAAGTAAAAATATACATGTAGGAGAAAGATATTAAGAATGTAAATTCAGGCATAGAGAGGGAAATTGGTTCCTACTTCCTTTCTTTAGAACCATCAAATACCTTTATAATTTATGATAATGTGCATTTATATGTGCAATATAAAAATTCCTCCTTCTGGGGCACCTGGGTGGCTCAGTTGGTTAAGCATCTGACTTTGGCTCAGGTCATGATCTCGCAGTTTGTGAGTTCCAGCCCTGCATCGGGCTCTGTTGACAGCTCAGAGCCTGGTGCTGCTTCGGATTCTGGGTCTCTCTCTCTCTCTCTGCCTCTCTTCCTCTCACATTCTGTCTCTCTCTCTCAAAAATAAATAAACATTCAAAAATTTTTAAAAATTCCTCCTGCATTCTTCCTTATGGTGTTATAAAGATAAATAAGCTCTATAAAGTCATATGCCATAAGTATAAGTTTTTATCACAATATTGATTTCAACTCTATTTCTAAAGAGCTGTAGAAATTTTATAAAAAGGAAAAATGAGACTTTAGGAGCAGCAAAGAAAAGCCATACAATTGCACAGATTTTTAAAGTAGGATTTTCCACAAAATAAGTCAGAGCAGTATAAATATATTAAAAAATATTCAGCTTCACTAGTAATCAAAGAAATGTAAATTAGCATGAAAAACGTTGTCATTCATCAAACTGACTTTTTTTTTTTCCTTAGGCTTAGTATTAAAAGTCTGTGTATGTATAAGGAAATAGGATTGTAACTTGCTGCATTTTTTCTAGTTGTCATTTTAGCAATATGTTACAAATGATGGTTTATTTTCTGTCTTCGCTAGACTTTAGGGTCATTGGGCATAGAAACTGTATTTGCTCTACTGAGTGTTCCTGTTGTCTACACTTCTACCTAATAATTCAGTAAATATGTATCTAATCTATTGATGGTCACTAAACATCTTTTGAAGTAATGAACAGGTGTTTTAAAAAGTAGGCATAGCTTTTTTACCTGACTTTGAAGTCTCTAGGAATATATATGAAAGAAATAACAGTTATATACCAAGAATTATCTATAAAGATGTTTATTCTATTGTAGTTTTATATAGCATCAACAACAACAAAAAATGTCAGTGGAGAAATAATGTTTAGCGATAAGGGACTAGTATTCTAAATGTTAGCACATTCAGATGACAATCGCTAATAAAAAAACACTGCTGAAGATTATTTAATAACATTGCATACATTCATAAATGTATATTATTAAACCAAGAAAATTTTCAAAATAGCATGATATCTTTTGTTAACCCCATGGATACATGCAAATGCTTAGAAAAATGCTGAAAATACATACAAGAAAATGCGAACAGTGATTACTTCATTATGATGGTTCTATAGCTGGTTCTTTTTAATTTTTTTTATACTTGACATGTATTATTTTTGTAATAAGGAAGAGAAGAATAAATGTTCTTTTAAGTGAGTGATTCAAAAAAAATATCCATTTGATTACTCCCAATCACATGTCATTATTTTATTTTCATAATGGTGGCTTGATAAATACATACTCTTTATCAACCAAACTAAAGCATAAAGAACCCATTACCTGGTATTTTTGTGACAGACTGTAGGATATTTTCCCGTTGTGATTCCTCCAGCAAAGATACATGTTTTTAAATGATATTTTAAAGATTACCAAAAAGAGTCACAAATTTCTGTGTAAATTGTAGAATCACATCCTTCTAGTTCTGACCCTCAAAATTTACTCTATCATATTTGAAGTTAAGCTTCAACCTCGTATGCTTCTTATGCAAGAACAGCAACATAACGTTTTAAAAAGCTGCTTGCCTGCTTCTCTCTCTTTGCCAGTGCCATATAAAGAGCAGTGCAAGCATACTTATCAATAGGATGTGTGAGTCATGTCAATAATTATGAGCAACAGCAATACTTTTCTCAAAGATGTGTGGTGTTTTTTTTTAAAAAAAAAACTAAGCAAAATGGCATCTTTATGCAACTGAATGAGATTAGAGGCTGTTTAGAAGCAGTGGCGTCTTGTCTTGTTTTCCATCAGTCCATATCATTGTTGGTGAGAAAGCAAATGATTCAGAAAACACAAAGCATGGCATTTTTAATGTGACACATTTGATACACATAGTCTCGGGCATAAACCCATTGTCCCTAAGACGTGATTCAAATTCCGAAACAGGGTTTTATAAGGTCCACCATGTTTATCAGCAACCTCGAAGTAGCTCCCTGGGTTCTCCAGGGTGGATATTTAAAGTTTTTTTTCTCCTTTTATCAAACCTATGCTTCTAGCACCTGTCCCTTGATGGGATGATGACCTCAACACTTGCATTATTCAGAAAAATAGGAAACACAGACAGAAAATGACTCTACTTGGCAGCACTTAGCCTGCAAACTTACCTACCCTACCACCTGCCAATCCACTCTCCTTTCTGTGGTCAGTCTGTGCTTTGGATTTCATCTTCCCTTGGCATTCCCATAAACGGTACTCCATACATTAGACCCCTTTCCTGTGTCTTCAGCTTCTGACTTCAGCCGTGGGCATTTCAATATCCTCTTGGATGGTACGTGAAGAGCATCAATAAAATGGCGATTCCCATCTACTAAGCATTTAGTCTGTACGGTAGTGGAGGCAGAGGCTGTTAAATCTATGAACTTACTTCTTTCCACCTCTCTTCAAGTTCAGTGCTGTTTTCCATATTATGCAGATGAAGGGACTGAAGCTTAGGAAGGCTGAGCAGCAGCTAAGATCATACGACAAGGATGTGGCAGATAAGGGAGTCAAACTGAATTCTGTCGGATAATAGGATTGTATCTTGACCACTTTGTTACTCTGTGCTTGTTCATCTCTGAAAACCCTTCTTTGGGACCTAATTTCTATTTCATTATAGACAAACTTCCTGAAAGACCTGTATTCACTCTCCATCTCCACTTCTCACTCCTCAACCCACTGCAGCTCGGCGTGTGCCTAACATCACTGACACCACTCCAGCCAACGTTGTCCATTACCTTCTTGTTTCTAGAGCCCAAGAATCTTCTGAGTCACCTCCAGAACTTAACTTGCAGCAGCTTTTGACTCCATTGGCAGCTCTCTCCTTGCAACATTCTCTTCTATGGACTTTCATAAAACATCCATTTGGTGAGTTTTTCTCCCATTTAATCCGTCTTTGGGGTTGTGAGTTTCTTCTTTTTTCTCTGTCCCTTATGTGTTGAAATTCCTCCAATCTGTCTTCTTTTTATTACAAATACAAATACTTTCATCACGAATACTATCTTGGGGATTTCATCCACTCCCATGGCTTTATGTCTAAGTGCTGATAAAGCTCACATTTCTATCTGGAGCCCAGGTCTCTATCCTGACCTTCAGACCTGAATATCTGAATATCAGTCTATTCACATCTGACTTAACATGTCCCACAGGTCCAGAAGGAGAGTAGTGATGTATTGAGAGCATCCTATCTAGACTCAGATCCCTAGACATGAATCCTGGTACCACCGCCTAGAACCATGTACCTCTGGGTTTTTATCTCTCTGGGCCTCCATTTCCTTACCTGTACTTACTGACCACACACAAAAACACACACATGCATAGTTTTTCTCTTTTTAAGCGAAATTACACAAATAAAGATATATAGAATTAAGGATACTATTATACTATTGCAGATTATTTTTCATAAGTATTGTGCAAGCCACCTGTCACCTCATCAAATGAGAAAATGATGTTATGTTCTTTATTTTAATATTCCAATATTGTATTTGTTATGGAGCAAAAACTATAAAGGGGAGAGAGAGAGAGAAAGAGAGAGAGGGAGAGAGAGAGGGAGAGAGAGAGAGGGAGAGAAATAAAACAGAGGAAGGGAGAGAGGAAAAATGATTGAAACTTGAAAAACAGAAAAGAAAACTTGAATTTTCACAAAATTTTATACATATTACTATTTATTTTTTTATTTTTTTCCTTTTCTTTCTTTCTTTCTTTCTTTCTTTCTTTCTTTCTTTCTTTCTTTCTTTCTTTCTTTCAATATATGAAGTTTATTGTCAAATTGGTTTCCATACAACACCCAGTGCTCATCCCAAAAGGTGCCCTCCTCAATAACCATCACCCACCCTCCCCTCCCTCCCACCCCCCATCAACCCTCAGTTTGTTCTTAGTTTTTAAGAGTCTATTATGCTTTTACTATTTATTAATGGTATCACTCAGAGTAATTAGTATAAATTATTCACTAAGAAGGACTAGTTGCTTTAGGAAGATAAACAATAATTGAGTAGTGTTTCTCAAATCTGATGATCATCAGAATCACTGCAGAAAATTTAAAATGTATGTATGTGGATTTCTCCCCAGACTTACTGAAACAGAATCTCTGAGGATGGAAGCCAGGAATATGTATATGTTAAAGTGGTCAACTGATCCTGGTAATGAGCCTTTTTTGGAAACCACTGACGAGCAGGGTTTTAGTCATTTGATATACCAATGTACTAAAACCAATATAATAAAATAGTCATGACCTTTTTTAGAACAAATGAAAACTATTTTCAGTGCTATCTGATAGTTTATGTTTCAATCCTGGATAATTTGAGAGAGAGGACTCAAAGCACTCATCATTAATGATTACATCTATCAATCTCCTTTGCAGGGAGGTGTGATCATGTGACTAAGTTCTGCCACTTGGGTGAGAACGGAAATGAGGTGTGCAGATTAGGGACTTGCCTTTTGAGCAGTGTTTTTTTTTTATGTTTGTTTATTTTTGAGAGAGAGAGAAAGACAGAGTGTGAGTAGGGGAGGGGCAGAGAGAGAGGGAGACACAGAATCTGAAGCAGGCTCCAGACTCTGAGCTGTCAGTATAGAGCCCTACTCGGGTGCTGGAACCCACCAGATCATGACCTGAGCCAAACTTTGATGCTCAGTGGACTGAGCCACCCAGGCGCCCCTCAAGCAGTGGTTTCTAATGGTTTTTGTTCCGTACACTCTTGGTGGCCTACTAGAAGTCTAAGGACTCTTTCTTAAAATAATATTTTTATATGTATAGGATAACATATTTAGAGTTACAAAGGAGACCAATTATATGGCATACTGTTATCAGAATAGTAAAAGAAAATCAGTGATACAGTGATATAGATGTTTATCAACACATTCAACAACATGATTCAGCAGCAGGTTATGGCAGAATTATGAACATTAGAGTTGCTCAGGGTGAAGGTGGGAGAGATATTTCAAGGTAGGGTAATGTCTTGGATTCAGAGCACATAGATTTATCTGGCTTCTAAGAATGAATGGACTCTATTCTCATGTTTGCTAGACCCTAGAAACTTCTAATTATGTCCCTGTCCTACTTCAACAGTTACATAGAGGAAAATTCTATATATAAGTTTATAATTTAATATAAATATTTAACTTATTTTTCAACCTTGGTACCTAGTTTGTTTATCCATTAATCAGTCCATCCATCCATCCATCCATCTATTCATCTATCCATCCTTCTATCCATCTGCCAAACAAACATTTTTGAGCATCTGCTATACTCTAGTCACTATGCTGGGGTGTCTAATAAATGTTGGTGACTCACAAACTTGCCAGATGTTGAGTAATGGTTATGCCCGTAGTGACAGGCAAATGTCATCTCACCTTCGAGGCTGACCACATCTGCTTGCCCAGTTAGAACAAGACAAGAATTGGGTGTACAAGGAACTGAAAAGAGATATTGCAGAACTGGTTAGTTTTTCTATCCCTATTTCAAGTTTCTCCTAACTATCTGAGCTTTTCTGAGAGTATTTGTCTCTCTTTGAGCAAACTGTCAGTCTGCAATACTCAGATCTGTTCAACGAGAGCATACAAAGTCAATCCTAGGAAATTGACAAGAAGAAAATTCCCTGTGACCCTAATGATTCAAACTGGCCATCTGCATGGTTCAAAATGAGGAAATCCAAATGTCCGTTCTTTATGGTTGACTTAGCCTGGTCTTTTTAAAACTGCATGACACTTGTTATAGTTAATGGCACTGCTTCACTTAGAGTGGAATATAATTATATCCTTAAACAAAAAACAGCCTTTGAACCAAATTGAATCAAAACTAATTTTTAAGTTTAATTGATGGGAAAAGAAATCTCTTCTAAAATGAAAAACAGAAAAAAGATATGAAAGAAAGTCTTTCCTGGGAGAACCTACCAGAGACCTGTAGATTGACTTATTCTTTTCTTCCAGGCTAGGGCTTGGAAATTTGGACATTCTCTCAGGTTATCTGCCTACATTTTCATTGTGGAGATTGAGTGAAATGATGTATGAGACTGTGCCTTGTACGCTGTACTGTTCTATGCCAAAATAAGAAACTCATCATGACCTACAAAGTCATTTCCTCTAAAAGAGGTTAGATGGTTTTCCCCATTCAATTGTTATGTACCTGTTTATCTTCTGCTTTTGGCTTGTTTGCTCTTTTTCTTATCTTTGTGTGACCATAAGCCATTTATTAGAGAGGACTTTGAATTCTAGCTCAATTCCATCAACTATTTTGTTTGGTGGTTTCATTTGAGCCATATACTTCCAGATTTTCCTGTTTAGTGGTTTACTGGATTTTTTTTAAGTTTATTTATTTTTGAGAGAGAGAAAGAGAGGGAGTGCAACTGGGTGAGGGGCAGAGAGAGGGGAAAAGAGGGTTCAAAAGAGGCTCTGTGCTGACAGCAGTGAGCCTAATGTGAGGCTCGAACCCACAAACCGTGAGATCATGACCTTAGCTGAATTTGGCTGCTCAACCAACTGAGCCACCCAGGCACCCCATGGTTTACTGGATTTTTGTCATTAGTTATCCAGATCCCCACAGAAAAGGGACTTATGATAAATGGAAAATCAATTCATATCAGGAGATGAATGTAATTGGCATGGAAAGGAAAAGGTACAATAAACAAGGGTTTATGACTACTTCTCTACCTGCCTGTTACCACCGTATTATTTTTGAAGTATTTACAAAGCTATCTCCATAACTAAGTGAATGTCAAATGCCAAATATATTCATTCACCATTTTATGTTCTCTTAAATAAGGGCTTCAAACACTGGAGTGGTGGTGTGGTAGGGTGGAAGTGTGTTTAGATGATTTTCTTACCATTCTTCTGAAAAAATCTGCTTTCCATGGGCAATCTCTTTTCTAACTGTAGTCGTAATAGTGAAAATAATATAAAAACTATTACTGTCATTTTTGAATACTTGCCATGTACTAGGCATTTTATATCCATTTTCTCATAACAGTGGAAGATTGATACACACACACACACACACACACACACACACACGACGTTGATGTGATTACAGTGGATTGGTTATTTGCGTTAGCATTTTGACAACCTTCCGTAGGAGTTCTTTACCAGCTCAAAACCCTCATAGCATTCCTGTGAGACAGGCTGGCAGCCAGCATCTTTATTTAGGCAGGGCTTGAGCCTGATTCAGTTTTTTGCCTAGCACCTAACTTATTTTTAGAATGCAATACATGGTAAAAATAAATAAATAAATTAAATAGTGAACAACAATACAATCAAAGCAATACAGTTTCACTCCTCAGATTGGGTGAGATCTCATTGGAGTTTCTTTTAGGGTGTCTGATGTATGTCCTTGCCTGGTGGTGAGAGATGAAATAAAATTACACCAATTTAGCTTTCTTTTGATTAAGAAATTAGTCAAGCTTTTGAAAGAATAGGCCAGCAGCCTCTCTCCCTGAGAAAGCCAAAGAATAAGCCAGGCAGGGTCAGAGTCTCCACTGGCTGCTTCGTTCCTGGCATTTTGGCCATGGCGTACTGAGTGTATTTTCCTCACTTTACCTCCAGACCTTTGGGTATTCTCCAGCTGTGTCCACAGTCCTCAGACAGCATTAACCAACACCCCCTTGTTTTTAGACCAAGTTAGGACTTAGTAGCACATAGGATGAGGTTAGGGAATCACTGAGGAAAATGTACTGGTGGGACACACTCAGGGCTCATGGCATCCACTGTAGTATATTTTTCACATCTCATATTCTGGACTTCAATCTTACAGCTCCAATCACTGCTAGAGTCCCAGAACTTTCCAGATACAGGGAGACAGATTAATGCTCACTTAGCTCACAACAGACTCCATGTAAAACTGAAAATGCTAGAGTTACACAGTGACAATGAGAAATGTTAACTGCTGAAAAGAATCCCTGCTCAGTGGAATCTATATGAGAGGCTAAGTGTTCATCAGAGGGTTACTTGGTTACATGAAGGCAGGGCAGGAGAGCTAGCAGAATGAGCTGACCATTAAAAAGTACCCCCCCCCCCCGAAAAAAAGTCCCAGGTTATATCTGCCTGGGAGGACTTTTGCTACCAAGATGGGAAAAGGCAAATTCCTGAGCCAGAGCATTTCCTCCCTCTGGAAATTTCCTGCCTTGGAGATCACTTGTGCCTGGTGGAAAACATTGGGTGACACTAGAAATATTTCCCCTGGTCTCTGACACCTTCCCCAGTGCACTTCACTGAACAGGCACTAAGAGAAAGATAGTTAAACACCAGTCCCTATAGCACATACACGTAGAATGCTCTACATTCACATTAGGAACCCATCATTTTTCTGAAATAAAATGTCAAGTAATTTTCTTTTATTCATCTAGTGAGAGAATAAAGGTGACATGTTAAAGTAAGCCAAAATAAATGGAGGAAGTGGGTGGGTTCAGTGCCATTTAATGGCTTCTTTATATAGGTAAGAGCTGTTTTAAAAAACAGATACTCCCAGGAGGTTTAAATCTACCTAATATTCATAGCTTGGTGCACTTGAATGAGTAATTTTTTGGTGAGGTCTAACGCTTGATTTATAGAAAATGATGATTAAGAACTTCACATAGGAAGAATCTGAGGCCTACAGCTCTGAACACAAGTAATTGGGTAGAGGCCAAGGGCAAAGTGCACACTTGCTTTCTCAACCCTTGTCCAAGGCTTTTTAAACAATTAAGTACAGCTTATTTTTCTCCCATTACCCAAATAAGGGTAAGCGAATTCTGGCTTGAGAGAGAGGCAGAATGGAAAGGAGTGCTTGTTTGAGAATAAGCCATGAGTGGACTTAAGAGGAATCCCAATGGAAGGTCATAAGGTGCAGGGAGGACCATGATGAACATCTCCATTTCTGCAATTCTTCTAGAATTGGTTGGCAGCTCTCATGCCAGGCTTTTAAAAAATTTTTTTAATATTTATTTATTTTTGAGAGAGAGAGAGAGCGCGCGAGCGCATGCGCGAGTGGGGGAGGGGCAGAGAGAGAGAGAGAGACACACACACACACACACACACACACACACACACACACAGAATCCAAAGCAGGCTCCAGCCTCTGAGCTGTCAGCACAGAGCCCAACAAGGGACTCAAACTCATGAACCATGATATCATGACCTGAAGTAGGATGCTTAACCAACTGAGCCACCCAGGTATTCCTCTCATGCCAGGCTTTTTTGTAGATTTTGCTCTACTACTTAAATGACATCAGCTTTTTGCTTATTTGCTATTTCTTAAATTAATTAATTAATTAAGTTTTTTTTTTTTTAAAGCACAGTACCTCCACATCAAGTACATGAGGGGAAAAACAGAGCTATGAGAAGATAATGATACTAAGACCTGGAGATTTTGGTTAATGGATAACTTATAAGAATGGGACAATCTCATTTTGTTTCATTCTACATTTATTGAGCACCTGTGCTGAGATAAGCATGGGGCCCAACCCAGAGGACACAACATGAAAAGCACATGGTCCCTGCCCTCAAGAAGCCACAGTCCAATAGAGGAGACCTTCTCTGAAGCAATTATAGTGTTGTACATTCTACCCATTGATCCAAAGCAATAGAATATACTTCTGTTGAGAGTGGTCAAGGGAGGCTGAAAATGGCCTCCACACATTGAGTCTGAACTCCTTATTATGGCATTCTTGAGCTTCCATGTATTCCCTAATTCATCACCATTATCGAGCATCTCTATTATGTGCTAGTTGCTAGAGATAAAAGACAAGTTAGAGGAGGTATTTGCTCTGGAGGAACTCACAGTATATAAGTTATTCTTAATCCTGGCTGCAGTTTAGAATCATGGGAGAGCTTTTAAAACTCTCTCCCACTGTCTCTGCCCCTCCCCTGCTCACATGCATACACGCACTCTCTCAAAAATAAATAAACTTAAAATATATATATATACACATATTTTTTTGGGGGGGGGAGTGTGTGTGTGTGTGTGTGTGTGTGTGTGTGTGTATCTCCAAGCTCTAATTCCAAATGTACAGCTGGCCTAGAAAGTCACTGGTGTAATGAGACAGACATATGTGAGCAGATGATTTCGTATGGTTTTATATGATGGAAGGTCCTAAAGGGTTATAGGAATAACAAAGCAAGCATTCAATTCAGCCTCAGGTCCTTGAAGGCTTTACTGTGGAAATGATTCTTGCTTGAGTTGAGTTGTGAAGGGTCAGTAGAATTTAATTAGTCAAAGGACGTGGGGCAATGTTCCAGGCAGTTTAAAAAGCACCTTAGTGTTAAAAAGAAACCACGGCCCAAAATGGAACCACTTATGTTAAGCACTACCAAGACTTAATACCTAACCTAAGTGCAGTCAACCTCTTCCATGAGTGGACTTTTAAGCCATTCAGCTGGAGTTTTCCTGATCAGTTTTAGAGAGGTAACCTGCCTGATAAGACTCTCTAGGAAGTGACCTTGCCTGAAACACTCTTTTCCTTTACCAGTAACTTCCTTGTCCCACCCAGCTTCTGCCTTTAAAATTCTTCCCTTTGTACAACTCCTTTTTGTGCAAATCCTTTAACCCTTTTTTTGTTAGAAGAGATGCTGCCCGATTCATAAATTGTTGAGTAAAGTCAATTAGATGTTTAAATTTACTCAGTTGAATTTTTGTTCTTTAATATGGGTAAACACCCCGAGGTTCTCCAATGTTTTCATCTGCCATCCTCACCTCTCATCCCCACTCATAACCAGGGTCCTAATGTTGTAACCCCATCCCACCACACCCCTGCCTCACAAGCTCTGTGCTGTGGTTTTGCTACCTACTTACCATTCCTAACCACGCATTGCAATTTCCCTTCGCTGCAGTGTGCTTTGTCTATTACTCTAAAACAACCTTACTCGCTCTTCAAGGCCTCGCTCTAGTGGTACCCGCTAAACCAGGGGTCAGAACGCTGTGGTCTGTGAGCCAAATCCAGCCCCCCCCCCGTTTTTGTGGATAAAGTTTTATTGGAACATAGCCACATCCATTGGTTCAAGTATCACCTGTGGCTGCTTTTGTGTTACGATAGCAGAATCAAGTAGTTTTTCAAAGATAGTATGGCCTCCAAAACTTTGTCTTTGAGATAATAGCTATTTAACCTTTCTGTGCTTCAGTTTCCTTATGAGTAACATGGCAGTAATTATAAAAGCTGCGGCATGTTTTTATAGTGATTAGATCAGGCGCTGTGTATTTGGTGTATGCTGTGATGTGCCACCCTGATCCCTCTTCAGAATGAGGATTGATTCTCCCGGTGGTCAAAAGATAGCACTTAGCTGGTAGCCTCCTACTGTGTTGGAAGAAAACTGTGCCTCACGTCATGACTTTTCTGGGACAAACTTCATCTAATGACTTACTATTCCAGGAGGTATAAAGATCTGGTCCTTTAACCTCTGACTTGAACCTGAGGAGCCATCTCAACACAAGAACTTCATGGAAAGTCAGCCTATTCATATGCCTAAGCCTGCTTTCTTCCACAGGTGTTGATCCCAAGAGCATTCATCAAGCTCCTTCTCAGGATCTGCATCCAGGGATCCCAACCCGTGACAGTAGGTACAAAGACTAGTCCACAAGCACAACACCGAGATGGGATTTTGGAGCTGACCACCATCTCCTGGCTGCCAGTGAGGATGCTGTCCCTGGTAGGTGGACATAAGAGCGAAACAGTAATCATAAGGACAGTGAATTACCTGGCTGTTAAGCTTTACAGACGCCCTGGCAAAGGGTAGCAAAAAGCTGAGATAAATCAGCAGTTAAATGCTGAGTGAGAAGGCCAGAGGGCCTCCCTAGAAACACACCATAAGGCTCTCATCTCTTAAAATGGGAAGGGCTCAAAAAGAGGACCAAGGGCAGGATTTAATTGTAAGAGTAGTTGAGGCAGGTCTGCTATGCTAAGATTGGGCAGTTGGGCTCCTGACACAAGGGATAGGTACATCTGTGTCGACGTCCCTCTAAGGATTTTGTATCTCCAGATTACCCTGAGTCCTCTGCACAAATGGTCCACTCCTCTGCTCTGTTAAGGGCTAGACATACAGACACACACACACACACACACACACACACACACACACTGTGCGCATGCACACACACACACACACACACACACACACACACACACTGAATTTAGTACAGAGACCTCTTCTCTGCAAGATGCTATGCACTTTATTCAGGACGTCTCTTGTATCCCCTCCTGACCACCAAATCAGTTACGGGGGTTAAGTCACAGAATAGCTCTGCCAAGGACCTGCTGGGACTACTGAGGGAGGAGATGAACTATCTTCCTTGAGTCCAATTTCAACACCAGCCACTGGGACAGTATGCCTGGGACTGGATTCTGAGGGTGCCTGACAAAGGTGAGTGGAAGATAAATTTGGATACAACAGAATTTACCAACATGAGAGCATTCTCCCATGATACAGGTTGTGCTAATACCTTCCAAGGACCTGAGAGAGGGTGTGAGCATGTTGCAGGATGGCTCCTACAAGCAGGGAAGAAGCAATGACCCATATTAAGTGAGGTAAGAATAATGGAATCGCCATGACAGTGTTACACAATGAAGAAAGGAAAGAAGGCATTTGGCACCCCTTCTTCCTTGCGATTTGATAGTAAATGACATGTGCAGCAATCTCAGTCTATTTTTATTATTGCTACATCACTCTGGAGGTCTCCAAATCAATCAAGACAATGCAAATTAGTGCCAGGAATAATACTCCAAGAATGTCCAACAGGGACCCAGCAGTGCAGACACACCAAGAGACTTTCGGGCCATTGATGGTTCTGCTGGACCCAAGTAGTTGGAGTTCCTGGAGTGCCCTCCCCTCCCACCACCTCATCCCCAACCAGAACAATATCCCTGTACTTGACCTCATGGTCCAGATTTGTGGCTCTGACTTACGAGAGCCCATTATGCAGGGCAGTCCCTGGATATTTGCACCTGTGAGATGGGACCTTTATAATTTCCAAGGACAAAGTGGAGCAAGAGGAACAAAAGGAGACAGCTCTCTGTACCTTGTGTGATAATCAATTTCAGGAGAACTATTCTCTGATAACAAGAAGTAATTTTTGCTTAGGAAGCAATCTCTGAGCTTTCATTTTTCTGGCCTCAATCTATATTACCTATTGATTTGCAGGCTCCAGCATATCAGCTATTTTACGTGAATTCTGTTCTATTTTAAAAATCAGCAATATAGTTTGGATACTGGTTGGGCATCGCTTGTGTATATGAGCATTGTATCTGGGAATGCAGAGCTGAGAATGCTTGCTTTTAGATTAGCCAAGTGACCTCAACCCACATGGAAATTATTCCCTGGTCATTTATTCTTAAACTCTATGGCCTTCTATCATTCTGATTTCCCATAGGTATGATAGACATTGATTTTGGTTACAATTTAAGGAGAATTAGGAAAGCTCCCTCATTTCTTCTTATACTTGCTGACTTCCTAGAAATATTCTTCCAAACAATGCTAGAAATACCACTCCAATCAATCTATCAATCAATCACTGCCATAGTTTTTGAATGGGGCCCAAAATAGTCCCTCTATATTAATGCAGTGCCACCTTAGTGCAAGGTCCAAGATGTAAGGCTAGGGAGCCTGCTGTGAGGACTGAAACCAATCTCCAATACCATCGCACAGGAATCTGAACTATCACAGGAGTGTGTTACCAGGTTTCGTTGGCCATTTAACAATCTGGTCCTTCGGGTCACACATCGAACTCTTCTCTGTGTTTCTCATTTATTACATAGGAACCTATCAGATTCTCTCTTCACTCCTTGTCAAGAGTGGATACCATTGCTATAACAGGGAGCAGGAAGACCATGAAAAAGAAAACAAGTGGAGAGGAAAGGGAATGGCCTCCACAAATAGGGATTGACACCAGTTGTGGGCTGAAACAGTTTGCTAAAATAAAAGACCAGTAGGGTGATAGAAAGAGCCTTGAACTAATTGCCAAACTCTGAGGAACTTAGAGAACCAGTGTTGTGATTTTGGACATGGCATTTAATGTTTGTTTATCTCCATGCATCCAAAAACTGCAAAGTAGTGTGAAACTGAATTAAGGAAGCCTCATCTAAAATGGAGTTGGGAGGTGGGCAGAGAGAGCTCTCGCACCCTACCATGCCTGGAAGCCCTTTGCCAACCCCACCAGGAAAAGACACACCTTGTACGTTCTCAACAGGAAGAAGTCTACACTTGGCAACCCCAGCTGGAGGAACAAAGATTTCTCCTCCCCCTGCAGCAGCCCAGCCAACGAGAGACTGTCACAACTCAGCCAATCAAAAGTCACTATTGTTCCAGGTCCCAGTTTACTGCAATGGACCTTTTGTTTGTAACAGCCCCATCCCACTTTCCTCCATAAAAAAGCTTTCCTCTCCTTTGTCCTCCAGACTCACCCATGGTTTTTTCGTACCCTGCATGCCTGAGTTGTTATTCTCTGTTATTCCAGAATAAACTCATTAAAGTAACTGACAGTTTTATTTTTGAGGTTAACAGCACTATGCTTGCCCTGCCTACCTCCCTTACTGATTGTGAGACCCCCATTTATGTTTTTGAAGACTCTCAATGAGCAGACGATACTCCAGGAAGGCATTTGACCGTTGTCATGGATTTATAAGCGTGCATAAATTGTGCCTCCAAACCTATTGGGAAAGAAGTTGGGTACAAAAAAGTACATAGAACTGAATTAATATTTGTGAGACGTATCAAGTAGGGGAACTTCTGCTCGACAATTCTGCCCGATAGCAATCCTGACACTGCTCTAACAGAAATGAGGATATCCCAGTCGGCTTACTTACTGGCAAAAGAAGGTGGTCGGTCCAGATGACATCAGTCTATGATTTGCAACAGTTTGGGTTTCTTGCTGGTTACTTCCCTGTTGAGCAACACTTCTCTGGAAACACAAGATTCTACAATTCAGGCAAGACAAGGTCAGCTGAGTTCAGAGCTCCTACTCGATTCCTTTTGTTTTCTTCCACATCAACATCCACAATTAGCTGTTCATTAGCAAGATTGGCACATTTTTACATCGTCTTTTGAATAAATATATATTTACCCAAGAAAGAATTAAGGTATAGTCCTGGACATTATGACTAACGCTTTTTGCTATGTGTTTTCAATTTTAATCAACGCAAGTAATCGCATGATCAAATAATAAAAAAAAATAGCGGTAATATTTGAGCACCTTCTTTATTCCAACTACTATGCTAAGAATTATATGTATACTATTTCACTAAATTTTAATAGTGAAACTGAGAGTGTTTGCATCTCTACCTTAAGAAAGTGAAATTTAAGATGAAACCACGTGCACAAGATTGCATCACCATAGTGGCACATCCAGGATTCTGATCCATCTTTGATTCCAAATTCAGGAACTTGATCCCTTTGCTCTCCTATCTGCACCTAAGGGCACCTACAGTGAGGAAGGTGTGCTGTGTACTGGGGATGGCAAGATGAATGGAGTAGTATCTGTCCTCATCAAGCCCCATATAACGTTTGGATGAATATTATAAAAGCTATTACTGAGAGGCCCACATGACTGAAACGAATGATTACCATAATAGTTTTTCATAGAAATAAAACGTTTTTACAAATTGAGGGGGAAATATTCCCTTTAGTTTTTTACATTGGGAAATCTAAATCATTCCTTTTTGATGTTTTTAATTTTAATTCCAGTAGAGCTAGCATGCAGTGTTATATTAATTTCAGGTGTACAATATGGTGATTCAGCAGTTCGATACATTACTCAGTGCCCATCGTGATAAATGTACTCTTAATTACCTTTACCTATTTTACCCATCCCCCACCCAAACCATCAGTTTGTTCTCTAGGGTTAAGAGTCTGTTTCTTGGTTTGTCTCTCTTTCTCTTCCCCCCCCACCTTTGCTCATTTGATTTATTTCTTAAATTCCACATATGACTGAAATCACATGGCATTTGTCTTTTTCTCTGAGTGACTTATTTCACTTAGTATTACATCCATTTTTAAGTGATAACAGAATATGTGGTATATCTCAGCTTCAGTAAGGTATCAAGCAATGTTTCATAAAATCTTTGAAGGAGAGTTGTAGAAATATAATGTAAATGGCAGTATAGTATGGAGAATTCAGAATGGATTGAGCCCCCATATTAAAATGTATTGACTAATGGTCGAGGTCAAGGTGGAGTGGGGTTGTAGGGATAAGCTCCTGGGCTCTGTCATTGCCCTGACCTATTCATCTCTCTTAACAATGCCTTGGATCATTGATTTGTTTAGCACATAACAAATCTGTGAATGGCATAAGATACTGACAAATTACTGATGCATTGTATTAAAACTAAACAAGGTGATTATCATTAAAGATAATGTAAAGCCTTGGATTTAGGTTCAGGAAGCCAATTACAATTCATACTAATCACAGTCCAGAAAAGATTTTAAAAAATCTTTATTTATTTTTGAGAGAGATAGAGAGACAGAATGTGAGCAAGGGAGGGGCAGAGACAGGGAGACACATAATCTGAAGCAAGCTCCAGGCTCTGAGCTGTCAGCACAGAGCCTGAAGCTGGGCTCGAACTCACAAACTGTGAGATCATGACCTGAGTGGAAGTTGGACGCTTAACTGACTGAGCCACCCAGGCGCCCCCAGCACAGAAAGGATTTAAATGTATGGTCTACCCCAATAAAAGAATATGGCTCCTAGTAGTGCAGATGTAACCTTAGACTGTATTAATAGAAGTGTTCTGTTCAGATCAAGGAAGATAAGTTTCAGGGTATTCAGCATCAGTTGTACTTTAAAAAAATATTACAACAGTTCCAGGGGTTTTCTTTTAAATGAGATATTGACCAGGCTGTAAGAGGCAACAGAGACAACATTTATTGAGGACCTAGTATGTACCAGATTGTCATAGACTCTAAGTCTAAAGTTCTCTTTTGGCCAGCAAAAAGAGCAGATGCAGGATTAAAGCCAGAGATGACTGGTGTCCAGGAAAAGACAAGAGCCCCAAATAAGGGTCCTTGCCCCATATTTATTCAGATCAGAAGGCTTACAAACATGATGGGCATGTACAAGGAGACAAAGAAACTGCTAACAGTAACTTGGGGACGTGAGTGAAAAAGGGGGTTTTGAAGATATACAGTGTTTGGGGTTTGGGTCAATATAAAACAAAATCCTGGCACCGGGCAGATGGGCAGATGGTGGTTAATGGCAGAAGTGAGGCAGCACCTTTGTCTATCTTAGCTAGCCTAGGGGATGAGACAGGTAGGGGAGTAACCTCAGGGTTGACAAGGCACCTTTTCTTTTGTTAACCATCTCCCCTCTGGGCTGCTTTCCCTGCAGCCCAGTGGTCATAGTCCAATTCACCAATTTACCTAACCTGGCCCTATCCTCCTGTGAAAGCAGCTTTTCTGCTAAACTGTACGAAATTGGGGGTGCTTCCACCCTGAATATCTAATCTTGTTTATTTCATACACCTGTGTATTGGGCACCTTTGTGCCATTCCTATTTTAGGCCTTGGCCTCTCTCTCTCTATTCTGGGGGCTCTGCACCCTCTCTCTATTTTGGGGTGCCCTTGCACCTCTCTATCCCTGGCACCTTCACGCCTTCCTATTCTTGGAGTGCCAATCTGGTTTACCCAAACTCGGGTGTGAGCATTTTATGACTTTGTATTTCTGTATGCCTTGTTAACCCATTGGTGCAAGCCCAGGGGATTCCTAAGCTTATTCTCCCTGGTTCCCCTTTTTCGTTTTCTTGGTTCTTTTAGCTTTGTGTTCAAGGACCGTCATGACGAGCTCCTGGTCCTTCTTTTGCTTTTGGATGGCTTGGAGGGTGATTCTACAAAGACATAAAAAGAGGCACAGTAGGAGGATTCTGCTCCCCAGAGTTATCCAGAATTTGAGATGGGTGCTAGCCGTAAGTGAGAAAGGATTTAGGTTGTGCCACATTTCCCAGGAATCAGCTCATTTGTTTTTAAGCTGATCCTCTGCATATTGTAGCTGTTGGCACGATGTCATATCAAAATCTTCTATATTGTCAGAGAGGTGGGAAGAAAAGACACTGCGAAGGTGTGTCTGGACACCATCCCAAACTTGGGAGTGGTTATAAGGAATGCTAGTCATGCAGATATGCTGGTAGTTAGGGTCCCAGGGCAGTTTAGAGTGGAGGAACAAGGCCTCTTGTCTCTTTCCAGTAAATTCCACTGCAGCCTCAAGAGCTTCAAGGTGGGCCAAAACTTGTCTACCGATGGAAGTTTGGTTTACAAATTCTTTGGTTGTGTTGGCCATAAATTTATTAAGGACATGGGCTGTCTGGATAGTAGGATGCAGGCTGATTCCAGCTACAGTGGCAGAGGCGATAACGCCTACTGCTGCTAGGATGCCCCTGATTAACAGGCCAACAAATCTTTTCCACCTTGCAGCAGAGTGCCAGTGTCAAACAAGCTTGGAAGGTGCACCTAGTCCTGATCGATGCATATAGGGTTCAGAGCTATTAACAGGAACCCAGGCTAAGACGCACTAAGTACTAATAAAGAGGAGATGTTTAATTGGGTGATGTTATTATTACTTACACAGGACATAAGCCAGCCCTGAGAGATAGAGATATGATGATTATTTCCTAGTTGTTGGATCTGTAAGGTGCAGGGAGCAAAGAGAACGTAGGGAGAATGGGCACAAATAGTGGTCCGTGTAAATTGTCTATTGTGCAGGGAGGCCCCAATTAGGAGGTTAATATGTTGTTTTATGTAAATTTCGCCATGGCTAATAATACGAGTGTAGAAGGGAAGACCCAGCCTCCAAATATTAACAAGCCAAGGTCCTTTTACTTTCCCTTTTGTGCAGAAATTATAGGGCCAGATAAGCCTACTAGGCTGGCCAAAGGGTATGGTCTTATTAGAGTATTTGTTTCACCATGTCCTCTAGGACCGCTGTCAATAATACTCCAATTACCCCAGTGAAGATTATGCTCTGTCTCTCCATAACAGGTTGTCCAGGGAATGATGTTCCAGGGATGGTCTGAATATCTGAGACTGGAGCAAGCCACAACATTACGAGTGTGAGATATACTTGTTTTTTGAGGTATATCAAAGCTTGTAGCTGAGAAAAAGGTAAGATTGTCTGGCCTTGGAGAGGTTTTGGGCTGTATATGTAAAAGCCAGTTGATTTTTATTTTAAGGCAAGCATATAAGTTGTTGAGTTTAGTAACATACACAGGAGGTGCTGGAGAAAGCCACCATTGAGGTCTTGGCACATAAAGCCAATGCTCTTGTTCCATTTGGAAGGGCGGGTTAAGATTGGCTCCTTCCATGAACTCTGTCATTATTGCTAATAGGAATATCCCGGGCTTGAGTGTGAAGCTATCAAATAAGAGGTGGGTTAAGGAGATGAGCCCAATATGAATACTGAGCTTGGCCTGGACAAATGAGGGCAAGGAGTAGAATTAGGCTTGCACATATTGAATTTTTGTTAATGGCAGAAACTATAGCCATCAGATGTGAATTAGGGGTATACGCAATATCATTGTGTTGTAAGAGGATGCTGACCTGGTTAGACGGGCATTTAAGGCTTCCCCATATTCTATCAGGGACAAGGACTTGTGTTTGTAGAGTGGCTTCAGGATGAGGCGTCCACGAAGAGGCTTCTTCCATGTTGAAGAGAGGGGCCAGTAGCTGCTCACTCAGAGTCATGGTTCATGGTCTGGCAGTCTTGGTTCACTGTAAGATATTCTGGGGGTCTTCATGTTGCCATGGTAAGGCTTTACCAAAAGTGAGGGAATCCACAGAAGTCCGGAATCTGAAAGAACACAAGCATATCCTCGACCCTAGGTGAGAAGTTGAGTGGGTGCAGTCGGTGTGGGCCCCCTTCACAGGTTTTGCATAGCACCATGGGGTGAGAGGGTTTATCTGACTTGGAAGAATGTAACTTAGCTGCAGTTAGTCCTTGAGTGTTGGGATTTAAAAAGTTAAGAGTAATCCTAGCACGATCAAGAAGGAGCTGAGGTTGCAATGCAGACAACCAGGGGTATCTCCCCCTTTTTGTTTTTTCACATGTTTTTGAGAGTGATATATGCTCATTATACAATTGTTTGGCCTTGTGGATTATAAAGAATGGGTAATTCCAACCAAGGCTTACGTGAAACAATTTAAAAGGGCATGTTGTCCTGTTGTTTTACCCATTTTGTTAAAATTCCATTTATTTATTTATTTATTTATTTATTTATTTATTTATTACCATTAACAAAAATGTATTTTTTCTGTGGTTGTTGTAGGATGCATTCATTTTATTTTTGCTCATCAGTAACATACATATTGATCATTGGCCGTTGAGGGAGGGAGCTAAAGGGCCAAACTCAAGGTCTATTCCCCTTTTTCAGTAATGTTCATATAAATATGTTTTAGCCAGGTGGATATCCATTTGAGACATACAGTGGGCTAAGTTTAGTAAAATGGCTTCCATGTATCTTAGTAAAAGCCCTTTATATATTATCCATCCCTCATACGGCAGAGGCACCCATTCTTTTGCCAAACAGAACAACACAAACGTGGAGGATTTGGAGGCTGGCATCAAGAGTATTGCCATCATTTTCCCAGCCTCTGGACCAAAGGAGGAAGAATTTTAATCTTAACCCTGTGTACTTTTAAAATCCATTTATTTTAAACTTGGTCCATTTGACCACACATAAAATTCCTTTTTAAAGATTTTCCTTCACGAACCTTCTACAACTTTTCTTTGCATTTAGATTTTGTCCCAAGCCATTTTTCTCCAAATAAGCAGTCTCGTTTAGGACAAAATTACTTTCTTTTACCTTCAACAAAAATATATTACCATTTCTTATATCTTTCATTTATATCTCCTACTTTCCTACATACAGAGTTTCTTTTGTTATTTTATGTTTTAACTACATGTAGTGTTATGCCCAGAATTCGTGATCCCCAAAGACCACTAGGGAGCCGAGTCCGATGTAAAAGCAAAAGAGCCTTTATTCGAGCTAGCTCGAGCTCAATCCCCTACCTGCACCGACGCAGCGGTGAGATACCGGGAGAGAGAGCGAGTTTCAAAAGGACAAAGGTTTTATTGGGACCTAGGGGCAGTTGGTGAGGTAATGGCTATGGCCTCAGCCGATTGGCTGGGGAAGGGTCCTGTTAGGCAGGTGAGGGGGGGGGGGTTACCCAAGGGGAGGAGGTGTGGTCAAGGTGAAGGACACAGAACAAGATGGAGTTGGCCGGCGTAGGCCCGCCCTTTCAGTAGCAGAACTTTTAACTCTTAGAAACCTTAGTCTCCAGTGAAAAAAGTAGGTAGGAACCAATTGTGAATTGTCTGTTATATTAGAAAATTTTTTTAGGTGGTACACTTATGAATCCATTAAGCATAACGTATGGATTTAACAGTTCCAAAAATCCTTAGTTGTTTTTGTTTTTGTTTTGAAGCAAGTCAAAAGCACAGACCCATATCTAGTAATTAGTGTTTTAGCTTTTCACCGTGTTAGATATCCAACGAATTTATTTCAATTTATCATGCAAGCAAAACTTTAACATCTTAGGTTACCAAAGACCCTGAAAGCTATCTTAACAATTACTCGAGAAAACTATGAGGCAAACAAAGTTAACCATTACTTTAAGGCAACCTTTTGTTAACAGATTGGAACAGAGATAACATGAACTTATTTGACCGTTAGTAAACCTTAGTAGAATAAAGTTTTATATTTAATGCTGATAACTTTAAAGGCAGACCCAACAAACTTAAATTAGTTAACGCCAAATATGTTTCATTTATCATTTAAATCCTGGGAAGTTTGTTAAAACCTTAGGAAGTTATTATAAAGCACATCCTAAATGGGATTACAAGTCATTACAAATCTTAAAAATTTATTTAACCAACATGGCAATAAAAGATCCTAAAGGCAAATGTATAGCGTTATATAGTTGTTAGCGAAACTTAGCACCTTTAACATTGAGAAGTTTTAACTAAGCAATTAAAGACCTGATAAAGATGAAACCTAAAGCTTTGGCTTTTCGGCAGACAAGAGAGACAAAACCCTTTGTTTACATTGTCTGATCAAAAGCAGAACAGTCCAAGAAAACTTTGCTTTTTGAACAGAGAGAAATGCTTTTAAAAGCAGAATTTTAACCTTATACCAGTGTACATTTAGAATTTTATTCATCTCCACTTTAGTAGAATAAAGTTTTATAATTTAAAAGACATGCCTATCTTAGTAATGTTCTACCTGTGTCCCCTTAAAAATCTACCACTGTTAATTTTTCCCGTGGCACCAGTGAGGAAATTTAAAGTTTAAGGAGTTTCAGTTTGTTGTTGTTGTTTGTTTGTTTGTTTTTTGCCTTTTGACAGGGTGGGGAGGAGGAGTGCTGTCTGAGGCTTTGAAGAGTCAGATGTGCAGGCCGCACCCCAGGTGCAGAAGTGGGAGGAGGGGGAGAGAAGGCAGCAGAGGTGAGCTGTCTCCACACCCTAGAGGCCTGGAGGCAGACAGAGGCCCAGAGGGCAGAGAAAAGAGTTCACGTGGTCCTAAAGTCTGTCAGCTCAGGTAGATGAGCAGATCCCGATTTTTGTTTTGTTTTGTATTATTTGTTTTGTTTTGTTTTGTTTTTCCACTAGTGAATTAGGCGGTCCATGTCGGGCCTGAGAAGACAGGGAAGTTCCCCCAAACAAAAGGAGTTTCGGCAGCTGCTTGGGAATATTCCTTAAAATCTCTATCCCGAGGTAGACTCTAAGCATCATAGTACTTAATCCAGGGGATGAATGAGGGAGAAGCCCTCACATATAGTTAGAGTAACCAGAGTGTATAGGAAGAAACAGTGAGAGAGAGAGAGTTAGAGTCCCCAATATTAGGGATGCCCTCTGTAAAATCCACCGCACTATTTCATGGTGTTGCTTTGCTGACAATGATTGGAACCTGGGCTCACTGCCTTGGTTGGGAATCCTGCCCTGTGTCAGACAGTTGTTTAAAAGACACCGGAATAGTAGCGGCAAAGTTCTGCATAGCACTAGTCACGCAAACATCATGAAACTCTTGGGCGCAGACAGCATACTGGGCTAGGCTCCGAATGATGTTCATAAGAGAGCCCCAGTCCCAGGCACACATAGAATGAGTGCCATGAATATTTTCTAAAACACCGATTGTAAAAGGGCTATGAAGGCCATATAGCTGAGCTGCTTTTTGTAATTCCTTTACCATTTGGAAGGGCAGGCCTTCATGGACATATTGTCCATTTTGCTTGACAACAGGAAACAGCTGTAATTTACCGGCCTTATGGGCTTTTTATTTTATTCCATTATTTTTTTTTAAATATGAAATTTATTGTCAAATTGGTTTCCATACAACACCCAGTGCTCAAGCCAACAGGTGCCCTCCTCAATGCCCATCACCCACTTTCTCCTCCCTCCCACGCCCCATCAACCCTCAGTTTATTCTCTGTTTTTAAGTCTCTTATGGTTTGGCTCCCTCCCTCTTTTTTTTTTTCCCCTTCCCCTCCCCCATGGTCTTCTGTTAAGTTTCTCAGGATCCACATAAGAGTGAAAACATATGGTATCTGTCTTTCTCTGTGTGACTTACTTCACTTAGCATAACACTCTCCAGTTCCATCCACGTTGCTACAAAAGGCCATATTTCATTCTTTCTCATTGCTTATGGGCTTTTTAAAGGCACTTTTGTATTGGGGTAAGGACCTTATCAGAGCCTGTTGATGAGGTTTTCAGAGGCTTGATATCAATATCGTCCCACCCTTTTGGGAGAGGGGGAGTATCTTCTCGTTGTAAAGGAGCCAGAGGCACAATCTGAGTATAGGGGAGTGAGGTTTTTCCTCCTTTTTAGATAACTCTGCATCTTTGTATGCACTGTCCAAGCTCAAGAGGGGAAGGGCAGTGCAGACAATGGACCAGGTGAGGATTACTTTAGGGGGGACATTAGCCCCTTTAGAATACCTGGCCTTCATTGTTTTTTCTACTCGTTCTCACGCTTCAAGATCATAAGTTCCTTGTTCTGGGAACCAAGGGCAATTTTGTTGGACAGCCAATAATCTAAGGAGAGCCTTATAATTTAGAATAGCCCCTGCTGTCTTTCCTAGGGACTGAAGAATTAGAATATAGCACTTTTGTAGGGAGTCAGCCAGGGAGTTTCCCATGGGAGATCTCTCAAAAAGTTCCACGGTAGCGAATCCTAATATAATTTCCCTTTATCCCTTACCTCGTCAGGTAGAGACTGTACCCAGTGCGTTTTTCTTTCTTTTTTTTTTTTTTTCTTGGAGCTCCTTTACTGTTACGCGGTGTCCTGCAGTCGAGTTGTCGCACCTCCTAGCAACATCGGCTGTCTGCCCACATTGGCCTATAGTCCCCTTCCCTTCAGTCACGTTGGGATCACCATCTGTTGTAGACCCTAAGTCTAAAGTTCTCTTTTGGCCAGCAAAAGAGCAGACGCAGGATTAAAGCAAGAGATGACTGGTGTCCAGGAAAAGACAAGAGCCCCAAATAAGGGTCCTTGCCCCATATTTATTCAGATCAGAAGGCTTACAAACATGATGGGCATGTACAAGGAGACAAAGAAACTGCTAACAGTAACTTGGGGACGTGAGTGAAAAAGGGGGTTTTGAAGATATACAGTGTTTGGGGTTTGGGTCAACATAAAACAAAATCCTGGCACCGGGCAGATGGGCAGATGGTGGTTAATGGCAGAAGTGAGGCAGCACCTTTGTCTATCTTAGCTAGCCTAGGGGATGAGACAGGTAGGGGAGTAACCTCAGGGTTGACAAGGCACCTTTTCTTTTGTTAACCATCTCCCCTCTGGGCTGCTTTCCCTGCAGCCCAGTGGTCATAGTCCAATTCACCAATTTACCTAACCTGGCCCTATCCTCCTGTGAAAGCAGCTTTTCTGCTAAACTGTACGAAATTGGGGGTGCTTCCACCCTGAATATCTAATCTTGTTTATTTCATACACCTGTGTATTGGGCACCTTTGTGCCATTCCTATTTTAGGCCTTGGCCTCTCTCTATTCTGGGGAGCTCTGCACCCCCTCTCTGTTTTGGGGTGCCTTTGCACCTCCCTATTCCTGGCACCTTCTCACCTCCCTATTCTTGAGGTGCCTTTGGACACCCCTATTCTTGGAGTGCCAATCTGGTTTACCCAAACTCGGGTGTGAGCATTTTATGACTTTGTATTTTTTTATGCCTTGTTAACCCATTGGTGCAAGCCTGGGGGATTCCTAAGCTTATCCCCCACACCAGATAAGATGCTAGGTGTCATCCAAACCCACAATATCCCAGTGAAGCCCTTTTAAAGAAAACGGCAGCAAATGAACGTCAGAGAGTTTCATAAGTTGTTTGCAGTAAAGCTGAGATTTGATCTCAGATTGATGTAATTCCAAAGCTCATATCCACACTACTACATCAGGCTCTTAGAGGGCACTACTTACAGAAGGAAACAATGTGTGGTTGGGAATGAGCTGATATGGGTAAGAGTAGAGAAGTAAATTAACATTTATTAGGCATCTACTATTATCTAGACATTTTACATCCATTGACTCAATTAATACAATAACTCAATGAACTAGGGATTATCACATCTCCATTTCAATGTGAGAAAACTGAGGTTCAGAGGGCTAAATATCTCACTCAAGAGCATCTAATGCAGAAGTAGTAGAGTCAAGATCAGGCTACTCATTTGTTTGATTCAAGGACTGTAGTTTGCCATAATTTCCCCAACTTTAGATACTACACATGGCATCTATATTGATTTTGCCCAATTTGTGTATCTGTTTTGTAATTTACTTAAATTTTCAGGAAGTCTCACTTTTTAAAACTTTAACTAGAGAACTGTGTACAAAACCATAAGTGAGAAACCAGCCAAATCTATAAAAGAAAAACCAGCACCCCTTGCCATAAACAAGAAGAAACCATAAACATAAATACATTATAAACAAAATAATGTTGGATTCTACCTAGATACTGTTGCCTTTAGAAGGTTCTAACTCTGCAGTCTCTCTCTTTGTTAAAAAGAGGAAACCTGGGGGGTTACTAAGCCTTTTAGTACCATCCTGAGAAGGTCTTCTTGACTTAGGAAGGATTGAAAAATTCAAATAGAAGTAATTTTCTCACTATAATTACATATAATTCAATGCTGTTTATGCAGTGTCTGTGAGATAGCTAAAATCATCTCATGACCCATCATCTAAACACATCTTATGTTCCACCCATTGCTAATATCCTGTATTTTTTAATATACTCTTTATTTACAATTCTTAATTGCCTTGAGGAATAGTGGAATGATGAACATGGTAGGGAAAAAAGGCTAGGACAATAACCACCATTTTCAAATCCTGGAGGGCTGACATGTGGGATAGAAGTGATTTCTTTTTTCTTAATCAAGAAAGTCAAACTACGACAAATTATGTGACATTTTGAAATGCAGCCTCCAGCTCAAAGTTTACTTTGAAATGTAACTTCCAGTAGCTTAAAGATCACTAGACATTTAAGATCCTATGGCTGAAGATTTTATTCTAGACAAAGATTTCCAACCTCAGACCTAGTGACACTTTGGATGGATAACTCTTTGTGGTGGGGGCTGTCCTGTGCATTGTAGGGTGTTTAGCAGCCTCCCAGGTCTCTACCCACTAGATGTTTGCAGAACCTCTTGCTGTGACAGCCAAAAATGTCATGAGACACTGCCAAATGCCCCCTAGGGAGCAGACTACTCTTGGTTGAGGATCACTGCGCCAGACCCACTTCTCTCCATGTATATCTACTCTTCTGAGACAGGAATCAATAAGAAGTTTTGAAAATATTTATATCTCATGTGTATTTTTACCAGTGTACTGGATGCATCTAACAAACATCTATTGAGTATCTACAATATGCCAGATGCTGTGTTAAGCCCTGTAGCCACAGTGGTAAAGGAGACAGACCCAGTCCTCAGAGCTCTGTGGTAGGTGGATGGGGTTGCAGGGGTTGAGGGGAGAAGAGGCAGCCCTATGTATGGTTTAGCAGTGCTAGCACATCTGCCTATTTACACCACTATCTTGTGAACTTCTTAAGGATGAGAACCATGTCTTTTTACTCTTTTGATTCCCAGGGCCCAACTGAAGGCCTAGAATATAGTAGGGGCTCAACAAATGTTTGCTGACTAAATGAATGAGAGCGTAGGGCATTGGCTAAGGGTGGGAAGTGACAACTTACCCAGCTCATTGAACAACAACAACAGCAAAATCAACCATATTTAATTACTGAGGAAGGAGGATAATTTATAGAGTTAAGTCTTTGTTAGGTCTTATGAAACACTGATATCACGGCACCTTTCCATGAGTTTCATCATATGTTGTTTTTATGAGCATAGCCCCCTATCCTAATACCCCGAGGTATATGAAAAAAAAATGCAAACAACGCATAGCCTGCCATTCCTCTTCCTAGCACTTTATCTTAAGATTAATAAGTAAAGGATTGCCTGGGAGGCTCAATCGGATAAGCATCTGACTCATGATTTCAGCTCAGATCGTGATCTCACAGTTTGTGGGACTAAGCCCTGCATCAGAGCCTGCTTGGGATCCTCTCCCTCCCTCTCCCTCTGTTCCTCCCCAGCTAGCACATGTGTGCATGCCCTGTCTCTCAAAGTAAATAAATAAATAAATAAAGCATTAAAAATTTTTTTTTAATTAGAAAAAGATTAAGAAGTAAAAATTTGACCCTCGGAAATGATCAAAGCAGGGCTTCTTGTGGTGGCTCATTTGAACCAAAATTTTGCAGGTTTACTAGATTTTATTACCAACTTCAGGTTGGCATGAAGGATAGGTAAAGACAGTGAAGATTAATGATCAGATTGACATTGTCATGCTATGTATTTTAGGCCACTGAAATAACTATATCAATATATTCCATATCTAGAAATGACTATAATTTCCATAATGTAAAGTACATGGCAAATGGAGAAATTCCTATTGGTATCACAAATCATAAATGGCTTTTTTTCTAAGTCATGGGAGCTGAACTGTGACTCAGATCTGTGTCTTCATGTCCTTCTAAGGTAAGGGCAGTCCGTAAATAAAAATTAAGAGTAGTTCTACTATGTACTTGAATTTAATTTAAATTGTTTTCTGAGATTTTATTTTTATGTAATCTCCACACCCAGCATGGGGCTTGAACTTACAACTCCAAGATCAAGAATTGCGTGCTTTTCCAACGGAGTCAGCCAGGTGCCTGCTTATGCACTTTACTTTTAAAAGGTCCCTTACACTTGTCATTCTTAGTGTGAGGACAGGGACCATACCATACTTATTTTTATATCCTGTACAACACATGGCACATTATCTTCCCTGTGGTAAGCACAAAGTTTGTTCAGGGAAGATAAAACATGTTATAATTATTTCAGGTGCATCATGTATTCCATTACGCTTTTGCAATATTTATGCCTCTTATATTTCTTTTTTTCTTTTTTTAGTGTTTTTATTTATTTTTGAGAGAGAGAGAAGGGAGGGGGCAGAGAGAGGGAGACACAGAATCTGAAGCAGGCTCCAGGCTCTGAGCTGTCGGCACAGAGCCTGACGCAAGACTTGAAATCATGAACCCTGAGATCATGACCTGAGTTGAAGTCGGATGCTTAACCAACTGAGCCACCCAGATGCACCATATGCCTGTTATATTGCTAATTATGTCCGCACTTATCATTTCATTGAGTTAAATTAATAACTTTGAGTAGAGGAACTAGTACTCATCACACCTTAATAAAATCTGCTGTTTTTGCCACCCAGAATCCATTCGCCTTCTTTAGGACACTTTATCTCAATTTGTCTAAATAACTACCCCCTTCCCCACATTCAGCTCCTGTGCTTGATGGAGCTTCTGACTCAGGTCATGACATAGCATTTTATGTTGGTCTGTTCCACTGATGGTTTGAGGAAAAGACATTGGCTTAATTGGGGTAAATAAGGAAAAAAATGAGTTTTTGTGTTGGGTTTTTCTGGAATTTGGGAAACATGTTGCTTGGTTTTGCCCTTACTTGAATTTGAGAGAGTATAAAGTCTACAGTGGTTGCTGCCATCTTGAAGCCACGAGGAGAAAGATGCCAGCGAATGGAAGGAGGGAGAACGAGCGAAAGAGAGATGGAGACACATACAGAGAGAGAGAGAGAGAGAGAGAGGGACAGGAGGGGTGACTGGGTGATTTGGCATTGATTAACCTGCAACCAAGCTGTGCCACAAGGTAGTGTGACCATGGATTTTTTTGATTGTGTGAGGCTGTATATTCTCTCTTGGCTTAATCCATTTGACTTCATCTTCTACCACTTTCAGCCCATAGTCTCATACATTTTTTCATTTTCTTCATTTCATGGAATATTCTAGTATTATGTACACTACAGCAATTTTAATGCTCCAGAGGGAAAACTGAATGGGTCTGCATGGGGGGGGGGGCGTTAATGTATATAATGTAACATTAATTCCTTTAATATTTACTGAGTCATTATGTTCCATTGCACAAAGGATTCTGAAAACACAAACCAAACTTATAAAAGCAACAGCAAAAATTGCTTCTCCCCCTCCCATGAGGGCTAGCTTTTTGTCACAAATATAATTAGTGGCTTTTGCATGTCATATGGAAGAATATTCCATAAATGACAAATTCTTTCATTTATGCGTGATATTAAAAATCATCCCTTTAGAAATAAGCATAGAGAAAGGAATTTTTGGCTGTTATAGTTTCTGAAATATGTTTAATTTTACGTATTTAAATAACACCATAAGAATTCCTCAGGGGTGCCTGGGTGGCTCAGTCAGTTGAGCGTCCAGCTTCGGCTAGGTCATGACCTCACGGTTCGTGAGTTTGAGCCCCGCATCGGGCTCTGTGCTGACAGCTCGGAGCCTGGAGCCTGCTTCGGATTCTGTGTGTGTGTGTCTCTCTCTCTGCCCCTCCCCTGCTCTCTCTCTCTCTCTCTCTCTCTCAAAAATACATAAACATTAAAAATTTTTTAAATAAAAAAAAAGAATACCTCAGAACTTATTTTTTTCTTTAAAAACACCATTTCTTTGTCATTTAAGTTGGGTTTCAGTTAGTCTTTCATTTCCAGATGAGATTGAGGGCACTAATTGTGTAGCTCCTCTAAGGATGATAATATTTGGCTTTCTGCTAGAGTAGAGCTCACATTTGGCATGGCTCCCATGGCCTCCCCATGCATTCAGCAGTGCTCAGTACATCCACTATCATGTTACTAGTGGCAGCCAGTGTCTTCCCAACTCTGGAACCCATGCCAGCTTGCACCACTTGAGCTGCTCATCGATATCTTTGAGGAGAACCAACCCTCCTCTTTGGTCTCAAGAATTAACACCTAAATAGGATTCATTTCATCCTCTGGGTCTTAGCTGTTCGTGCAGCACATTAGATGTGTGTAAACTCCTCTAGTTTAAGGCAGAAAAATGGACGACTAGTTCCCAAAATACATGTGTAATCATGTCAATGAGTCTCTGCCATACTTGGGTTTTTATCAACCTGCAGGGCCAGGATACTCAGGTGGATTATTCTACAAATTCAAAACTGTGTTCCTTAAGCTATTGTTAACAATTCACAAAGCCTAACAGAATTCGTCCAACTTGAGATAGGTTGCATGAGCTAAATAAAATGTTACATCTGCATTGGGTTTAAATTAATTATCAACGTGATGATACTAGACAGTTCATATTGATGACAAGTTCTGATTGGTAATCAATTTGGTCTTTAATTCATGAAAAATGGGGAAATAATTCATTCAATAGTTACTTGTATCAAGTGTCTATCTCGTGTTGATGAAAGTTTTAAAACTTCAGGTTTGAGTAGGAGAAATAAAAAAAAAAATGAGCCCTTGAGAATAAAGAAATATGGAACCAGTGGTATGATGTGACCTTCTATCTATATTGCACAAGAAGAAACCAAGGCCAGAAGAGGTGGAATGACTTTCCAAGACATCATTGGCTAGTGGCTGTGCTGGATAGGAACCTAGAGATAGTGATTCTATCTAGCACTTATCCCTTGATATTAAATGTTGGATAATATAATCCATGTTGGGGCAGAAATGTAGACAGAGTAACAGCAGGTCATTAGTATTTGCTTTGAGCTTGCTGTCATGGAGGGAAAGTGCATAAACTAAACTCTGCTAAGGTACTACCTGATTTTGAGGATCAATCAACAGTATGAGTAGGTGATGGAGATAACCACTTACATGATACTGAAAGCCTTCTATCCAGGAAAAAAAAATCTTCCTGCATGAGCCTGGCCTAAAACCTTATTCAAGAAAGAATTGTGTAGGTTGCATATAGTCAGGACAAGATCTGTTTCACATATTGTCCTATCAACGGTGCTTAGCATAGCATCTGTCCTAATACAGATTTCCAAAAAATGCTGAATGGACAAACGGGACAAATATTGGGGACTAGCGCAATATTCTCCTAAAAATCAGTGAAATGAGGACTGAACCACCTCTCTGTTGCCAGGAAAGGCAGAAGTGAGACAGTCACAGACATAACTACTGCTACACAGATAAAATAGTTGGGGGGCCAAGGATGCTCCTTTGATGGGAATGCAAACCTGCCTTCTGACTTAAGAACTGGAAAATCGAGATCATTATGATTTGCTATCTTTCAAGTCTTCCTACTCAGAAGAACACAATTTTAAAAGGACTGCATTTATCCCATCTCGGATTTTTGGTGTGCTTTTTTTTTTTTTTTCTTCTCTGAAGCATAACAAGCTTGTCAGAGTTTCCATGGTGAACATGGGGCACCATGGAAACTGATAGATTTAGCTACAAAAGAAGAATAAATAAAATAGGCAGGCATCTATTTCACTGTGCAATGACAACTTCTCTTCTGCCTGGAAGAGGAAAGTGACTTCTCATTTAACCCGCCTATCCTTCACTGCGCCTCATGAAAACATGAGTTATTCGCACTGCATCGTTTTTACTGACCTGTGATGATTGGACTGTTCTTCTCAAGGTCCATTGGCTTCACTTCAGGGTAGATCTGTGTGTCACTGGCAACTGTTGGGAAATCATGTACAATGTGACAGTTGTAAATGACAACCCACAATGCAGTGACATCGTCACGACAAAATTGAAAATTCTTTGCAGTTTACTGTATGGAGGCAATGTATGAGAACAACTGGTGTGGAGACCCACGTCCATCCTATACTAACTAGACAGGCACACCAACCTCGGTTTCTCCATACCTAAATGCTTAGACTTCCTACTCTATAGATTTGTTGTGAGGCTCAGAATAAGCAAGTAGAAGAGAAAGCCTTTTTCAGCAGTCAAGTTCTATCTAGCAGGAGAGATTGAGTAGCTGCGGGTATGATGATACTAATAAAGTGACTAAAATGTAAAACTGATTGTGCTATGGTCCCATCCTTTGCCTCAGGCAGTTAGAGGTTTAGAATATACTGGTCCCTCTCAGTGATTGTGGAGTTTTGAGACCACTTGGCTCCATCTGAGATAGAAGAAGTGTGATCTTAAGAAAGGAAGCTGTTCAACTTTTCTGTGTGTTTGAAAATTTTCATATGAAATGTTGGAAAACTAAAGAAGTAAAATAAAGCTCTTTCTTAACCTTTACTCCCAATGAACTGATTGCCATTAGCACACGCCCTCTATAGATTTTTTAATCACTAAAATGTAAGCAATAGAGCCATCACTTGAAATTCAACATTTATATAAGGCTATTGAGTACTTCCTACTGGCCACACACTGTGTTAAGGGGATACAGAGAAAGAAAGGAAGAAGATACGGTCCTTAAGGAGAACACAATCTTCTACTGAAGATAGACTAATAAAAGAATAACGATAACACCCTGCGAACTCAGAGAAGGAGCACTTAGTACTTGAGACAGAGAGGAGGTGTAAAGGCTTTCTAGAGGGAGTTGGGAAGGGGCAATTAAGCTGAAGGATTTAGCCAGGGGAGAGTGGGCAGTGGAATAAGGCAAGTGCGGTGTAATGTGGCATTAAGGGCACTTCAGGCAGAGATCGTGAGCAAAGTAGACGCAGAGTATGTGGGATACGGAAGGAGAAGAGCCCAAAGAAGCAGCGAGGGCTTCAGGAAGCCTCCATACCAAGGAGCATCTCCTTTCTTTGGAAAGAAATGATATGTGAGGGTAGGACTCTGAAAGTGCACACCATTGTTGGATTTCTTTTTGAGAAACTGAATAGTGATACTAGAAAATAGCAGTGAAATGTACATGAATAATAACTTCAGTTCTAATACTGCATGAATATGAATGTGGGCTATCGAAAGAACTGAAGAAAAAACCTGCTATTTCCTTGAGACTTTGGAAGCACAATAAATACCATCGGTCACATGCTTTGCCTGGCCAGGCAATAGTCATATTAACCAGAAGCTGTCTTGTGATGGGCTTAGTCTACGTTTCAAAGGTGAATATGAAAGTTCTGTGCTCCTTTCTTCCTTCAAACTTCAGTGGCCTTGAGAACATTTTCATGGGGACGCCAAGATGAGAGTCAAAACTGCAGGGGGACCAGCAGCGTAAAAGATGAGGATGGAGAACAGATGAGATTAGTTGGGAAGCCAAAACTTCCCGAACCTGGCTGAGCTGAGGGTACTGGATCCCAAGCACAGGGCCTACAGCTTGGCTGGGAGTTGGAGCAGAAGTCCGTACTGCTTGGAAGACCTAATCCCTGAGGAGTGCTGGTGTTAGGTCCACTCCTTCTATTTAAAAAAATGTTCTTAAATGTGTATTTATTTTTTAATTTTTTTTTCAACGTTTATTTATTTTTGGGACAGAGACAGACAGAGCATGAATGGGGGAGGGGCAGAGAGAGAGGGAGACACAGAATCGGAAACAGGCTCCAGGCTCCGAGCCATCAGCCCAGAGCCCGACGCGGGGCTCGAACTCACGGACTGCAAGATCGTGACCTGGCTGAAGTCGGACGCTTAACCGACTGCGCCACCCAGGCGCCCCGTGTATTTATTTTTTAGAGAGAGACAGAGAGACAGAGTGCGAGCAGGGGAGGGGCAGAGAGAGAGGGAGACAAAGAATCTGAAGCAGGATCCAGGCTCTGAGCTGTGAGCACAGAGCTCGATGCGGGGCTCGAACTCACAAACCATGAGATCATGACTTAGCCAAAGTCAGCAGTTTAACTCACTGAGCCACCCAGGTGCCCCCCCCCATTCCTTCTATTTAAGATTAACTGTATTTAAAGCTACACAATCATTACTCATTCCAGAAGCCACACATAACAATGTCAACAAACATCAAAACAAAATTCCCTAGCAATTCCATTACCTCCACAGAATGATATCCATTGTTTTGGTATACCTTTTAAATTCTAGCATATACGCCTATAGGCTTTTCATGACTGTAACCATAGCATGAATGACGTTTTTATTTTATTTTGTTTTGAGAGAGAGGAGAGATCAAGTGGGGGAAGAGCTGAAGGAAAGGGAGAGAAAGAGTCTTAAGTAGGCTTCATGCCCAGCACCGAGCTACTCTCGGGGCTCCATCTCATGACCCTGACAATCATGACTTGAGCTGAAGTCAAGAGTCAGACGCTCAAATGACAGAGCCACCCAGGCACCCCATAAATGATATTTTAAAAAAACTTACCATCTTCTATGTAATTGCCATGTGGCTGTTTTAAATATTTCCTTGCTTTTTAATAACTGCATAATATTCCACTAAACTTGTCTCTACTGTTGGTCACTCAGGTTGCTTTCATTACAAATAATATATTAGCCGTATCTGTTTTAGGGATCCAGTACCTCTTCTGGAAACATTGAATGGACTCCTTTTTTACACGAAAATCCAGACATTTTCTTCACTTTTCCTTCTGAGGTTCATATGTATCCAAGCCTGAGTCAAGAGGATGTTTTCACTGTGCTGGCTGTTGGACCTACAGGGAAGGTGTGCGAGTCTGCAGAATCAGGACAAAATGACAGGGACAAAGGGCTAACGTGGCAACCTTAAGAGGCAAGCGCGATGCTCTCAGCTTCAGGGCTTCCTAATTCTGAGTCCCTGGTAGGGTGACCAGCCACCTCAGTGTTCCCGTGACCGCAGTTTCCTCAGGGTGAAGGACCTGAGAGGGGAACGAATCATTTATGTAAACTGGCCCCGCATCATAATAGCAGCAACTCAGAGAAAGCTTGCTCGTACGCTGAAATGAGAAACCCTTATCCTTTAGGTAAGAGCCACAATAGATATTTATCTCAGGTTATTGCTCTGCTCCCCCAAAAAACATGCATATAGTTATTCAGTAAACATGTAAGAAACCCCAGGCACCGTTCTAGGCATAAGAGCCCTGGTCTCTGGTTGGCCTGGGTGGCTCAGTCGGTTAGGTGTGGGACCCTTGATTTCAGCTCAGGTCATGATCTCACGGGCTGGTGGGAATGAGCTCTATGATGAGCTGTGCACTGGCAGTGTGGAGCCTGCTTAGGATTCTCTCTCTCTCTGCTCCTCCCCACCCCCCAAATAAATAAATAAACATTTAAAAAAAAAAGAGAGTGAGCCTTGGTCCTGTGGTGCTTCCATTACTCTGTGTGTGTTTTGCAGGGAGAGGAGCAGAAATCAGTGAAAAACAGGCAATAAATGAGGATGGATATGATCAATGCAATGGCAGAAATAAGGTGAATGGAATAGAAACTTCGGGGGTGGGGCGCCGCTGCTCGTTCGCCGGCTGGGAAGATTACTCTGGAGCTACATTTGAGGCAAACCACTGATGAGAAGGGTCGGTCACGGTGAAGATCCGCAGGCGGCCTTAAGGGCTGAAGGAGCAGAGTGTGTGTGGCCCTGAGTGGAAACCAGTTGGTCTCCCTGGAGGAATTGAGTAAATGATTTTGTGAACGCATTGCAAGGAAGGAATGCTGACCCGGAGGCGGTCTTAGCAAGCACCCCTACCGAGTTCAGTTTTCACAAATGAAGATAAAGAGGCCGAGGCTCACTGCCTTGACCATCGTCTCTTGATTCCTCGTCCAGTGCTCTTTCCATCAAGCTATGCCACAGTGCCATTCCTAGCCACTTGGCCTGAGAACTGAATCCCAAGCCCCGCCCCCCACCGGACGGACTGGAATTAAATCAAAGAAATGCATTTGTTTTAGGTGTGAGAAAGACTGGAACTGGAATTGTTTGTGGATGGTCACAAGCGCCAAAACACTGGACTCAAGGAAAAAGAGAGGGATTTGGGGATACAGATCAACCTTTGTTGGCGGGGCCCCCAGCAATTCTGTTGAGGGATGCTTCCGGAGCACCAGGTTAGGACAAATACTGCAGCCCGCAGAAACTGAAAACAAAACTGATCCGTAAGGCAGGCAGTTCTAGCGGACCTTTCCACCTGTTCCTGAACTTGGGACTGTTCAGACTTTGAAAGTGCTACAGGTTGAAGAGGTACAGGGTTTGGTCACAAGCAGCCCGAAGTTTAAAGGGCAGAGAGAGCAGGCAGGCGCAACGCGAAGTGTGCCAAAAAAGACAGGTGGAGGAGGCTGGGGGACGCGGAGCAGGGGCGAATTTAGCGACCGACGGAGGTGCAAGGCTGGAAACGTCCGCTCCTTCTGCCCCTTCCTTTCTTTCCCTCCCCACCTGGGTTGGTGACTCAGCCACCCCAGGTTGAAAGAACTGCGTTGTAGGCTGTGAATTTGGAAACTCAAAGAGTTAACAGATCAAAAACTAACACAGGGGAGGAGAGAAAGACCACACCCCAAGGGAGCGCGGAGCCAAGTCACAGGAGGAAAATCCTATTGGCATCGAGGAGGCACGGAGCCCGCCCCTGGGCGCGGCCTGCAGGGGGCAGGCGATCGCCCAGGAAAGCGGGGGCAGGAGGAGGCCCAAGCAGGTGCACTCGGCAGCCACCCGCAGTTGCAGGGACCCCTCCTGGCACCTCCGCCCGGTGCGCCCTCCTCGGCTCGCGAACCCCGCGCTGCGCTCTGCCGCTGACATGTGCGCCGCCCCGATGCCGCCCCTGGCGCACATCTTCCGAGGGACATTCATCCACTCCACCTGGACTAACCCCATGGAGGTGCTACGGGACCACCTCCTCGGCGTGAGCGACAGCGGCAAAGTAAGCGGGCGCGGGGTCTGGCGAACCCCGACGGGCGCGCGCGCGGACAGGTGGAAAGAGTCTGGCGCCTTGCTCTGCGGAGCGAGAGCCTCGGCTCCAGAGTTGAACTTGACTGTTTGACTCTTGGGGAACGCCACAAGAGCCCTGGGGCTAGGTTCGTGGGCTGGCCTGGGAGTAACACGTTCCCAGAAGCTGGGAGCTGTGGAGTACTCACACCCACGATTGGTTAGACAGCCGTCCAGGCTGCGGTGGAAGGGGGAGCGAGGCTGTGCCCTCGCAAGTATTAAGAAATCACTAATAAACCTGAACCTTGCTTCATTCATCTTTGTGTCTTTGGCGCCTGGCATACTGCCTCGCACAGGCTAGGCGCTCCGTACATTTCATTGAATTTATTGTGAAAGAAATAACAGACGAGGGAGTCACTTGGTTAGTGTTGTTTAGCCCTTTCAGTGCATAGAATAAGCAAACAACTGATTTCATTCACTTGATTGCTCAACAGACAATATACCAACCATGCCAGCGAGATGACTTATAATGCTAGAAAGGTAGTCAGAGCGAAATTAACCACGTCCTCCCTACCCTGCCCCCCACCCCATAGCCATTTGCATCAAAGCAAGCAGTTGCGTTTTAAGGCTCAAAATGTCCTCTATGAGTGTGTCTTCTGTACTTCTTTTCCCCAAATCGGGATTTCTACAAACGACCTAGGTAACTTTGATGTCTGATATTTACTGTTCATACGCACCGGGCTGGACGCACCGGGCTGGGGGTGGTGACTGCATCAGCAGTGGCTTGGCTAGTTTGGTAAGTGGAAGCCATTCCATTTTTGGCAGAAAAAAAATAAAGACGAGGGTGGGCTTTTCCTCAACTACCAGTCTGGTTAGCAAAAGTACACCTATTTGTGACTTGTCAGCTTGAAGATACCATTCCTGGACTCAAGACGCTTCCGAGTCAGTGACAGTTTTGAATCGTGACTCTTACGTTTGGGGATAACTGAACCCTGTTTTCTTATGATGCTTAAAAAATATTCTCTCTGTGTGTATTCAGGGAGACTGCTGTTGTGTTTCCAAGGTGATGGAACTCGCAGAGCTCCCCCAAATGGGGAGGCTTTAATAATGTTCCCCCCCCCCCCCCACCAAGAGTGATACATTATTGCCTGGTGTATTTGACCCTCAAGTTTCAGGGAACCCTTAGACTTGGGGCTAGTCCCAAGAAGTAAAGCAACAGTGACCACTACTCTGGGGAGAGATCAGAGGTGTTTCCCTAATCACCAGGAGCTGTTCATCTCTTGGGTTTCTATTTAAAAATCAACTTCCCATATCTAGAATTTTACTTGGGAAGATAGCAGACAAGAGGGTGGGTTTGAAGACTGCCTTCACCGGGTAGCGCGTAGTAAGAAAAGGAAGTAATTCACCTAAAAAAAAAAAATTACCTTTTCTGGGGGTTGTAGAGAAGAAGAAGAAAAGAGTGTCCCGAACATGCAATTAGCAGTTCAGTCAGGAAGTCTATTCCTCAGTGAGAGCATACTGAAGTTATAAATTTAGAAAAATGCCATTCCTCCACAAAATAAAATAGCTAGGAATTGAATACAAAGGTGAGTTAATCGAGTGCCTTATGCAATGTCCGAACTGGTAACTGTTGATTGCTCTTCTAGCTGTAAGGCAGTTGACTGCAGACTGCGTGTAAGGGAAGAATGTGCCATATATATTCCAAGATTTGACTTCCTCCATTTTGAAAATGGGGCTGCTTTGCCTTTGTAGCTGCTGGGATAATGTTCATTGAAAAAATGTCAAGGTTCTTCCACAAGATTATCTCCCCATAAAATAAATATGTGGTGTCGTTGTGATGTTTACATTTTTACTGAGCTCCTAAAGCTGTTCACAAACCTGGGGATGATCGGAAACATGTAGGGGTGTTTAAGTGCTGGTTCCTGGGGGTCATTCTCACTCCAGAGAAGGTGAATCCGGAGGGGTCCCCAGGAAATGGCATTCCAGCAAAGGTCCCAGGGCATTCGGATGCAGGTTGTGGGTGGATTTGGGGTAAACAAGGGTATAGGGTGTGTGATGGGACCAGTTGTATAGGGTCTGGGGACCTAGTTCTCCATGTCAAGCCCAGGTCTGGGGTAGCTTGTCAGAGAGAGGGGACATGACTTCCTCTCCTTCTCTTTCTCCCTTCTAGACCTCATCTCTCATTTCCTGTAATTCATTTAGGACTTAGAGCATGGTAATGACTAACTACTTTTAATTCATTAAGTAAAGCTCATTGAAATTACATTAATTAAAAAAAATCTCTCGTCAACATCTTAGTATTGGGCATTTTGAATTCAGAGTTAACTCAAGTGACATGTAGCTTTTTAAAAGAAAGACTCCTGCATGTATAATTTATTTGCAGATATTCAATTAATCTTGAGATGCTGTGTGCTCCAGTTGTACCAAATTATCTGATTCTTCCCACATAGAACAGGGGCGGGTTGACTTTAAACGTAGCGAAAAGATGCCCGGGGCCTTTTTAATGCACACTTACCTGGAAGCAAGAGCGAGGAAGAGAATCATTTTGCAGGTACTACCCTGGGAACAAGTCCTATGGAGAAACCAGACTTGGGTTCAAGTTCGGTCTCCACCACTTACTTGCTCTGAGACCATGAAGGAGACACTTAATCTGTCTGAGCCTCAATTTCCTCACTTGTAGACTCAGGGATTCTTTTACTGAGTATTAAATGAGATAATATATGAAAATGCCTGGTGCTTAGTGGATACTTAACACACGCCATGTTCATTCTGTTACCTTCTTTCCCTCTGCTCCTAGCAAACCCTTAACCTCTGGTTCACTGTAGCATTTTTGCATATTTCCACTTGATGGCATCGTGCAGACCAGCAGGTGGAGAAGAAAGCCATGGCCTGTGATGCACTATGTGGGACGTGGGGAGGTCACCACATTTCCACTGTGCAGCATCCCAGCTCATGTCCTTGGCCCACTGGGACACAAAGTTGCACCTGGGAAGAAAGATCTACATGGCATTTGTCGCCAGGTGTGCTAGCACATTGTATTTAGTATCTCACTGTGTCATTATTCCCATTACAGATGGGGAAGTTGAGACTTGAGAAATCATGCTTTCAGAGATGGTGGCGTAGCTGGATTTTGAATTAGCAGGGCCAAAGCCATATTCTCTTCACTAGAGCAAGCCGCCTCTGTGAGGCATAGTCCTTAGCCTCAAAGGACTTGCACTTTTAAGCAAGAAAGCTTAGACGTGTACCTGTAATAAAAGTGGACTGACTCCTAAACCAAAGACTGGACTCGTTGCTGACGACACGTTGATGAGAGAAACATGCAAACCTTGCCCTGCCCTTGTGAAATTGATAACATAGTGATACATTAACAGACTGCTATGACCTATCAGAACTTGAACTAATCAGGGAGTGGAGAGAAGGCTTTCCTTAGTGTCAAGTGACATTTAAATTGTGATCTAAAGGATGAGTAGAAATTAAATAGGTAGGGCGGGAGGCATTGGAGATAGGGAGGGAGCAGCCTGTGCAAAGACCCTGGGGTAGAAAAGAATGAATGCATCGATGTGGTTAGAGTCCAAAGTTCTAGGAGAAGGATAACTCAAGATAAGGCAGGAGAGATAGGCAGGGCAAGGTCTCGGAGTGCATAGGGAGTTGGAGGGCAGGGACACAGATTTGCCATCATCAAATTGTACACTTTTTATTATTTTTTTCTTCTTAACATTTATTTATTATTCAGAGACAGAGAGGGACAGAGCATGAGCATGGGAGGGCCAGAGAGAGGAGGCGACACAGAATCTGAAGCAGGCTCCAGGCTCTGAGCTGTCAAGCACAGAGCCCGACATGGGGCTCGAACTCACAAACTGAGAGATCATGACCTGAGCCGAAGTCGGACGCTCAACTGACTGAGCCACCCAGGCACCCCAAACTGTGCACTTTTTAAAGGTCATTTTAGCTTCAAGTTAAAGAATGCATTAGAGAGGGGCACCTGGGTGGCTCAGTCGGTTAAGTGTCTGACTCTTGATTTCAACGCAGGTCATGATCTCACGGTTTGTGGGTTCGAGCCCCATGTCGGGCTCTGTGCTGACAGAGCAAAGCCTGCTTGGGGTTCTCTCTCTCTCTCTGACCCTCCCCAGCTCACTCTCTTTCACTTTTTTCAAAATAAATAAATATAAAAAAAAGAGAATGCATTGGAGAGGAGTCAAGTGCAGGCAAGGGGATCAGATAGGAGCCTGTTGAAGTAGTTTAGGTGAAATGGATGTGGTTCAGAAGAGAGAGGCAGTGTTGTGTCAATTAAGATATGAACGCCTGGAGCCTGCTTCAGATTCTGTGTCTTCCTCTCTCTCTCTCTGCCCCTCCCATGCTCATGCTCTGCCAATCTCTCTCTCAAAAAAATAAATAAACATTAAAAAAATTAAAAAAAAAAGATATGAGTATAGTTGATACACAATGTTACATTAGTTTCTGGTAAGAGATGAACTGTTAAGAGTACCTAACTATGTGCATCTGATGAAGTTACTGAACATTTCTACTTTCCAGTTTCCTCATGTATAAAATAACTCGCGTAACCCCCCCTCATACGGTTGTTGGAGGGCTTACGTGAATTACTAATTGTCAAGTGCATAGAATACCGCCTTGGACGTAGCACATGCCCAGTAAACATCAGCGGTTATCAGCAGTGGAGGTGGAGAGAGGTGGACAGGATTGGTGTCAACTTAGGTCAGGTCAAATGGATTTGATGATACGGTTAGAGAGATATGTGTGACTCTATTAAAAGGTATGGTGCGATACTTACTTTTTCAGTTTCCTGGTGTTGAAGGGTGGCCAGTGTTGACATTCTGACATGCAAGAAATTGGCTAAGAGGCTTCTGGGAAATATTTTTCTCCCTCGTAAATGTGGGAAGAGTTCTTCCTTTTTTGGATGTTCTCATGTGAAGAGTGGACCTGCTGCCCTTGTTTGAGACGATGAGGAAGAGCTTTAGAGGATTTCAGAGACACTTACCTGGTCTGTCTTTGAACATCATCGGATACATACATGAATAACATCATTGGATAGTTAACTGTCCCGGGAACTGCCCTCCGCCTACTGCCCTCAGACTTCTGCGGGATAATGAAATGGCTTTTTTGTGTGTGTACACATCTGTTAATTGCAGCCCAGGGCACCTCTAACTACAGCACTGCTTTTTTTTTTTTTTTTTTTTCAAAAAATCATATTATTTCAAAGGACTGCTCACTGCCTTTTCCTTTTCCCCATTTCTGTCTTCTCCTTGTTGGCTCAAAATGTCAGTGTCTTTCCAGGCACCCAGATCGTTAGTCCAGACCACCTTGTTTTCCTCTGGGGAATCTTTGTATGCGCCCCTGTCCATTATCATTGACCTTGTCCAGCCTTTCACTTTCTCTTGCGAAACTAATACAGGAGCCTCCTAGCTGTTTGCCCTTCTGCATTCCGATGTCTATTTAATGCCGACTCCTCCTTTAGATCACAATTTAAATGTCACTTGACACTAAGGGAAACCTTCCCTCCACCCCCTGATTAGTTCAAGTTCTGATGGGTCATGTCAGTGTACCCACCAGGTTATTAATTTCACAAGGGCAGGGCAAGGTTTGCCCGTTTCTCTCATCAATGCTCTCCACATCCCCGAAGGCTACTTCCTTGGAGCATGGCTAGCATCACGCATCGCCTCTCATACCACTACCGTCGGCTCTGTGTTGTCTCTGAGATCCCAACGTTCCTGATCGACATTCTAGGGATGACGTTGTTTGACCCCACCCTGCTGTTCTAACAAATACTTCCTCCTGCTCCGTGTTTCTCTCTGGCAAATGGGAGGGGGATTTGCGTGACTCGTTTACACCACGAGGTGTCCATGAGCTCAGGGATGTCTATCCCTGCCAACTTCTCGCTGTTCCCCAGCACATCGTGTTCTCTTATGCCTCCTTTGTGGGTGCCAATCTCACAGCCCGGAATAGTCCTCCTTTTTATATCCCCCTCTTCACTCCACCTCTGTCAAAATAAAATCTTGCTCTTCCTTCAAGGCCCAGTTCTGATGTCTTCTTCTTCTTCGCCAAAGTTGCCTTGGCCATCCTCCTTCAGTTGCAATAAATTACCCTTTGTTCTCCCACAAAAGTTGGCATATATACTGACACCAGTGTTTTTCTGGTGGTGAGGAGCATGGCTTCTAGAGTCAGACTGTGTGGATTCAGACCCCAACTCTGCCTCTTACCTGGATGAATTTTCTAACATATCTAAGCCTTGGCACCTCATGTATAAATTGTGGACAATAATAGCACCCTGAAGGAGTGGTGAGGCAGATAAGACAGAGTGTGTAAAGCACTTGGCACATAGCAATTGCACAATAAATATTGGCCACTGTTCTTATCTTTTCTTTCGGTAAAGTAGTTATTTCATTTTTGCCTTTCATTATGCTTAGCTTTATAGAACGTCCTCACTCACTGGGCTAGTGTGAACTTCTTTTACAAATGGGAGGTGAACTGGAGAGAAGGTAACATTTATTAAGTCATACTCTTTGTCAGACTCTGGCAGATTCTTTGTACGTTAGCAATTCTGAGATGAGACCGCATCATCATCGTCCTTTTTTTGCTTCATCATCCCTGCTTTACAAATGAAGAAGGGAGGCTCAGAGAGTTGTCTGTCTCAGCTGCGGCCACAGCAAGTTAGTGGCAAAGCCAAGATTCACACCCATGACTGATTCCAAGGTCTGTGCTCTTTCAAGGAGTCCCTCCTGCCTCCTGTCACGAGAAGGGCTGAAACCCTATTGTCCTTAGGGCCCCTCAACATTGACTTATCGTTTGAATGCAAATTAGGTCTGTTGAATGTGTTGTGTAGTGTGTGTGTAAAATGTGTTGAATGTGGTGTGTAATACAAAGACAGTCATGTGTGATGAATGAAAAAGACATTCATAGTTCCAGAGAGATTTTTTTTCAAATTGAAGTATAATTGATACTCAGTGTTACATTAATTTCAGATGTACAGCATAGTGATTCCGTGACCCTATACTTTGTGCTATGCTCACCAACACTCACCATACGATGCTATTATAATACCATTGACTCTGTTCCCTATACTGTACCTTCTATCTCCATGACTTACTCATTCCATAACTAGAAGCCTGCATCTCCCACCCCCCTTCACCCATTTTGTGCATTCCCCTACCTCCTGCCCTCTGGCGACCATCAATTTGTTCTCTGTATTTATGTGCCCATTTCTGCTTTTTTTTTTAATTCATTCATTTTGGTTTTTTTAGGTTCCATGTACAAGTGAAATCATATGGCATTTGTCTTTTTCTGACTCATTTCACTTAACATAATACCCTCTAGGTCCATCCATGTTGTCACAAACAGCAACATCTCATTCTCTTTTTATGGCTGAGTAATATTCCTTTTTGTGTGTGTTTATCCATTCATCTATCGATGGATACGTGGGTTGCTTCCCTATCTTGGCTATTGTGAATAATGCTGCAGTAAACATAGGGGTGCAGACATCTTTTTCAAATGAGTGCTTTTCTTTTCTTTGGGTAAATACCCAGTAGTAGAATTACTGGGTCATATGATAGTTCTATTTTTTAATTTTTTGAAGAACCTCCATACTGTTTTTCACAGTGGCTGCATCGGTTTACATTCCTACCAACAGTGCATGAGCTTCCTTTTTCTCCATATCCTTGCCAACACTTATTATTTCTTGTCTTTTTGTCTCCAGCCATTCTAACAACTGTAAGACTATATCCCAGAGAGATTTTTTTTTAATGTTTATTTATTTTCGAGAGAGAGAGACAGAGTGTGAGCAGGGAAGGGGCAGAGAGAGAGGGAGACACAGAATCCAAAGTAGGCTCCAGTCTCTGAGCTGTCAGCACAGAGCCCAACACGGAGCTCAAACTCACGAGCCGTGAGATCATGACCTGACCTGAGCCGAAGTCGGATGCTTAACTGATGTGGCCCTGGAGAGATTTTTTGAAAGCACAATTGGACTTCTTCTTTGAGGCTTTGAAGCAACGCTGCTGGGTGTGACTGGAGTTCGCCACTCTCTGGTTCTGTAGTGTTTTCTGTTCATGGAATTTCTCTGCAATCATTTTCCAAGGTTGATCATCTACTTACCTCATGCATGATTCTGACTGACATTGTTTCCTACTGTCTAAAAAGCCATACTCTTCCTTTGTGAAGACTTTTTTTTAGTTGACTTTATTATACTACTTTATTAATTCTAAAAGATAAGCTACATTACCTTCAAATTTAACTTCTAATTGAGATCCAGTTTTCAAAATCTTTTGACCGTTGTGTTCAGTGCTTCTGCTTGTGAAATGCAGATTTTTTTCCTCCCATGAATAAGTTATTCATGCACTGTTACCTGAGACCATTTCACAACAAATACCCTTTACATCTTTTCTTTCCCTATTGTCCCCGCTCAGGTTGGCACCCGCAGAACACCGGTTCCTATAGCCACAGACCTCTTGCTCTTCCCAGCCTATTACTGGGTTTTGAAGAATTATTTTGACTGAATGAACCTTTCTCAGTTAAAACCCCACTTGAAAACTCGATTGTGCGGATCTCAGTTTATCGACAAGCTATTGGTTCACGAGTTAAAAAAAATCTTTGAAGGCTAAAGCAATGATACTGTAGTTCTAATTACAAGTAAGTTCTTCTAGGCTTCCTAGGAATTTTAAAGGCCTGCTGTTCCCCAAAGGCTTACGTGGGCAGAAAAAGTGTATCACGTGATCGTACAACCTCTCCATGCACCTATACCCTTATAAACACACTTATAAAACACATTTCTGGAAGGCAATATTAAAATTAAGAACCAAAATGGGGCACCTGGGTGGCTCCATCTGTTAAGTGACCGACTCTTTTTTTTTTTTTTAATGTTTATTTATTTTCAAATGAAAGAGAGAAAAAGAGAGAGGCAGACGCAGGATCTGAAGCAGGCCCCAGGCCTCGAGTTGTCAGCTCAGAGCCCGATGTGGGGCTCAAACTCACAAACTGTGAGATCAAGACCTGAGCCGAAGTTGGACGCTTAACTGACTGAGCCACCCAGGCGCCCCAAGTATCCAACTCTTGATTTCAGCTCAGATCGCGATCTCACAGTTTGCAGGATCGAGCCCCGCATTGGGGACGCGGAGCCCGCTTGGAGTTTCCTGTCTCCTTTTCTCTCCTCCCCTCATCCACAAGCACACACGCACTCTCTCTCTCTTAAAAATAAATCAATAAACGTTAAAAATATATAAAATTGAGAACCAAAAATAATATTTACTTTTGTAGAGTAGGAGCGGAGAGTTAGGGACGTGGAGGAGAATTTTTATGTTGCACATTCTAGCTTTTCACAGTGTTAGTTTTTCGTTTTCGTTTTCCTTTTATAGTTTAATATAATATTTACCATTTTAACGTGTGCACTTCAGTGTCCTTTATTACAGTCACAGTACAACCATTACCATTACCTAGTTCCAGAATATGTTTGGAGCATGAACCATGTAGCAGCCACCCCCTATTCTTCCCCTCCCCGCCTCAGCAACCACTAATTTGCTTTCTCTCTCTAGATTTGCATAGCCCGGATGCTTCAAATAAATGCACACATACAGTATGTGACCTTTTGTGCCCGACTTTTTTCACTTAGCTTAATGTTTCCAAAGTTTACCCATTTTGTTGGTTATCACTCTAGTCCTCCTGTTCTCAGGAATAGCTAAGCCCATTTTGTCCCCTTTTTGTTTGGCACCTCCTTACATCTCTTACTTTTTTTCTTGAATCTCCCCTATAACCTCACCTTGAAGGCAGGGACTATGACTGTCTTTCTTTCTTTCTTCCTCCTTTCCTTTCCTTTCCTTCCCTTCTCTTTCCTTCCCTTCCCTTCCCTTTCTTTTCCTTCCCTTCCCTTTCTTTTCCTTCCCTTTCCTTCCCTTCCCTTCCCTTCCCTTCCCTTCCCTTCCCTTTCTTTTCCTTCCCTTCCCTCCCCTTCCCTTCCCTTCCCTTCCCTTCCCTTCCCTTCCCTTCCCTTTCTTTTCCTTCTCTTCCCTTTCTTTTCCTTCCCTTTCCTTCTCTTCCCTTCCCTTCCCTTCCCTTCCCTTCCCTTTCTTTTCCTTCCCTTCCCTCCCCTTCCCTTCCCTTCCCTTCCCTTCCCTTCCCTTCCCTTCCCTTCCCTTTCTTTTCCTTCCCTTCCCTTCCCTTCCCTTCCCTTCCCTTCCCTTCCCTTCCCTCCCCTTCCCTTCCCTTCCCATTTCTCTTTCTTTCTTTCTTTCTTTCTTTCTTTCTTTCTTTCTTTCTTTCTTTTTTTCAACTTTTTCACTTTTGTATCCACAGCTGTTAGCATATGGTAAGCACTCAGATGACTATTTGTTGGATAAATAAATGGTGTTTGGATTTTTTCACCACATGATAACCAGGATGGAAAAGTTCACTTGAGGAGTCAGCAAAATGTACAGCTAGCTAAAAATATCTTCCAAACAACCAATTGTTTGAACAAGAACTCTGGGTTTTTCTAAGCTAGATGCTTGATACAACATATTTGGCCACTGGGGGTTGTAATTACTTTCATGTCCTAGAGAATAATTAAGAACCTGGAAAAGTAGAGTTTAATTGGAACTCTGAGACCTCATAAAATTCTCAAATGCCTTTAGCTTGAACCATGTGAAGGATTTGGAATAACGTAGATTATATAGGACTGTTTATTCCCTTTGGTTTTATATTATGGTTTGTTAAGTGTTCACGTCTTCATAAAATGGTAATTTACTGGAAATATTGCTTTTAAATTGCCACTTACAATTTACAGTCCTGGAACATGCTAGGCCCTCCATGAATAATAACTTATTATCCGTCTTCTGCCCTCATAGTACTTACTGCTTTAGCACAAAATCGCCATTCAGTAAATGCTTCTGAGTGAAAGGACAGAATGGTCTGCTATGCTCTCTACGCTATTTTGGGGGGATGCATAGATGGGGCAAAGTTTTTCATCCATACTGTTTATTTATTTATTTTAATGTTTTGTTTTGTTTTGTTTTGTTTTGTTTTGAGAGGGGGTGAGGGGCAGAGAGAGAGAGGGACACACAGAATCTGAAGCAGGCTTCAGGCTCCAAGCTGTTAGCACAGAGCCCATCACGGGGCTTGAACCCATAAACCGTGAGATCACGACCTGAGCCGAAGTAGGATACTTAACCAACTGAGGCACCCAGGCGCCCCTCCTCCATACTATTTAACCTAGAGGTTGTTTTTCCCCTGCCATGTGTAGAAGGGTCTCATATATGCCTTAACCTGTTGTTTTTGTTTGTTTGTTTTTGTTTTTGTTTTAAGTATAAAACACAGAGAGAAGCCACTCTAGGTCCTCGGGTCAGTGTGAGCACATGAATCTCCTCAAGATCCAGGCTGGTGTGGACTCACAGTCCTGTGTAGCTAGGATGCTTGGAGCTCATAAGAATTGGTAGCTGAAGAAGAAAGAACAAAGGCTTCAAGGGGTTAGGGACAAAACAATGAGCAAAACAGATGCAGGTTCTGCCTTATTTGCGTTCAGAGTCAATAACCACATGAGCATGGAAAAGTATATAATTTCTAAGAAAGAAAAACGCAGAGCACTAAGGAGGTGTGAAACCAGAGGACTTGGCTTATTGTGAAGAGAGGCTTCAAGAATGCATCCCTAAGGAAGCAACATTTGAGTTGAGTTTGAAGGTTGCATGGGAGGTAATTCGTCAGAGAAAGAGGAAAGGCCTATGCAAAGACCCAGTAGGGGGAAACCATTAGAAACTGATGTCGTGGAGGGTGGAGGTGGGGGGGAGGGGTTGGTGGAAATAGATGAAGCCAGGGAGATACGTGTCAGGCAATAATAGGCTTTTTTGTTTATCCCAAAGGCAGTACAATGGGAAACCAGTGAAGAATGTTACAGAGAGGAAGGCAGATCAGATTTGCATTTAAAAAAATATATAAACAATAATTGCAGAGTAATAATTATAGGAAAACAGACTGGACTGTGGAACAGGGCAAGAATAGTTAGTCGCTAGAGGAGATGACTTGGAAGATAATGGCAGTGGACCTGGAAACAGACACGTAGGTGGTGATAGAGTTGGAGAGAAATGAGCAGATGTGTGAGACAATAGGGAGGCAGAAATCAATGAGATTTGGTGACCGTTTGGCTAAAGAGGGCTAGGAACAAGCTTCCCCTGTATTTCAGGGTTCTACAACTGAATGGATGTGTTGGCCATCACTGGTTGAGGGAACAGAAGAAGAGATCCACCTGGGGAGGGCAGATTCAGAGGTCTTTTCTGGTCATGCTGAGTTGAGGCCCCCTTGTGATATCCATGTGGAGATGCCAAGTAGGGGGTGGCTGGCAGGTCTGAATATCAGAGGAGAGATCTGAGTGGGAGATATAAAATGTGGAATAAAGTTTGAGAGAAGAACAGGAACTATATTAACCCTGGTGGTTGAGTTTGGAGTAAAAGAGACTGAGTGAGATGAGAAGGGCAACCCAAAGGTCAGAGGATAACCCCGGGAATGTGGTGTAATAGGAAACAAAGGATGGGGGACAACTTCAAGAAGGAGGGGGGTGCCTGGGTGGCTCAGTTGGTTAAGCGTTGGACTTGGGCTCAGGTCACGATCTCACGGTTCGTGGGTTCGAGTCCCATGTCAGGCTCTGTGCTGACAGCTCTGAGTCTGGAGCCTGCTTCAGATTCTGTGACTCCCTCTCTCTCTGCCCCTCCCCTGCCTATGGTCTGTCTGTCTGTCTGTCTCTCTCTCAAAAACAAATAAACATTAAAAAAAAAAAAGAAGGAGGGAATAGAACAGATGGTACATGTCATTGAATGGTAGGAGGAAGAGGAATAATACTGGGAACATGTCCAATGGATTTAGCAACCTGAGGTTATTGGCGACCTTAAGAAGACTTATTTGGGGAGGGGGGCGCCTGGGTGACTCGGTCAGTCAAGCATCTGACTCTTGGTTTCAGCTCAGGTCATGATCTTGCGGTTTCATGAGTTTGAGCCCCGCATCTGGCTCTGTGCTGGCAGCTCAGAGCCTGCTTGGGGTTCTCTCTCTCTCTGCTCCTCCCCGACTTGGGCGGTCTCTGTGTCTCTCAAAATAAATAAATAAACAAAAAAGAAAAAAGAAAGAAAGAAAACTTATTTGGCTATAGAGAAGATGACAGTCAGCTTCATTTGGGTTTTGGAATGGGTGGAAGATAAGAAAATGAAGACAGTGGTCATAGACCACTCTTTTGAGATGATAAACGTGCAATACTTTTGTTTATCCTCTGAGAAAAATAAGGTAGTGCCTTTAATAGTAATAAAATACAAATAAACTATATATGTTTTATTCTCCCAATTCTTAGGTTACCTGAGGACTTTTTATACAAATGCGCCACTTGTAACATTATATAAGCATGTTGGTATCTCCCGCTTGCCAGTGTTTGAGTGGATATCAAGACATTTGCAAACATGTATGTGCCAGCGCTTAGACGTGGTTGCAGCCTTCTTAATAATCATTTTACACTCTTATCTCAGAAATGTAACTTAGCGTCTCGGCGTCACCAGAATTCCTGGTATTCGGTCAGTATTTTTGTTTTATAGTACAGGATGCCAGCAGCGAAACTGTTTTCATTTTATTAAGATCTAACAGGAAAGGCATAATTTTTCCTTGAGTTTGAGATTTTTTTTTTTTTGAAATTAAAACAAAAATAAATAAATAAAACTAGAAGAGACCATAAAGCCAGATGTTTCCTTTATTTAAAAATGCAGTCAGTTTGCAGGAAAGCATTTTTGGACTTTCTCTAAGGGAACCGAGAAAAACCTCTCCCCTTCCATCCCTCCTGGTGGATGACTTTGAAAAGGAGATTTAATCCAGCTGAGAAAAACAACTCCTGAATGACTCATATTAAGGAGAATTGCAACCCATACATGTTTGAACACAAGCTTGTATAATCGTTCTGTTTTTTTTTTTCTTTCTCTGTCCAGATAATCAAGCAGGAAGCAGGAGAAAAACAAGAAGGCTTATGCTAGATTTATGTCAATTGAAATTAGAATAAGGAGAAATACACCTGTAACCTAGAAAGGATTGGACGCTTCCAAAATGCCAAACCATTGGGCAGGTAGAGTAAGAAGACAGTAAGATGAAAGGATATGGAACTAAAATGAAGTGACAAATAGTAATATAAACCCACATCAGTTTACATTTAGTCATGCCTTTGGGTTTCACCATCGTTTTGTCCACACCCCAAATACCCTTACCTCTCATTCTCCCATATGTGTGTATACCTTATCCATCACCTCCTCCAAAAAGCAAACTCATGTCTCTAGTCCTCACTGATTTCTCCCTTCTCTTGAGTTTTCTCAGCTCAGTCTGTAATGCCAGTTTGGACTTTACAAATATGCCACCGTGCATGGTTTTCAGTTTCCTATATGCACTTAAATTTTATTTCCCCAGCTAGAATATAAACTTTTTTTTTTTCGTTCTTTTGATGTTAACTTACTTTTTGAGAGAGAGAGAGCATGAGCAGGGGAGGGGCAGAGAGAGAGAGAGAGAGAGAGAGAGAGAGAGAGAGAATCCAAAGCAGGCTTCAGGCTCTGAGCTGTCAGCACAGAGCTGGATGTGGGGCTCGAACTCACAAGCCGTGAGTTCATGACCTGACCTGAAACCAAGAGTGGGACACTTAACCAACTAGGTGCCCCTAGAATATGAACTCTTGAAAGGTGAGGATTATTTCTTCTACGTATATCTGATATGTATATATCTGATGTATATATCCTTAGCAGTTTGATGGGCATATGAGGTACATTTCAACAGTATGTGCTGCCTTGAATTGTTATCAGTTGAAATGCATTACCGAACACGACAAAAGGTAGGCCAAGAAAAATATTTTAAGCAGCTTCCCCCAACCTCTGTGTTCCATGATTTGATTGGCATGTACCCCGTCACAAGCTCTTGACATACACAGGTGTGACTTTCACAGATGGCTGCTTCTCATTTTGTTGGGGTTTAGGACCGAATCCCAGAAGCTGATGTCAGCATGTTGGTCAGTATCACTTGGTAAGCCCACAAGCCCAACCGGTTCGCCCGCACTGGTGCCTCAGCGAGATTTCTCATCCTTGTTATATATGCGGTAACTCTCAAGAAGTAGTTGAAAAACAACCCAAACTTGGCATTTTTAATAAAATGGTATAATGTTCTTGAGAATGTGGATGGGCAAATGAAGATGTGCTATCAAAGTAGTTCTCAGCAAATATTTGAGGAATGAATAAATAAGAAAGTGATTATTTCTAATACAGGCAAAAGATTGCATAGCACTTTTTTTGTTTTTTAAGTAGACCAGCAGGGAGCCCAATGCAGGGCTTGAACTCAAGACCCTGAGATCAAGACCTGAGCTGAGATCAAGAGTCAGACACTTAACCAACTAAGCCACCCAGGAGCCCCTGTATAGCACATCTTATGTTTCAGCCACTGGTCTAAGTCTTTTATGTATACTAACTCAATCATTGCAACAACACTGTGAATTAAGTACCATTGTGTCTCCATTTTGCAGATGAGGAAACTTGAGTCATCAACAATTTAAGTGCTTTGTTCAAGGTCACATAGCTGGTAACTAACTAGTGGAGTCAGGATATAAAGCCACATGGTCTAGTTCTAAAGTCTATACCTTTAGCAGCTCTGGCATGGGAGAAGTTAAACGCTTTATTGTTACTCAGATGTTTGGGGGTATATGGAAGCCTTAGGATATAGTCATCAGTTACTGTTATAAAATTTTTGTTTGCTTTTGTCTTTTTGTCTTGCAACACAAAACTCCTAAGGCATTCTGACAATTTGTCAGTAAACCTGAAGCAATTATGTGTCCTTTCCAAGATCAACAATTTGCTAATTCTTAATCAGGTTTTCAATAACACTATTATGTTGTTACATGTTAGAGCTTTAGGACCTCCTAGGTTGGCCTTGGCAGTGGTGAAAAGTAACCTAGTAACAGTTCATGGCTGGCATACATCTTCACACAGGAGACGAATTTGTAAAACCAATAGCTGGGCCTGTTCTGAGTTTCTTTTATCAGTTTCAGGAGTTAAGTTTGTGGAGTTAAGCAGGCAGTTCCCATGTTGGTTGTGTGAAATCTAATGTCAAGTGCATTTAGAGATACTATGAAGAGAACACAGACAAGCAGGGAGGGAGAGAATATTAAGTCACATGAAATGCTTCTTGTCAGACTCAGATTTTATCTTTTTAAATCTACTCTTTTGGAAATAGAGCCCTGATTTGACTTTAAGTTAGCAGCTGTGAATGCATGCTGCCTGGATGGCCACCATGATTTTGTTACACATTTATATAGACTTTGTAAGTGGGCTTTATAAATCAAACCTTGGAATAGCTGTAGGAAGTCTTGGCAGAAACAACCAACCAAAATTTTGCCTTTCTGTTCTCATCCAAGTTTCAATATGCAGTCAATCTGATTAACAAACCAACAGTAAACAACAACAACCAAAAAGGCTAGAAATTGAAAAACATTTGGTTTTCCAGGGGAACTGGGAAAGGCTTTGTAATTAACATGACAAATGGAAAACCAACAAAAATACGTTATCAATTTTGCCATTTTGGGTAGAAAAAAAGAGTCGTTTAAAAAAACATATCCTCCGGCTCTAAGAGCAGGTGATGGTGCCCTACATCTGAGCCTCCAGGAGGGGGCGCTCTCTGGTATTTCTTACACCTGTGTCCCATCCAGTGACCAAATGGGATGAGGAGAGAATTGTAAATCAAGCATAAAGCCTTTGCCCCTTTAAACTTAAGGAATATGGCATCAAATACCATTCTATGGCTGCCATAAAAATACAACAGGAAACTTGGATTAGACCCACAGGTTTGACTAATGATGCGGTGTTCATGAAAACACACAATTTTCCCTGAGCTCTTGGAGCGAACTGGTTGCAGGAGCTCAGGAGTGGGGGAGGGGATTTACACATAATAATTGTAAAGACAGAATTCTAGTTGGCAAAAAGTGACTCTCCTAGAACTAAACGTATGCAGCAAGCGGCGAGGAATATATATAAATACTGAGAGAAAAATAAAGCTCATCATTGCCTTCATCCAGTGCAGATCTTTTCCAGACCTTAATAACTGTATCATTGTGGAGCTGTGTGTAAAAGGGATTTTATAAAGTAAATCTTCTGGGAAAATGTATTAGTCTGGAAGTTGGCATACCTGAACTAGAGAAGGGATTCTGTTATTCAAAGGATCGTGTGATCATGGGCTAGTCAGCACTCGTTGTGGGTCTTTCTTCCTTTTCTGTGAAATGGTTCCAGGATGTGGTCTTCCAGAAAGGATTTTTATTTTCTTCTTTTGCGAGCTAGGGACTACAGGGACTACCGTGCATTTCGTCTGAGCTCAATGCTCACTGCTCACTGCTCCTCTTTCTGCCTAGAGCCTCCTTTTGAAAAGCGTTGATGCTTTCCCTGTGTCCTGAAAGTTCTACCTAAGAAGTCTTGTGCAGCATATCATTATTTTGTAACTGAAGGCTCTTTACAGTATCTTGCCCGCCATATTTATGGAAACAGGTATCGTAGATGTTACTGAATGCTAACTTTATGCCAGGCATTCTTTAAAAAAATTTTTTAAATGTTTATTTTATTTTTGAGAGAGAGAGAGAGAGAGACAGAGCGTGAGCAAGGGAGGGGCAGAAAGAAAGGGAGACACAGCATCCAAAGCAGGCTCCAGACTCGAGCTGTTCACACCGAGCCTGACATAGGGCTCAAACCCACGAACTGTGAGATCATGACCTGAGCTGAAGTCAGGCGCCGAACCGACTCAGCCACCCAGGCGCCCTCAGGCATTCTTTCGAGCATTTGCACATGTGCTATCTCAGCTAATGCCTACAGCCACTTTATGAGGAAGGTAGTCGTTTTATTCTCATTTTATGAGTGAGGAAACAGAGGTCTAGTGGGATTAAGTAATGAGTTGCCAGCGTCGCACAGCTGATGAATGTTGGAACTGGGATTAAAAAAATATCTACCTAAAATAAATCCATGCACATGATAGGAAGTTCTCAGTGCACAAAAGGAGATGTAGTTGTAGATGCACATGATAGGAAGTTCTCAGTGCACAAAAGGAGATGCAAGTTCCCTTCCTTGTTCCTGTAGCCTAGACATGGTATCACCCCTTCCAACAGGCAACCAATGTCTGTTACCAATGTCTTACATACTTTTCTGGAGATAGTGTAGAACACATACAAACAAATGTACATAGCTTACACTTGAAAATATTTACATGTAGTCGTTTTTCCCTGGCAAATGGTAGTAACTAAATGTACTGTTTAACGCTTTGTCTTGGACGGTCCTTTCCTATTAGCACATAAACTAGCACATCTTAGTCGTCCATAATTTTGCATTGTAGAGATGGGCCAGGATGTTCTTAAGCATTCTATGTAGATGAGCATGTAAACGATTTTATCTGTTTTGCTGGGGTGTGAACTCAGGGCGTGTGACTCCCGATTGCCTACTTCTTGCCAACCTTCTCTTTTGCTTTCTGCTGAGGTGTTTCTCTGTTCTGGAAACGAGGAAGGAAATGGAAACTTACTTACTTACTTACTTACTTATTCACTTACTAGATAACTGGTTTATTATAAGAGGATACAACTCAGGAACAGCCAGAAGGAAGAGATATATAGGACAAGGCATGGGAAATGTCATGGAGCTTTCCCCACGTGTCCACCTGTTCCCCAGTCTTACAGTTTTCTGAACCTCATCCTTGTGAGGTTTTGTGGAGGCTCCATTATGTAGGCAGGGTTACTTAAATCATCAACCACCAGTGTGTTTTTTTTTTCACCTCCAGCCCCTCTCCCCTCCTGGGGTCAGGGGATGTGGGCAACGTGATCTCCTACATCTTCCACCTGTCCAACCCCAGCCATCTGCTGCAGCCACCAGCATGGCCTCACCTGGAATCCTTGAGCTCTTCATTGAGCCTACCACAGTGCTGTCAGCAGACGCATGCAACCAGTGCCAAAGGAATGCCCTGTTTAACCTGAGGGCATAGGTCACCGAGTCAGTGGTTGGCCCTTCAGCTGAATTCTTCAAGAGTGGGTGGGAATGAGCTTCCATGTCATTACTCCCCAGTTCTGTCTCTCTGGCTTTACCGCTTACAATTGTTTTCCTGGCTCCTCTCACCCTTCTGGACTCATCAAATCAGCTGCAAACCCTAGGCTTCCTCCATCAGCCTTTTCACCCAGATATGGCTCTTTCCTAGATATGTCATCCTCTTGTGTGGAGTTCACACTCACCTCCGCACAGATGACTCTGGTCCCTGTCTCCAGACCTGGCCACCTCCAGAACTTCAGTCCTGTGTCCACACCTGCTGTTGGACAGCTCTGTCTACAAGTCCTGCCCCCCCACCCCATCTCTCCTTTCCACCCACAAACTCTTATCTCCTCATGGCCTTCCATAGTTCTATCCTTCTTTCCTCATTCTCTCATTCAGAGATGTGTGTGTATGTGTGTGTATGTGTATACGTATATGTATGTGTATACACACACACACACATACACACACACATATATATGTATACATATCCTCAACCATTCCTTCCACATCCAGTATACTACCAAGTTGTGAGGGTCCTTCCTTAACATTCTGCCCACATTCTGCTACTCTCTGCACTGGCCATTGCCTTCACCAAAATGAACCATTCAAATGGGTGACGAAAGCTTCTTCCTGTCACTAAACTGTCCTCCCAACTTACCTTACAATCATTGTTCCATTAATTTTCACCTGACTCTTGTTAAAAAAAAAACTTCCAGAGGTTAAAGTCTAAACTCTTTAATATGACATTTTAAGGTTCTCCGGAGTCTAGGGCATGTATTTATTCATCCAGTGTCCATTAAACACCTCTGATGTACTAAGACTGTGGCCAGAAATGGAAGTATGACAATGAGTAAAAATGAACATCTCCACCCTTGTGAGATTGCCATTTAATGATAAAGATAGATATACATAAAACATTAGTTATGAATACATGTGAGATTGTGAAATTGCAACTGTAATCAAATAGTAGCTCAGACTTATATAATGTCTGTGATGTGTCAGCCACCATACTGACCATTTATGTATATTGTCTTATTTAGTTGTCACAAAGTGTTTACAACTATTATCCCCACTTTATTTTTTTAAATTTTTTTTTACATTTATTTATTTTTGATAGAGAGAGACAGAGCACAAGTAGGGGATGGGCAGAGAGAGAAGGAGACACAGAATCCGAAGCAGGCTCCAGGCTCCAAGCTGTCAGCACAGAGCCTGATGCGGGGCTCGAACTCACAAACTGCGAGATCATGACCTGAACTGAAGGCGGACACTTAACTGACTGAGCCACCCAAGTGCCCCCCCCACTTTATTTTTTTAATGTTTATTTATTTATTCTGAGAAAGAGAGAGAGAGAGAGAGAGAGAGAGAGAGCACACACCAGCATGGATAGAGGTAGAGAGAGAGGGGGAGAGAGAGCATCCCAAGCAGGCCCCACACCGTCAGTGCAGAGCCCAACACAAGGCTCCATCTCATAAACCTCGAAATCCCGACCTGAGCTAAAATTGAGAGTTGGACACCCAACCGACTGAGCCACCCAGGTGCCCCTATTATCCCCACTTTATAGATGAGAAAAGAGGCACAGAGAGTTTAACTAAATTGTTGAAATTCACACGACAGCAAAGGATCTAGGTCAGGCAGCCTGGTTCTAGATTTTGTACATTTAACCACAATGTTTTTCCACAAAGAGAAGGTGCCTGGTGCTTTGAGAATCATTCACTGGGGATGGGGATGAGGAATTTGAGGTAGTCTGGAAAGGCATCCTAAGGAAAGACAGCTAAACTTAAATAGGAAATATGAGTAGGGTTAATTGGGCCAAAATAGAGTAAGGTGTTTATGCAGAAGGAAGGTCATGTGTAAAGGCCCCATGGTGGTGAGAGTAGGGTGCCTACAGGATCTAAATGGGATCAATATGGTGGAGCAGAGAGGGCAAGGGAAGTGAGGAGCAAGACATGGGATTAAGCTGAAATTGGATTAGGCTAGGAAGGCACACAGGTGCAAACCACTCAGGGCCCTGTAGATCACATTATAAATTTTTCTCAATCTTAAATGCAGTGGGAAGCCATTGAGGTTTTAAGCAAAGGATAAGAGAGAGATGTGGCAAAACTTTCTACAATGTACCGTGAATTGATGAGGTCTTGTTCTCCAGAACAGGAATCCTGGAAAGGGACTAATGAAGTTTGGGAATAAGATTATGGATTCCAGTTTGAACATGTTGACTTTGAAGTGCTTTGTGAGAAATACTCATGAGATATCAAGGGAAATGTCCAATATATGGGTCTGGAGTTTGTAGAAGTCTGGGTTGGAACTTTAAGTTTGGTTGAGCAGATGGTGCCATATTAAAAGAGATGGTCCCTTTATATATGAAAAGTTGAAAGGCTCAGGACTTGTTTCACTGACCATTTGCAACCGAGAGATGAACTTGTTGAAGGACTTCATGCCTATTAAAGAGAACTTTAAGGCCTATTGGTGAGGTCTGCATTAGTCTTTTGCAGCAGATTTGAATGTAGGGTAATAATCAGGGAGAGTGGGAGGAATTCATTTTAGAATCTTTCTCTGCTGTGTACTTTTACAACAGATTACCATTGTATAATCACTTATCTTTCAATGATAGGAGCTAATTTTTGGAAATTGTGGTTTGGATCTATTAAAAGAAAAGTGGCATTAAAAAAAAAAGGCTGTGTGAGTAGGCTTCTCAAGACTGCTTTGTACCCTTAGTGTTCAGATCAAAATGGATTGTATTGGGTGACTATTGCTGTGTAACAAATTACCTCAAATGTAGAGGCTTAAAACAACTTACTATCCTCGCAGTTCCTTTGCCTCAGGGGTTCAGGAGAAGTTTAGCTGAGAGGCTCAGGCTAAGCATCTCTCATGGAGCTTCAGTGAAGATGTTGGCCATGACTGAAGGCTTGACTGGGGCTGAAGGATCCACTTCCAAGTTTCAAGTTTATTTGCATTACTATAAGCTGGTGCTTACAGTGGTTGGCAGCAACCTGTGGTATTTCCCCACAAGTGCTTTTCCCAGGACTGCTTGAGTATCCTCAAGGCATGATGGGAGGCTTCCCCCAGAGTAATAACGCAAGATGAGAGAGCCAGGTGGAAGCTATTCTTTTCTGAGCTAGCGTTAGAAGTCACATAGCATCATGAGTGCTTCATTCCAAGCACATCACTAAGTTTGGTCCACTACAAGATTGGGGAAGGGAACTAGACTCCACCTTTTGACAGAGAGGAGCACTGAAGAATCTGTGGACATGTTTTAGAGCCACCACATGGATGTTCGGAATCTGAGTTGTGGAGGGAGCTCCCCCTCTCACCCTGTGTAGAAATTAATTTCTGTTACAACAAACCTAACAGATGGTCAGTCAGCCTCTGCTTAGCACTTCCAGCTATGAGAAGTTCACTATGTTATGAGTCAGTGAATTCCATTTATACCCACTTTCAATCGTTAGAAGTTTATTCTATTCATGAAATTGACAACTCTTCTGCTGAATATTCCAATATTGAAACTACTTCTGCTGCTCTAGAGTGGCACATTTATGTGATGGTGTGTCCATTATCTGCAACCAGGGTAATCTTGATTTCTTTCTTCTTCAGAGAAAATACTGTCAGCTCCACTCAGAATTTCCCCTCACGCTTTGATTTCAGGGTTTTTTCACCTTCTGGTCACCTTCCTGAAAACATCTCAATTCAGTTCATCCCTCCACAACTGCAAACCAACAACTAGTTCTGTACCCTAAGCTAAATTTAGAAGGACAGGACAAGGCAGTCCTCACTTGGCACAATAGAGAAAGACTGAAAAAAAACACTGTGAAAACTGAAATCATGCAAAGTAATCTTAAGAATCAATGAGAGGGGTGCCTGGGTAGCTCAGTTGGTTTAAGCATCCAACTCTTGATGGGCCTAAGTCATAATCTCCTGGTTCAAGATTTCAAGCCCCGAGTTGGGCTCTACACTGACAGTGCAGAGCCTGTTTGGGATTCCCTCTCTCCCTCTCTCTCTTCCCCTCCCCCACTCAGAATAAATAAATAAACCTAAGAAAAAATAATCAATGAGAAAATTATGATTATTGAGATCATTAAACACTTTTGTTAAAATATTAAAAATTTTCCTTCTGATCTGAATGCATGGGAAGATGAAAAGAAACTGTAAAAATAGTGTTCATTTAGGATACCTTAAAACATTAGAAACAGAGAATCACAGTGTTTTGTTTCTTTATTAAAAAACACAGCAAGAGTAGTTTGGACAGTGCTTGCCTTTCTCTTCTCATTATATAATAATTATACAGAGCAGACATCTTTTGTTCGCCTTGGCAAATTGCCTTCTGGATCAACTTCTAAGATTTTATGTCTTGAACTCTCGATGTAGTGAAATCTCTCTTGAGATACTTCTCTGAGAGTTCCTTCAATGGGAAGCTACTGCTGGTGCCATGCCTTCTGAGACATCTTTAATCACTATCCTCATTTATGTTGATAAGTCTACCTCTGCTAAGTTCCTCTGGCTGTAGATCTAGAATTTCTCCAATGGTGGCAATGTCAATGTTCCCATGGTCAGCTATTTCTTGTATAACTCCCTTTATGTTAGATTCTTGTTCTATGCTAAGCACTTCTTGTGCTATGGCTTTTCACTTCTCTGCTGTACTTTCATCGTTGTTAAGCAATTCATTCTATGATCTATTTTTGTAATATGCCACGTGAGTTTATTTCTGGGAGACAAGGAGGTAACACAACTACATGCTTTGCTGTTGGTGTGTGAACTCAGTAACAGATAGTACACCATGGTAACTGGTAGACATGGTAACCTTGAACCATGCCATTGGGGCGCTGTTGTTGTTCAACTAAACCGTGGTATCTGAAATTGATAAGTATCAGAACCATGCAAAACAGGTGTTGCCTGTGTTTCTACACATTTGGCCTTAGTTAGATCTGTTTTTATGGGCAATTATTCCACACGGCTTGTTTGAGCTCATGGTCCTTGTGGTTATTAAGTCTCACACATCTTTACCTTGTGCATTTGATTTTTCTTAAATAGAAAATGTCAGGTTTTACTTATATTCTCGTTAAGCTTTCTCTGGTAGTCTTAGCCCATGGATGTCTTTTTAAAACTTGATGTTGCTCTCTAGGGAATAAACTATCCCTTCCAAATTGTTACCTTTTTCATATCTAAAAGCTGTTAATAAGAAGAGGCTGGGATGGAGCTTACTGATGTTTCTCTCCATCTCCAGACATGCGTCCCTCATTGTATTCATCAACCCTTTGAGTAGGAATATATAAACTAATATGAATTCTCCAACTCTTTTGTCACCCACCTTGCCTTTCTCGAGCTTATCCAACAAAGTTAACTCTCTGGGGCCACCCGATGCCATTCCGAAATCAAAGCACACTGCAACGGCAGTCGTCTCCTACCATATCAAATATTAACACTACTGATAATACCTATGTTTACAGAGAGCTTTTACACTTCATGGACTGTTTTTACATATCTCCATTTGAAAATAGTTTGCCTTTATAAGATTGAAAAGTGTGGCACATATTATCAGCACGTTTTTAAGAACCATAAGTCAGAAAAAGTACAGGATTAGCCTGTGTTCACAGAACTGCTAAATAGCAGAATCTTGGTTCTTCAGTGAGTTTAGTGTTTTGGTTTTCTTTAACCACTTCAAGCTTCTCAGACGAGGTGCCTACAGAAAACAAAGGAAGAGAGTTTCTGCAGTGTTTTTCCTTTGCTTATTTGCTAGAATAGTCTTCCAATCTTTCCTCCTACAGAGACTTCTATTAGTTTTCTAGGAGTACTAGAACGAAGTACCACAAGCCAGGTGGTTTGAACAACAGAAATTTATTGTCTCTCAGTTCTGGAGGCCGCAAGTCTGAGATCAAAGTATCAGCAGAGTTGGTTCTTTCTGAGGGCTGTGAGGGAAGCATCTGTTCTAGGCCTTTTCCTATGGCTTGTGGATGGCATCTTCTCCCTGTGTTTTGTCATATCAACTTCCCACATTTCCCCTTTTCATGAGGACAGCAGTCCTATTGGATTAGGGCCCATCCTATTGACCTCACTTTAACTTGATCATGTCTGTAAAGACCATATTTTCAAATACAGTCGCATTCTGAGGTGCTGGGGGTTTAGGACTTCAGTGTATGGATTTGAGGGATCCTCAGTTCAACCTGTAACAGGTCTCTAAGGCAGATTTCATGTTTAAAAAAACCCAAAGGAATAGACTTGTGTAGCCAGTACTTTTGTGTATACCTGCATTTTCTTATCAGTAGCTATGTATCTGCCGCAGTCTGTTGAGATAAACTTTGGGGACAGTTGACATCACCTTTCGGTTCTCAAAAGAAGAATGAGTGTTTTTCCTAAATTCATACTCAGTTGTCCACTTGCTGAATTTAGTTTCTGAAGATGTCTTTTGTGAGACAGCAGCTGAAATTGTTAGCTTGTTTAATGATTTCATGATTCAAATGTGTCATTTAACCTTGGTTTTGAGATTTGGATTGAAGTTGATTCAATGTTTTGTGATAATTGTAACCATTTTAGCAGTTTCCCTATTTCACAAATTGGTTAAGGCATCAGGGGATTTTGAATTTAAGAAATAAAAAACATTAGGGCATAATAATTTGTATCCCAAAGCCTTTTGCAAACTCAGGTGCATGTAGAGGTCGTTGGGCACATTATGAAAAGAAGGAACATATATGACCTCACTTTAGATTGCTGGTGTTGGGTGCTGTCAACGTTAGATCCGTGTCATTCTGTTTTCCCGCTGCTTACACCCCACTATTAGTTTTTCTTGTTGGTCATTTGGGTGTTCCACAGATTATCAGTGTAAGCATTTTACATAATATGATTTTGAAGTTAAAAACTAACATTTATTATGAGCATATAATTTGTTTTTGTTCATATATTTGCTCACATAAAAAAGAACAGCTATAATGCCTGTGTGGCTGTAATAGATGAAGACATGATGAACTGTTGTTTTTAATCAAAGCCTCCCAGATGCCCCTTCCATCCCCTTTCCTTCCCTTCCTCCTCTGAGGGAGCCATTATCCTGAATTTTATGTTTATCATGTCCTTACTTGTCCTTATACTTTCATTTGAATATTTGTATTTCTTATTTTATTTTATTTTATTTTATTTTATTTTATTTTATTTTATTTTATTTGGTTTAATTTAGTTTAGAGAGAGAGCATGAGAGCTGGGGAGAAGGGCAGAGGGAAAGACTCCCAAGCAGGCTCCATGTTCAGTGCAGGGCCCAATGTGGGGCTTGACTCCATGACCCTGGCATCATGACCTGACCTGAAATCAAGAGTTGGAAGCTCAACTGACTAAGCCACCTAGGCGCCCTTAAATATATGTAATTCTAAGAAATATACTGTTTGTTTGGTAGTTAAGATTTTTTAAATATTTAAGTTACTACAAATTGTTTTAAAAAGTTACAAGAACACTATGAACAACTCTCATATAGCCTTCACCCAGGTCCCCCACTGTTAACATTATAATGTTAACCATATTTGCTTCATGGTTCTTTCCCACTTTCTCTAGATATATGTAGGTATACATATGCAAACACACACACACACACACACACACACACACACACACAAATTTTTTTTTAACTAATTGAGAGTAAGTTACAGACATGCTGTTCTAGTCTAAATACTTCATCATCTATTTCCTAAAAAGAAAAAAACAAGGATGCTATCTTACATAATCATGTACAATCATCTAGATCAGAAAATTAACATAGATCTAATTCTGCCCTGTTATCCACAGATCCATTCAAACCTTGTCCATTGACCCAGCAATGTCCTTGATAGCTTTCTCTCTCTTCTGGGTCAGGATCCCCACTAGAATCACAGGTTGCATGTTCTTGTCATGATTTTTCAGTTGTCTTCCACTTGAAACAGGTCTTCAAGTCTTTCTTGTCCTGGATAAGTTTCAAGAATACAGGACAATTTGTTTTATTTTAGAATGTCTTCCTGCTTAGGTTTACCTGATGTTTCCTTATAATTAGAGTAAGATTATGCACTTTTTGGCAGGAATACCACAGAAATGGAGCTGTGTTCTTCTTGGTGCATCATAGCAGGAGGCACACAATGTTGATTTATCCCATTATTCTTGATGTTAACTTTGTTCAGTTAAAGTAGTATTTACCAAGCTTTTCTACCATATAGTTACTATTTTTCTCTGTAAAATAAATTTTGTGGGGAGATATTTTGGATTTATATAAATATCTTGTTCTGCAACAAAATTTTCACCCACTAGTTTTAACATTCATTGATGACTTTTGCATGAGTCATTTATTACAATGATGGCTGCCAAATGCTCATTTTCTAATTCTATTATTCTTTCCACATGGGTTAGTTGGTGTTCTACTGTAAGAAAAAACTCCCCTTCCTCCCTCCCTCCCTCCCTCCTTTCCTTCCTTCCTTCATTTGTGTGGACTCAGGGATTCCTATTTTATTCATTGGGATTTAATTTATTATTACTATTATTAGATGCTAAAACTGGCCCATATTTGGCTAGCTGGAGCTTCCTCAAAGTGGCTCCTGTGGACTTTTTAACACTCTTCAACTATATTTTTAGTGCTTCCTTTTTGGTACAAAATTACATTCCAGATTTGTCATGTACTTTCTCTGCTGCAGCCGTTGCTGCAGTCAATCTGATTCTTTCTAATGGAGAATGGTATATAGAAACCAAGATCTGAGCATTATGGGTGCTGATTGCTACAGAGTATCATTGTTCCTAAGTCCTGTCAGCACACAGACTTAGGAAGGACTTATGTATGTATGTATATGTATGTATGTATGTATGTATGTATCCATTTATTTATTATTGACCTGTCTAAATGAAAAACCATGGTTGACACCAGTACCTCCAATTCAAATCCAGTACCACCATATGCTAGCCTTCCCTTTCTATATTTGTAACTCCCCTCTGAGAATACTATCATTAACCACAGTATGTTTACCTACTTGCTGGTTACCTGTGTGTAATCAATCTCTTGATCCTGGTAGCTGTCTCCTCAGCCATCCCTGTCCTCTTAACCTGCCTTATTGACTCTATACTTCTTCATCCCCAGCTCTTCTGGCCCTGTTAGCCTTCTTAGCCTTGATGACACCTTTAGCCCTGACTGCCTTTGTGTTCCTGGTCCCACCAGGCCCACAGTCTGGGACGTATTAAGGGAAGGGAAGGAAATGGAAAAGCACAAAGAAATATTTTGTAAAAAACAAAACAAAACAACAAAACAAAAAGAGAGAGAGAGAAATTAAAGGGGAGGGGTTTTAACAAAATTTTGTGTGAAAGACAATTTTAAAAATGTATAGCATGGTGCTTAATAGCCGTCAGCCTGGACAGGGACTATAGTTCAAATTTTAGATACCTACCAGCTGTGTAATCTTGGGTAAAATAGTTAACATACCTATGCCTGACTTTTCTCATCTGTGAAATGAGGTTAATAATAGTACCTACCTCATAGGGTTCTTGTGAAGTTAAAATGAGTTAACACAGGTAAAGTGTGTAGGACAGTGTCGTACACGGTAAGCACATTTATTTTTTTTATTTTTATTTTTTTTAATTTTTTTTTCAACGTTTATTTATTTTTGGGACAGAGAGAGACAGAGCATGAACGGGGGAGGAGCAGAGAGAGAGGGAGACACAGAATCGGAAACAGGCTCCAGGCTCTGAGCCATCAGCCCAGAGCCCGACGCAGGGCTCGAACTCACGGACCGCGAGATCGTGACGTGGCTGAAGTCGGACGCTCAACCGACTGCGCCACCCAGGCGCCCCTAATAAGAATATTTTTATTATCAGATGTCCCATAATTTTAGAATGTTTTATTTTTGTACTAAAAAGTTACTAAGTGCCAACGAATCATTTACAATGCCATTAGATCACAAGAATTACTGAAGTTACTTTTTTAATCTATTGAAAAATATCTATTTCTATAGCAAAATCAGGTTTTGTAAGGTAGCCAGAATGTATACTTTTCCAAGAGTATTTTATCAAACGCTGAAGTTAAAGGAATAATTGGTAAAAGTTATTGTCAATTGAAAAACCAATCATAAATTGAGATAAAGCTTTTTTTGAAAATGTTAGTGTAAGCCACTGAGATGGTTTTCAAATTATATGATTATAACATCCATGAGTCTTTTTAGGAGTCTGCAGCAAAGCTTGGCAAACTGCGGCCCGCAGGTCAAATACAGCCCACTGACTGATTATATATGGCCAGTGAGCTAATATAATTTTTACATTTTAAATGATTGGAAAAGAAGAAATTTTCATGACAAGTAAAAATTATATCAACTGCAATTTTTTTTCTATACATAAGGTTTCATTGCAAAATAGCCAGGCCTATCTATTATCCAGGACTGCTTTTGTGCTACATGACAGAGCCGCATACTTACCACAAAGACAATGCGGTCCATATTTACTATATGGCCCTTCATAGAACGTTTGCTGACCCTTAGTTAATACTATTGCAGAAGCAATCATAAAAGGTCTGGGAGAATCCATAAGACGGGTCGAGTCAAGCAGATACTCCTGGCTTGCCTCGTGACCTTCAACAAGTTATATAGCCTGGTCCATTTCCTCACCTGTGACATGAGAATATCAGATCTGAATGTGTGAGTTCCCCACGCCGCCATTTGGTGCCTTTGTAACATGAGTTTGTTCAGTTCTACCTCTATAAGCTGACAAGTTTTTGTTTGTTTTGCCTTTTTTTTTAAATTTTTTTTCAACGTTTATTTATTTTTGGGACAGAGAGAGACAGAGCATGAACGGGGGAGGGGCAGAGAGAGAGGGAGACACAGAATCGGAAACAGGCTCCAGGCTCTGAGCCATCAGCCCAGAGCCTGACGCGGGGCTCGAACTCACGGACCGCGAGATCGTGACCTGGCTGAAGTCGGACGCTTAACTGACTGCACCACCCAGGCGCCCCTGTTTTGCCTTTTTAAGGCAATCACACTTTGTCTTTCTTTTCCATTAATCTGTTCGTGGTGAATTGAGCTAATATGGTGATTTTCATCTCCGTCCAAAAGATTCAGAAATCTTTGAAACCTCATGTTTTTGATCTGATCTTATTTCCCATTACAGGGCCTAAGGGTGGATTTTATGTAATGGGTTGCAATATATGTTACCTTATTTAGTTGGATGGGCAAGCTATTTCACAATGGCCTGAAGAGCAGTTTACTCTGTTCATAGCAACAAACATCTTGCCCAAATTTACCATCTGGTGCTTGAAGCCTCTATCTTGCAAAGATTTTTTTCACTAGCTAACAGCCATTACTCATCTACTTTTGGCTTTAGTATTGCTGACATTCTTGTTATTGCCCATCCTAAATAGTCACATTCAAATAAGAGAGTATTTGGAATTGATTGCTTAACAGAAGGGACTCGATTTCCTCATCTGGAAAACAAGGAGGTCAGATGAGAAGGTTCCAGTGAGCTGGCACCATCTATGATTTTATGAAACTTGGTTTTTATTGATTTCTGTATGTGCCAGACAGCCCACCTAATCCGTGGCTTGTAGAGGAAGTGCGTGGGTTATAACAGGCACTCATTAAATGGTGAAAGATTGAAGACGTGGTTGAATGGCCACATAAGCCCAGAAAAACTCAGGATGAAAGAGCATTGTCCCATAAAGAGAATCTCAGTGATATTTTATAACTTTGCCACATTCATTTTCCAAAATACTTTTAGATGCTTCTTAAAAATAAATCTCAAGGCTGTACCATGATCTACAAAGCCCCGGCTACCATCTCTACTCTTCTGGTCCTTGTCGTGTATCCCCACTGGTATCCCTGATGTTTCAAAACTTGCCAAGCATCCAATTTAAATTAAATTTGAATAACATATCAGAGCCTTTGTGCTGATTTGTTCCCTCTGCCTGGAATGCTCCTCCCAGAATATCAAGTGTTTTACTCCCTCCCTTCATGTAAATGTGTGCCCAAACATCATTTCTCAGAGACATCCATCACACCCCACTTTTTATCTCACCCATTTACCTTGATTTATTTTTCACCTAATCCGTGGCTTGTAGAGGAAGTGCGTGGGTTATAACAGGCACTCATTAAATGGTGAAAGATTGAAGACGTGGTTGAATGGCCACATAAGCCCAGAAAAACTCAGGATGAAAGAGCATTGTCCCATAAAGAGAATCTCAGTGATATTTTATAACTTTGCCACATTCATTTTCCAAAATACTTTTAGATGCTTCTTAAAAATAAATCTCAAGGCTGTACCATGATCTACAAAGCCCCGGCTACCATCTCTACTCTTCTGGTCCTTGTCGTGTATCCCCACTGGTATCCCTGATGTTTCAAAACTTGCCAAGCATCCAATTTAAATTAAATTTGAATAACATATCAGAGCCTTTGTGCTGATTTGTTCCCTCTGCCTGGAATGCTCCTCCCAGAATATCAAGTGTTTTACTCCCTCCCTTCATGTAAATGTGTGCCCAAACATCATTTCTCAGAGACATCCATCACACCCCACTTTTTATCTCACCCATTTACCTTGATTTATTTTTCATCACAGCACTCACTAATCTATGCAATATATCTGATATTCACCTATCTATTTATTTACATGCAGGTGATAATTGTTGAGTGAATACATGAATAAGAACAAGAAAGCAATCTATTAATTAAGTACTTGATTTGTGAATTAAAGCTGTCTCCAAACCAGGTTTCCAATGGTATTTAAATGTCCTATTTATTTATTTATTTTTTTTTTTATTTAGAGAGTACAAGCAGGGAGAGGCAGAGAGAGAGAGAGAGGGACAGAGGATCTGAAGAGGGCTCTGCATTGAGAGCAGTGAGCCTGATGCAGGTTTGAAACTCACAAACCACAAGATCATGACCTGAGGACACTCAACCAACTGAGTCACCCAGGCACCCCTCCAATGGTATTTAAAGAACAGGGGCATCTGAGTGGCTCAGTCGGTTGAGCCTCTGACTCTTGATTTTGGCTCAGGTCATGACCCCAGGGTCGTGGGCTCCAGCCCCGTGTTGGTCTCCACGCTCGGTGTGGAGCCTGCTTAAGATTCTCTCTCTCTCTCCTTCTGCCCCTCCCCCACTCCTGCACATGTGTGCATGTGCTTGCTCCCTTTCTCTCAAAAGTAATTTAAATACATAAAAAGCCCATAATTTTTTGCAGATTGTAAACATATATGTGTTAAAATTGAACTGTGACATTACTTTTAAAATGTATCTAACAGAATAAAAATACAGTGATTTGATATCTATCTTAATCTACTTTTTAAAAAAAATCATGAGCTCACTTCTTCTTAATGATCTGAAATGCTGTATAGTTCCCTTTTCTTCTTGAATTACTAACTCTATTCTACTTTCCTTACAGAGTCTATGCTAATGCAATATAATTTTACATTTGAAAGTCTTTTATTGATCAACCACTGCAGTTAGATTTTTGTGCATAAAAGTATTTAAAATTCCCTGGGACCATAAGATAATTTGTTAGATGTAAAATAAAAAAGCTGTTTTTTCCCTCCAACTAGATAATATATCTCTGGATGAGTGTTAACTTGTCGGTCGAATGAAATAGGAGTAGCATCAATTTTTTTTAATTTTCCTTTTTAAAAAATATTTATTTATTTTGAGAGAGAGAAAGTGAGAGAGAGAGAGAGAGAGAGAGAGAGAGAGCGTGCACACGGGCTGAAGAGGGGCAGAGAGAGGGGGAGAAAGCGAGAATCCCAAGCAGGGTCGAGCCATCAGTGCAGAGCCTGATCCTGCAAATCATGAGATCATGACCTGAGCTGAAATCAAGAGTCAGATGCTTAATCAACTGAACCACCCAGGCGGCCCCTTATTTTCCATTTTTATGCATATAAGTGCTGAGAAATATTTTCACATGAATCAAGTGGGTGGGATTGGGAGGGGCTTTGTTATAGCAGTATCTCTCAATTTTTTCAATTCCTTCTGAGTTATTTGATAAAAATTACTATTAATATATCACTGAAAAAGCACTTTTAATGATCTGTTGGTGGATATGCAATTACGTTTTCTGTAAGTTTTACTAAAAGTAAAGACCACGGTGCTAGAGAAATGTCTTAGGGTGCCAGGAGTTGATAGGAGTTGGTAGGAACACTTTGGACCTTGAAGATTATGGATATTCCACCAACCATGTCATGTGCTGCGGCCCAGAGAAGGAGAGAGTTGGATTCAGCTAAGGCTAAACTTCTACCTGGTATGTATTGACTAAGATGTAAGAAATATGAAATAATAGGTGGTAGAATCTAAGCTAGACAAGGACAGTGTGGAAGAAGAGCACTGAAGGACTGGGGAAAAGTAGAGAGGAGAAGATAAAGGGAAATTCAGGTGGAAGACTGGTTGGAGGAGTCGAAATGGCAAACAGGAAAGAGAGGTAATTTTTGTCAGATGTATGACTCAGGAGTTTTGGAGGTGGAACAGTTATGGGTCATGAACATGTCCAAGGTGTGACCACGATGTGAAGTTCATGAGCTTCATTTGTTCACTCGTTTACGAACAAATCACTGAAGATGGGTTCGTGGAAATAGGTGGTCATGGTGTTGAAAGGATCCATGATGATTTTTTAAGGAATGAAGGCAGGGCTTGGAGTGGAGAGAAAGAATGTGAAGCAGGCATTGACAAATGTAGACAATGAGAGAAAGGTTGGTAAAGGAGAAGAACAAAGAGAGGAAAGGTGCTCTTGAAAGCTGGAAGGGGTGAGTCTTAAAGGAATTTAGTTTACAAGGAGCTGAAGGAAAAATGGTTTAGAGATGGCCATGGTTGGTATGGAAGAAACCAAACTCATTGCCTGACCGGGATGCATGAGAAACACAGAGACAATCGTGTCCTCAGGGTAGAGCCCCAGTTATTAGGAGGGAGAAACTTGTGTTTGTGACAGGTATCATGGTTCTGAACCGCGAGCTTCCCTAATGGGTTAGAAAAACTTCCTCAGTTTCTTCTAGAGTTACTAGTTCTTCAGTTTCCCAGAATAAATTTTGATTGTTCATATTTTCAAAAACGATTTCTTTCAGGGGTGCCTGGGTGAGTCAGTCGGTTAAGCTTTCAACTCTTCATTTCAGCTCAGGTCATGATCTCACGGGTTCGTGAGATTGAGCCCTGCGTCTGGTTCTCCACTGAAAGCACGGAGCCTTCTTGGGATTCCTTCTCTCCCTCTCTCTCTGCCCCTTCCCCATGCGCTCTCTCTCCCTCTCAAAATAAATAAATGTTAAAAAAACACACGTTTATTTGAAATATATATTCAAATGTGTGAATATAGTGCTTTGTATAGTTTTTGTATGTATGTGTGTGTATTTATGTCTTTAATGGTGAGTCAGCTCTGAGTTTTATAGATAAATACTGTTTTTGTGTTTTTTAAGTTAATTATGGATCTGTTTTGATCTACTTATGAATTCAAATGTGTTTTTTAGACTCATCAAATTACTTTTTCTTGTTTGTAGGAATTACATTTTTATTTTCCTCTTCTGATAAAAATCCCAATTTTTAAAAAAGCATATCATCAATGAATAGAGAAGTCAACATATATTTTACTTTACTTTCAGTTCCACAAACTATTTTTCCCACACTATATTGCCTTGCTTCTAATTAATTAGGTACATTTTCTCTACCAGTGTTTTTTCAGTATTTTATATTCCACGAAACATGTATTCTCACAATATCACATTTATAAATGAAATGCAGGATATTTCCTGTATATATGTATTCCATTGTTCCTTCTTTTTTCTTGCTTTGCAATCCATTTTTATAGAGAAGACAATAACACTGTATTAAAAAAAACCAGCAATAGATATAATGTGTCTAGCATTTAATATGTTCTAGAGATGTGCTAATTTCTTTTCCAAAATTATCATATTTACTTTCTACAGTAGCCCTGTGAAGTATGCTCTGATGTTACCCCCAGTTTGCGATGGGGAAACCAGACAAAGAGAGAGGAAGAGGCCCATCCAAGCTTCCCCAGCAGTTGCCTAGGGCTCCCAAGCCTGTGTGAGAGATCACTCTATTAGCATCTCATCCACAGTACTAGAAAAATATAGCAGACCTTCCTTTTTATGGTTGATGTCCAGCACCAGAGCATCAACATAAGTCATGCTAAGATTTGATTACTGGGCAATTATTATGTGCAATCATATTGTGTCAATAACCTTCCGCATGATACACTACTACCCTACTCTAGATGCGGGTTTCCTATAAAAGCCTAACAAAAAATTTTTATTCACCTGCAGTGAGGTACACTTTCTATAAACAATTGTTTCCTTCAATCATTCTGGGGTGGGGGAGAAATAGATATCAATGAACGATTTTTAATACCCTATATCTTCAAATTAGAATTTTGAAGTCTTACTTATGCCTACAGAAAGGCAGAAAAGGAAAAACTTCCTTACTTCCTTGGACAAGCGGAGGCAAAACCCTGTCTTTTTGTCTCTGAACGCTATCCCATTTGGTATGGAACACCTTTAAAAATCAATTCAGCTACAGTTTAGTCTCTTTTTAAAAGATTTAGACATTTAACAACAACAAATGCCAATGGATTATTAATTTGTGATTCTTTTCTTTCTTTCTTTTAAAGATAGTGTTTTTAGAAGAAGCATCTCAACAGGAAAAGCTGGCCAAAGAGTGGTGCTTCCGGCCGTGCCAAGTAAGAGAACTGAGCAACCAGTAAGTCATAGCCAACTTCTTCCCTTTGCTGTCAACTAGTGATGTCAACTAGTCTCAGACGATTAGACACCTGCCTGGAGACAGAGAGGCTTTGTTTTTTTTTTCCCTCTGGGGTGAGTTGAGAGGGGACTAGAGAACAGGGAGCTGTAGGGTGGAAACTTTGAGAACAGGAGTCTGCCATCATTCATTCATTCCTTGAGCAACCCTTTGTTGAGCTAACTGTGTGCAAGAACTGGGATCTGGAGCAGAAAATGGTCTATGAAGTCTTTGCCCTTGCGGGGTTTACAGCCCACGGGGATCTCAGAGATGAAGTGGGTACACAGACACAGAAGAACACCAGCGATAGGTTGTGATACCTTTTGTGAAGGAAATAAAGAGGAAGCGAGATAAACCACCAGGAGGAAGGGGATGGAGGTTTGGGGATCAGTAACTGACAGCACGGTTGGGGAAGACCTAATTCCAGCCACTTCTGTGTTATTGCCTGTTTCCTCTTTCTAGATTTTCTTGAGAATATATGTTGAGGAATGACTGACATTAAGATTCCCGCCTGTGTGCCTTTGGGATATGGGGTCAGAAACTGTGGGAGTGCACAAGAGGGAGAGAGGGAAGTCGGGAGGCCATAAGCAAGTGGTTCAGCAGTGGGAGGGTGGGGGGAAGGGCAAATACTTCTGTGGCCTTTTATATTCTTTTGTCCCTCTTTATGAGGCTGCTTTTGGAGGTAAGTCCATCAAACAAATGTAGATTCTGGTGGACCTGTAAGCACCACACACAGAGAAGTGGTAAGGTAAGACAAAATGTAAACTTTGGTGGAAGACTGAAGTCTTTGAAGAAAAAGAATATTTATTTATTTATTTATTTATTTATTTATTTATTTTTAAATGTTTATTTTTGAGAGAGAGCATGAGCAAGGGCATGAGAAGGGGGAGGGCAGAGAGAGAGAGGGGAGCAGAGGATCCAAAGCAGGCTATTTGCTGACAGCAGTGAGCCTGATGTGGGCTTGAACTCACAAACTGTGCCATCATGACCTGAGCCAGTCTGGCACTCAACTGACTGAGCCACCCAGGCACCCCAGAAAAATAATATTTAAAATGCAAGGTAATTCTATTTTTAAAGTGTTTATTTATTTTGAGAGAGAGAGAGAGAGAGAGAGAGAGAGAGAGAGAGAGCTAGCAGGGGAGGGGCAGAGGGAGAGGGAGAGCAAGAATCCTAAGCAGGCTCCTTGCTGTCAGCGCAGAGCCCAAGGCAGGGCTTAATTCCACCAACTGTGAAATCACCACCTGACCTGAAACCAAGAATCAGATGCTTAACTGACTGAGCCACCCAGGTGCTCCAAAATACAAAGTAATTCTTATATCAAACACACGAGATACGTGCAGTTGAATTTCTTTAAGTAGCAATTTAAATGCCACAGAAGATGATGTCTCTGACAGTGTGTTTATCAGACTTCCTGTGCCTACAGGTCTACCTCAGCACGATGTGGATTTTTTAAATGCGAATACTAACTGGAACACTCTGAGTGGTGCTTTCATAGAAGTGGATCAGATTGTGGCTATGGGACCATAGAGACATTGGCAGGGCCAGGATTAGGGTGAGGCAAGTGAGGTGTTCACCTTGGGCAAGGAATTTAAGGGTGGTGGGGAGGGCAAAAAAAAAGTCAGTAATCAAGATAAGTAATAGTTTGGTGCAGTATTTTGAAAAATCAAAATTAATGCAAAGAATCCATGATGAACAAAATACCAAAATTTTAAATGAAGACAGAATGTTGTTGATAGTTTTATATGCCTGTGTTGTTGTGCAAGAAACAGTCATTTTCAAATGGCCTGGGCTCCCCCAGGCCCATGGGACCATCACACCCCCTGCAGGGCAGGTTAATGAAGGTTGACAATGATGTACAAACAGATTGGGCAACTCAGACCCTTCTAGACAGTCATGTGTTTTGACTGTTGAGCTTTTATTAACGTTTTCCACTTGGTTAGAACACGGGTGGATGTTCTGGCAAGTGTATATTGGGGCAAACTTTGTTTTTTGTCCTCAGAGTCTAATACAGGCTGGCCAGCACCACAGGTTTGGAAGATGAAGTCGATTGGTTTTTATTTGGGGAGGGGGGAGACACCGAGCTTTTCTAAGGGAATTAAGATAGTAAGTAAAATTGGAAAGAGGAAAGCTGAAAAGCAGAAGGAAGGAGAGCTGTTTCACCTTTTTCTGTTTCCACCTGCAGGCCTCATCTCTGCTGTGTCTGCAGCTTGACTTTCATTAGTTATGATTTAGCTGCAAGTGAGGTCTTTGGTGGAGAACCGAGTTCTAATCCCGACCAGGCCACCACTAACAAGATGCATGTCTGAAAACAAGCGTGTTGTGCCCAAGTTTCCTTTTGCTCTCTCTGTAAAATGATTAGTTGGGCTCAGTGACCTCTGATCTCATGAGCAGCTCTCACAGTCCACACTCACACATGCACCAATAACTGTGATACATACACGATACATATATAAGCAATATGTGAATATTGCTCATGTCAATATTTCTACTAATAAGCATTAGTAGAAAGTGCTTCCTGTTTCCCCAAAAGAATCGTTAGCTCTTCTGGATGAAAGTCACATGTAGGATGCAGTAAATCCCTGCTCTTCTGTCGCCTCTGAATTTGTTGTACCCTAAATTATCTCTTTTGCTTCTTTCGTCTCTGCTTTAAAAACGTGCTCAACAAAACGTGACTTTCCCTCTCCTCCTACACTACCGTTCTTTCACTACCAAATATTTTTAAAGAGAGCTCTCCCTCCGCCCAGTACTTTCTCTAACATTCGTCTTCCATGTTCCTGTGTGTCTTTTCAGCACCTAGGACAGTAACTAAACCATTCTAGATATAAGGAGGGACTGAAGCCATGTGAAGTTGGGCGTCTCCCCCAACCACTGCGTCGAAATGAGAGCACTCTGTCTTTCCTGAAACCACTCGCCCTTGCAGTTTTAACACCATTGCCTGTCCTGAACTCCTTTCCTTTCATTGGTGCCCTTCATACCTCTTTCCTGGGTCTCCCTTTGTCCTCCTGACAAATCTGCCCAGAGGGAGCATGGCCTTCTCTTCCTCATTCTTACTCCTTAAGTGGATGCTGCTACTCAAGATTCAGTTTTGTTCTTTTTCCACAGAAGTCTCTGGCACCACCAGCTTCTAGGGTTAGCAGCTCAGGGCAGACTCTCCAATCTGAATCCCATCTGTACATCTTCTGTGACCTCTTAACCCACGTTTCTGATGCTTTGGAGGTTACACTTGGGCCCTAGGCTTCGTAACATTGCCCCTCCCTCAATGTGGAGTTTCCTTCTACATTCTCTGCCCTTTGTATCATATGTTCAGCATCGCATGCTCAAAAACTCTCTCTTGAACTCACTCCTCTCCTTTGCTTCCCAGACCTGATAAAATGTCAAGATTTTTCTTTTGTATTCATCTTTTCCTTTTGTTCCTATCACCATAATCTTTCTTTAGAAATGTGACGGTTGGGAGATGGAAGGAATCTCCCAACACATGCCTGGCACCACCTGATTTCTGTCCTAAACCTGTGGTTCAATATGTCACAGTTCTGCAAAAGAGAAGGAAAAAAATGCAACAAATACCATCTCAATCCCCTCTCTCTTGGGTACAGAATAACCAATACAAAATGTTTTTAAGTTTATTTATTCTCAGAGAGAGAGAGTACGTGGGGTAGAGTCAGAGAGAGAGGGGAGAGAGAGAATCCCAAGAAGGCTCTGCACTGTTAGTGCAGAGCCTGATGTGGGGCTCTAACTCACGAACTGTGAGATCATGACCTGAGCTGACATCAAGAGTCAGATGCTTAACCAACTGAGCCACCCAGGCACCCCAGAATAACCAATACCAATTAATTCACTTAATTGACTCTTCAAGACTCGTTTTAAAGACTTTTTTTGACTGTTGTTTTTGAAACATTTTTTATGTAGTAAAGTGCATAGATCTTAGGGATGTGAATTGATAAATTTTGATAAGCATATCTACATATGTAACCAACACACCAAGAAAGATATAAAACATTCCTATCAGCCTAGAAAGTTCCTTTGTGTCCTTTCCAGTCACTCTCCACCCCCTCATCCACTGTTTAATTTTTTTTCTATCACATAGATCACTTCTGCTTGTTTTTGAATGTTGTATGGATGGAATAAACCAAGAAGTCTTGTGTCTGGATTCTTCCATCCATCATAATGTATTGAGATGCATCCATATTATTGTTTATATCAGTAGTTCTTTCTTTTTCGTTGCCAAATAGTATTCCATTGTGTCAATATACAGCAGTTTGTTTATTTGTTTTCCTGTGATATTTGGATTGTTTCCAATTTGAGGCTAGTACACATAATGCTGCTATAAATATTTTTGTACCCTGTTTTTGTTTTTGTAAGCATATGTTTTATTTCACTTGGGTAAATCACTAGGAGTGAAATTGCTCACTAAGATCTTTTATATTATGACGAGATTTACTTCTCTTTTTCTCTCTAGCTGTCTCACAACACCCCCCCCCCAACACACCACACACACAGATATCCTCACTCACCCCTAATCTGCTCAACCTGGTTATAATCTTTTTGGAGACAAGATGTCTTATTTCTTTTTGGACTTTCCAGAAGGCTTAGGAGAGTTTTTTTTTTTTTAAACGTATCACATACTTGGGAAAAATTATTTGATTGAATGATTCAACTACATAAAGAAATCATACCATCATTTCACTGTGTGGTAGTGGAGACAGTAAAGGTCCCAAGGACTGGGTTATCCTGAGAGGTCAGTGACTCAGGCCTGAGAGGAATCCCTAGTTCATCCTCCCTCTCTTCATGCCCCACATTGTAGACATGCTGCCTTCTTGCCATGCTAGCTGGTCACTGCTCTCCATTGCCAGAGTGCCTTAAGAGTTCAGTCATATGGAGGGTAGTGACCAAGAGTAGTGAGTCTGCAGACCAAACTTCCTGGACTAGTTGAATGATTGCTTTTTTTCCAAGCTACTCATGTTTCCCGAGCTTCAGTTTTCTCTTGTGTAAATGAAGATAACAACACTACTTCGTAAGTTTGTTGTGAGCATTACATCACCATAACAACTACTGCTTTTTTTCTTTTTGAATGCTTTTTATTATCTAGGTGCCGTTTTAGCACATGCTAACAATCCTCACGTCAACCCTATGGTGCTACTGCTGTCTCCCTTTTACATAAGGGGAAACTGAGTCACAAAACACATCGATTATCCCACTGCTGATTTATGGCGGGGTCTGCATTCAAAATCAAGCAGGCTGAGTCAAGAATGTATATATTGAATCCCTATAATCAGCCGCCTCCCACAAGTAGGATGATGCATGTAGGTGCGGTGCCCAGTGCCCAGTACATGCACCTTGTCAAGAAAATTCCCTGCTGCTACCACTGTCAGCAGTAGCACTACCCATTCCTAGTTCCCACTGCTCTAAAAATGAGGCGTTTAAAAAATGTTTATTTATTTTTGAAAGAGATAGAGACACAGAGCGCGAGCAGGGAAGGGGCAGAGAGAGAGGGAGACCCAGAATCGGAAGCACGTTCGAGGCTCTGAGCTGTCAGCACAGAACCTGATGTGGGGCTTGAACCCACGAACTGCAAGATCATGACCTGAGCTGAAGTCACATGCTTAACCCACTGAGCCACCCAGGCGCCCCTGAAACTAAAGCATTTTATAGGCGGCCCTGGTTTTATCTTCCACCTAGGTGGTATACATTTGAATTGGTAGAATAAGGAATTCTTTGTTATGTCAAGTTTTGAGCTCGAGTTCTTTATGTACATTAAAATGTAATTAGTATTTTCTCAGGGTGGTGGCACATACTGTCTTCTAACAAATATCTGTTGGGATATGTTTAGACACTTAATAGACACCAGTGAACTGGATTCGTTCTTTAGAAAAGGCGTTCGTTTTGGTTTGTCTCGATTTTGTGGGGAATGCCTCTGAAAACTCTTTAAAAAAACATCTTTCCAGAAGTTTCTGTTATAAGAATCAGTAGACATATGAAAATCAGTTGGAGGGCCAAGGTAACAGCAGGAGAGATCAGCAGCACCTGGAGAAGGGTTGATAGTCTCGTCTCCTAAGATTGCCTGCCCCTAACCAGCCTCAGTGTGCATTGCTGCTTCTATTTCAGAACTCAGTCCCTACATCACATGGGAAAAGACTAGATTTCTTTCAGTCAGCCAAGGTCAGGTGACCACTGGGTCTAAAATTGTGGCCACTGTGTGTGTGTCATCATCAGTCATCCTTAGTGACTTGGGAGTAATTCCTCAGCAGGGCTCTAGATGTTTTCAAGACCTTCTTTCTCATCTTTGCTCGCCGTCGATACCCTTCCAGTCGTGAGAACAAAGTCGTGAGGTGTCTTGGTCCACGACTGCTTTGCTTCTACTCCGTGCTGTGCTTTTTCCCCTTTGTCATCTTTGGTTAACCTCACACCAGCCGTTTTAACAGAGGAGCCGTGTCTCTCCCAGCAGAGCCTTACTGTTGTTTCTTGATCTCTAGATAACAGGGGAATTTACAGCCCTCTGGTTGCATCAGCTCTAAACCTGTGTGGGGTGAACAATTAAATCATTGTTGACAGAAGATGTGATTTAAAGATATGGAAAATGACTGAAGATGGTGTTAAAGTTCTTTTCCTCTCGTATTAATTTCCAGTGAGTTTTTCATGCCTGGGCTGGTTGATACGCACATCCATGCCGCTCAGTATTCTTTTGCTGGGAGTAATGTAGACCTGCCACTTTTGGACTGGCTGACCAAGTACACGTTTCCTGTAGAACACAAATTCCAGAACCTCGATTTTGCGGAAGAAATATATACCAGAGTTGTCGTAAGTATCTTGCTTGTGAGTAGTGGTGTGTTATGACTGAATCACCTGTAGAAGGGTCCGTTTTGGGGGGCAAATTTTTTTTAATGTGTATTCATTTTTGAGAGAGAGAGAGAGAGAGAGAGAGAGAGAGAGAGAGAGAGAGAGAGAAAGAGAATGCAAGTGGCGGAGGGGCAGAGAGGGAGACACAGATTTCAAAGTAGGTTCCAGGCTCTGAGCTGTCAGCACAGAGTCCAACGCAGGGCTTGAATTCACGAACCGTGAGATCATGACCTGAGCCAAAGTTGGATGCTCAACCGGCTGAGCCATCCAGGTGCCCCATCTTGGGGGCAAATTTTAATTATAAAATTAGCAGTTAAGGCTAGCATGGACTGTTGAGACTTTTTAAGGTTTTTTACAGCCCAAGGAGTTTGTGACCACCTCATCTACACAAGCTAACCCCTAGCAGAGAGACAACTTGAACTCCAAATTCCCAAATCCCTGATTGGGTGGCCTCTCTTTACTCTGTTACTTCTTGTGTTTTTGCATTACTAAATTTGAGTTTAATGCATATGTGTGTTCCCTTACTCCTGCCAATCCACAGTGTGTTCTGGGGACCATATGGAATAGCTGTGTAACCTTTGGAAAGTTCCGTGACTCATTTTCCCCATCTGTAAAGTAGAGATAGTGATAGTAACTATTTCATAGGATTGTTATGGTAAGTTAGTATTCGTGAGGTTCTTAGGATAGTGCCTGACACATGGTAAACACTCTATATGTTTGCTTTAAATACCCAAGGAAGTTTAAAATTAAAATTTCAAGTTACAGTTAGAAGAATATCACATTATTTTAGTAGCTTCCAAATTGGGAGAAATCGGGTGCCCCCCCTATAGCAGGGCATGTGGGAACGTGATGAGCATTAACACCACTAGAGGGAACTATGGAGCTAGTTCAGTCATTGAGCAGCGCCTGTGGTGTATACCCGCCATATATTGGAGGCTCTGAAAATGTCCTTCCTTCCACTCTTTCAAAGAAGTCAGTTCCCTTCTTCTTATTCCAGCCCTATGCCAAATTCACTCAGCAGCCAGAAACAGCTTCTGCAGTTGAGAATACCTTCTCCAGATCCCATCTTATCTGACCACTACCTGTTATCATTCAACACACTTAGCCTGAACATTCCTGCATTTTTGTCGGACCCGTCGATGGTTTTTCCTCTAAAGTGACGACTATGTGATGGCGACAATATTATAAGCGTTATGCGGTTACCCAGCCATTTTGCCATTTTCCTTGGTCTTGCGTCATTCAAGCCTTGAGGAGTAAAAGCAAGTGCTATCCTTTATACACTTGACTTGCTTAATTGTAAATTCAGTGTAATTGTAGGTCTTATATATTCAGCTAGCATCCACATGACACCAGAAAAACTGAGAAGGACTAACATTGTGCATGAAGTTGCCATTGCATTGTGTTAATGAATCATGTTAACCACACCAAACCTTTTTATCCTCAAATTTTATTTATACTTCCCATTGTTCTAGAAAGGGTTTGAGATATCTTAAAATAACATAATGTACAATGGAAGCAAATGAGTCACAAGAGCATGGCAAAGGAAAAAGAGGGAGAAAGAAAAAACAAAAATAAAACCGAGAGTTAAATGTATGCCATGGCCAGGGGGTGGGGAGGGGGATCCACGCATTCTTTAGAATTTATCACAATGAATTTAACTTAAAGCTGAATGAGTTAACTCAGTTAGTTCAATGACTTCACTTGAAGCTGAATGCTCTAAGTTTCTAACAGCTGATCCAGAGAGGGAAATCAGTTATGTAATTTACACAGTGTATAGGATAAAAAATAAAACATTTCTTAAGGTAAAGCATGTCTATTCCTTATACTGATTTCCTTAAAAATTAATTCCAATAATCTTTAATATAAATACATGCTATGTTGTCAAAATATATATTATTAAGGTGCTATAGTATAAAAAACCAGACACATCTGTGTTTTATGTTTTAGACAGAGTATCTAGAACCATATATCCTTCAGACAGTATTCTATAAATATTATTTCTTATATCAGAGAGTTAAGTATTTGATGTCAGTGACTTCAAAATAGATTTTATTCTTGACAAATATTTGCATTGCATATGTTTCTGATTAGGAGCAAGCAGGCCCACACACTTTAACAGTTGGATGAGCTGATGGTATGATTGAAATCTGTTTAAGTTGAGATGTGTTAAGTAGAACCTGTCCCTAGGCTGAAGACTGCCCATGGCAGTGCAAAGGGATGCTAAGGCAGTACTTACGAATAGAGGGAAGCCATTTTTGTTTGTTTGTGTTATTTTCTCCCTCAGAAAACCTAGATCTATACATCAGCGAATGGGCAATCCAGACCCCAGAGTTTTGCACCATAGATGACAGTCGTGCAAATTTCATTTCATTTCATCTGCAAATAATTTAAAAAAAATTTTTAACGTTTATTTTTGAGAGAGAGAGAGACAGAGCCCAAGCAGTGGAGGGGCAGAAAGAGGGAGGCACAGAATCTGAAGCAGGCTCAGCAGAGAGCCCAACGCAGAGCTTGCTCGAACTCACAAACCATGAGATCGTGACCTGAGCTGAAATTGGATGCTCAACTGACTGAGCCACCCAGGCGCTCCAATCCGCAAATGATTTAAAGTATATATTAGCAAGCCTCTCCTGAGATTATATGGAAAAAAAATCCCAGTAAAGCAAGCCTAGATTTTCTACCTTTAACCACTGCAACCTGGGTGAAAGATTACAGTTTTAAATTGGACTGGAATGAACTAAAAAGACTAGAAAGAGTTCAGTAATCTATATATTATACAGCCTGTAGTCAAGGGATTGGAGGTGAGATCCTTGGTAAATGGACGACGATAAACTAGTTGCAAATATTGTGGATAATAGAAAGAATATGCTGACTCTTTGGGTTTGTCCAAGATTCAGCTAATGAATCCAAACAATTCCAAAGTGGTATCAAATCATTAAAGTACAAGGTGAAAAGAAAGGGAACGGGTCATTTTCCCCCCCCTATTTCAGCACACTGGAAATGCAAATCATCTAATCTGTTAAGAGGCCATTGCTGCAAGCCTTGAAGTTGGTAGTCATCCTACGTTTGGAGTCTGTTTTGAGCTCAAAAATCTTAGCCTCAAGAACTGAAGGCTGAGGAAAGACTGAAAACACAGGCCACAGTCTGATGTTATTCTTGATAGAGTCTTGTAAATGGGAAAAATACAAACTCGTCACTCATGGAAGAGCCCCCTTGAAAACTTATGAGGAACCAGGGCAGAATGGAGTCTGGGATGCCCAAATATAGAACAAATGAAGAAGGAAAGCAGCTGTATTTTAGAGGGCCTCTTCAGTAAGTTTTAAAGCCGAATTCTTATTTCTTTCAATTACATAAGCCACGCCCATGTGGCTCCTTTGTTCAATGGGCTGGACTCCGTGGGAACCGGCAGGAGTAGTAGCGTGGGCGGTCTTTGCATCCTCTTCCCTCCTGCCTTTTCTTATTTTGCTTTCCGGACTCTCCCTGTCCTGTTCCTTAACTATAATTCGGGCAGATTCTTGAACATTCCGGTTTGATCCAGTCCAATTTGAAACTGCAGTTTCTCACCCAGTGAAAGCTTCCCTCCATCCCCCCCACCCCCACCCCCGAGTCAGAGGAAGGACTTGTCGGCGCCTGTGCGGTGCTTCCATCGTCCTTCTTGCTAATGAGCCAACAATTTTGATTTCATCTTCAAGCCAAATTTTTAGAAAAGGGTGAGAAATTTTGAGAATTTAGAAAATGTTAGATTACACTTCTGTTTTCGTTTTGAGTTTCATTTTATTCTGGTTAGGGTGTGCAACTCATGTGATTATTTTTCTCAGGAATTAGTTCACTTTATTTTATGACCCAACAAAAGGTCAATTTTTTTTATGATTATTCTGCCCATTTTTTATTTTATTTTATTTTTTAAAGTTTATTTATTCTGAGAGAGAGAGAGAGGGAGGGAGAGAAAGAGAGAGAGAGAGTGAAGGAGGGGCAGAGAGAGAGAGAGAGAGAGAGAGAGAGAGAATCCCAAGCAGGCTCCATACTGTCAGCAAGGAGCCTGACACAGGGCCTGAACTCACAAACTGCAAGGTCATGACCCAAGTCAAAGACAATTAACTGACTGAGCCATCCAGGTGCCCCCTGCCCATTTTTTAAAAGAGTGTGGGCTCTCTGTCAATATGACATTTTAACGTCTCTGTAAGATTGAGTTAAGAGTGTTAGATAAGTCTTCTATCATTTTTCAATATATTCTTCCATATAAGAAGACAAGAATATTGTATGTACTGTCCCTTCTTCGTCTCCTCCCTCCCCCCACATCTTATGTTCTTTCATCTGAGGTTTTGATTTCAGTTTTTTTTCCACTATCTACACTTAATTTAAAATAAGCTTTAGCGGGGCGCCTGGGTGGCGCAGTCGGTTAAGCGTCCGACTTCAGCCAGGTCATGATCTCGCTGTCTGCGAGTTCGAGCCCCGTATCAGGCTCTGGGCTGATGGCTCGGAGCCTGGAGCCTGTTTCCAATTCTGTGTCTCCCTCTCTCTCTGCCCCTCCCCCGTTCATGCTCTGTCTCTCTCTGTCCCAAAAATAAATAAACGTTGAAAAAAAAATAAGCTTTAGCTTACAGGGTGGCTGGGTGGCTCAGTCGGCTAAGCATCTGACTTCAGCTCAGGTCATGATCTCACAGTTCGGGGGTTCAAGCCCTGTGTTGCGCTCTGTGCTGACAGCTCGGAGCCTGAAGCCTGGTTCAGATTCTGTATCTCCCTCTCTCTGCTCCTCTCCTGCTCATGATCTGTCTCTCTCTCAAAAATAAATGAACATTAAAGAAAACTTTTAAATAAGCTTCAGCCTTTAAATTTAATATTTTAAAATTTAATTCCACTTTATTTTTCAACATCTGTACTTAATTTAACAGTGTGCTTGCTTTTTCTTGTGCTTCTTGGATCCCTGTCTTCCTTTTGTATTCGTGTTTCATTTTCTTGAAGAATTAACTTCTGATAATCATTTCCAGTAAGGTGGGTGATAAGCCTTCCAAATCCTTGAATTACTAAAAATGGTTTTACTTTGTTATGACTCTTGAATGATGCACTTTAGCTGTGGAGAAAATTCTATTTAAAATGATTTTCCCACCAGCATCTAATAGGCTGGTGTCAATCTGACATGTATTCCTTTCTGGCTAATTTGCTGGCCTTCAAGATTTTCTTTTTATTCTTGATGTTCTGAGATCTCACTTATGGATCTCTTTTTCAGTTCATTCTCTTTAATATGTAGTTCTTTCAATATGAGAACTCCTGTCTCTCTTCCATTCTGGGAAATTTCCCCCCCCCCCCGCCCCCACCTCTCCCCTCTCTTCCCCCCATATATACTTCCCTCCAGTCTACACTTAGCTTGTGATGAGCCCTGTTAGAAAAATAATGAAATATCTTCATATACTTTCATGTCTCTTTTGTGCTATGTTCATAGAGAATGCTGTGGCCCAAGTTTGCAAATCATTAATTCACTCTTACCGTTCTAATGGTCCATTTCTCTTTCAAGGGTAAAATGTCCTCTCCTATCCGTCTAAGGATGCTGATTTTAGTTCACTTTATGTCTTTTGTTGCTTAGTAATTCTGCTACCTCAGGTATTCATTCAACAAACATTTAATGAGCACACACTCAAATTCAGGCGCTTTTCTGGTTGCTAGAGATTGAATTCAATGTCTCTGTCAAGATACTACCCTTTCTCCTGGATTTGTGAATCTGATAGAGAGTTAATCCTTATCTGTAGCTGACAGGCTCTAAACATCTCTGGCAGTCAAACACATTTTATTTCATATGCAAAGTGTCTTAATTTGAAAAGATTGATGTAAAAATCCGTATTTCCCAATTCTCTTAACTTTTGGGACTAACTGATATCACTGGGCTCTCACTTGTTTTTTTTCAACATTTGGCTGAAGCTGAGTAGAGGCTGTTAAAATATGGCATATTCTTCCCTATTATCTTAAGTGCAAAATATTTTTCCCCCTGAGATATTCTTTTTTAATTTATCCTACAACCCTTTTATTGACTTTCAAATTTCATTTATAAAATCTTTAGTGTTGGAGAGCCCTTGTTCTCTCATTTTCATAGCATTCTGTTCTTGTTTTGTGGATGCAATATATTCTTTTATTTCATTGAGAATGTTAATCATAGATATTTATTTATTTACTTATTTAATTAAAAAAAAATTTTTTTTTTGAGAGAGAGACTGCACGAGTAGGGGAGAGGCAGAGAGAGCGGAAGACAGACTCTGGAGCAGGCTCCTGGATATGAGCTGTCCTCAGAGGGCTTGAACTCATGACCTGAGCCAAGTTGGACGCTTAACTGACTGAGCCACCCAGATGCTCCTTTTTTTTTTAAAAAAAGTTTATTTATTTATTTTGAGAGAGAGAGGGAGTGTGTGAGTGGAGGGGGTGGGTCAGAGAGAGGGGGAGAGAGAGAATCCCAAGCAGGGTTTATGCTGTCAGCACAGAGCCCAACATGGGGCTCCATATCACCAACCGTGAGATCATGACTTGAGCCGAAATCAAGAGTCAGATGCTCAACGGACTGAGCCATCCAGGCACCCCAGATTTTTTTTTAAGTCAGACTTTATTCTGATCTTATAAATTGCCTCTTTTCTCTGAGATTTTTTTCCGAGATTCTTTGCTCTTTCTTCTCTTTTTTTTAGAGTAGCTTTCCTCAAGTATCTATTGAACCTCAAACATATATTCCATATTTAAGTGTGACACTCAAAGGTGCTGATTGGGAGTCTGGATAGGAAGTAGCACTTGTTGAGTGGTGAACTTTATTCTAGGATGGACAGTGAAGGCAATGAATGGCCCTTCCAACTGTGGGCCCCAAATGCCATTGTGAGGATATCTTCTTTCTAGAACCATTCATCTTCTCTAGGAAAGAGTCATCAGTCCTGCCAGGAGTGATGGGAGTTGCATATGTGACGTTTTGGGGGGTGATGACCAAGGATCCCATGATCCTTGGGTCAGCCAGATTATCCACTTAAAACTCTTCAGTCGGCCATACCTTGCAGTATTGGATGTCTAGTCTTCAAATACTACACAGTTTCTGCAAGAGTAAATATCTCCTGCAGGATCAGGTTGGGTGGGTGGCTGATTTCAACAAGTGGGGAGAAGGGTCCTGCCAGGGTTTAATCTTTTGTATACAGACTATTGGCCAATTCTCTCTTAACAGCTCCATGCTTCTTTCTCTCCTTCCAAAGTCACCTCCACGTTCTCATCCTTGTTTTTTTTTTCTTTTTTGTCTAAGAAGATATAGAAATGTTTCCTCTGCTCATGTCTCTTTCTTGTGTGTTAATAAATTTTACTGTTAGTTTAGTGGAAATTTGCTAAGGAAGGGAGATAAATACATGTGACCAATCTGCCAGGTTGAACTAGAAATCTGGCTGCATAATTTTGCCCTCTTATAGATAGAAAAATCTCACTTACACCCCTTGGTGCAATAAAGTTGGGGTATCCTTAAATAATCCTAAAAAACAAGGAATTAATTAGTATTGCATTTTGTGAATTCTGCAACACCCAACTGTGTGAATCTAGGAAATCAAAAGTACCAGCTTCTCCTCCAGTTCACACTTTTGGAATATAAATACTTTTGCCATTTACCTTAACTGTACTTCACATCAAGATGGCATACCTTTAAATAAAAACATTTTAAAATTAAAAACTAGAATTCTATTTTCGTCTTCATCTGCCATGTGACTTTTCTGGGCACACGCGATTCATGGTTTTGTGATTTATTTTTAGAGGAGAACACTAAAGAATGGAACAACCACGGCTTGTTACTTTGGAACAATTCACACTGACTCATCCCTGCTCCTTGCAGAAATTACAGGTGAGGAAATGAAAGCATGATGTATGGGCACATCCATCCAAGACAGTCAGACCATGTCCGGCAATGAGTTCTACTTGTGAGCAGTCCTGCCTTTTAATTGCTGGAGTTTGAGCACCGCCTTTCTTGCGAGTAATTAGGTGTTTGTGTATGGCCCTTGGATGTTTTTTGTTGTTTAAGTAATGTGATTATTTACCTATGGTTTTGGTTTCAGAATGGTGTATACGGGTCTGAGGTTTTTGTATTAATTTAGAGCATTTTGGGACAGGTTTACTAATTGTCACTGTGGCAACGGTTTATTATGATCTGCAGATGTTGTGTTGGCTGCTGGCTACACTTAGGAGACTGTGCGAGGTGCTGGGAATACAATGAAATAGAAAATTGTCTCTGCCCTTGAGGAGCCAGACAGGATTAACTGACTAATAGCTACACACATTAATTAATAACTGTAGTAACAGCTGCTGTGCTCTTGCTAGACGCCCGGCTTTACATGGAGCACTCGGTGTGGATTATTGCCGCTCAGTTGCAAACAGCCTTTGGAAGTAGTCGTCAATGTCCTCATGTTACAGATGCATAAACTGATGCTCAGAGGACGGAACATGCCCAAGTCATACAGCTAGTAAGCAGAAAGGAAACTGGATTTAGATGAGCGATTCCAAAATTTGTACCTTGCACAGTGCCCAGAACATGGCAGATGCTCAGTAAATACCTCCAGCTCCTCTGGCTGATGCACTGATGCTTCTGCTTGCTGGCTAAGGTAGTTTATGCCAGAGGCCTGAAGGGTACCACTGAAAATATATATTGCTATTTTGGGAGGAGACGGAGAAAACTCAGAATTGGATCATCTGCAAAGAATTCACGGAAGGGACTTTTAAACGGGGTTCAAAGGGACGTAAAATGGGGAGAAAGGAAAATGTCTTCCCAACAGGGGAAGTGACATGGACAGAGGCGTGGGAGCAGGAACATCCGTAGTAGATCCAGGAAGCGGGGAACAGAGTAGCTAAACTGGAGGACAGGATTCATTGCTGGGTGGGGTGGGGGAGGAGGTGGGGGAGATGGGACAGTTCAGACTATGGACAGATTCATATGTGCATCAGACACTCAAGATTTTAAGCCAGATGAGGGATCTGATGAAGGTGGGGTTTTAGGGAAGAATAATATAATGGCCAGGTATTAAAACGAATTACAGGGGAAAGAGGCAAAAAGGCTTTTGCAAGACTCTTATGACAGAGGCACCGACATTGTAAAAAAAAAAAAAATAATATTACCCCACATAGCTTCAACTTTCTAGCTAAAATAAAATTTCTCTAACACCTCTAATGAGGACTAGGTTCCTTAGTGCTGAGAGCTGCTGGTAGAACTAAGTCAAATTCCCCGCTTATGATACATTCTCACTTACGTTTTCATAATGATTTTAATTGAAAGATTAGCAAAGACACCATTTGGGAGAAAAAGAATGACTTCAGATTCTGTTTGTGTGTGCCTCACAGATAAATTCGGGCAGCGGGCGTTTGTGGGCAAAGTCTGCATGGATTTGAATGTTACTGTTCCCGAATACAAGGAGACCACTGAGGTGTCAATCGAGGAGACAGAGAGGTATATTCATCTTGATTTGTCTTGTGGGCAGTCCCTTTGCAGCACTGATGGAGGCAACCTCTGTGAACCAGGCGGATATACACATATGTCACCGTGTGGGTTTGCCCCACTTTATGCGGTTGGTCTGGTCCTAAAGAAAATATTGCATGTCAATACTGTTTGGGAGCCTCTGTGAACTCGTTATAGGAGTCCTAGGGTGAACCCCTTTGTGAAATGAAAGATTCTTTTTAAAAGTTAATGGTTTACCACTCCCCTCTCCTTTAGTATAGATGGAGGCTTTTGTAAATTGAACTTGCTTTAAATATATGTGGTGTGCTCATTAGATTACTTTTGGTTGTGGGTCATCCTCTTGCCTGAGATCACGGGTTTTTGTTCTGTTCTTTTAAGATGACCTTGGGATACTCTATGGATCCCCAAAATACTCTATCTACACTTCTTTAATGGCTTTTCCATAGTCCCTTTAGGATCTGATTTGACAAGGAATTGTGTTGTATGACTCTCAACATGCAAGAGATCCAGAAGAACATTCTTTAGATTCAAATCTCCCCCAAGACCTAACCTATCCTGATGCAAGTTTTAGAAGCCCAACTTTTCTCCAGTTCCAAACTTCCTTCACCTTAAATGTGTCCTCTGAAAAGGGTGGCTTAGGAACCATCACCTGCTCCCAGAAAGAATGAAACACTCCTTTTATCATCGGCCATTTGCTGAATTTTTCTATGGATCTGTGTTTGTGATCGTAGTAAACCTTAATCTGCGTTTTGTTCCAAAACAAAGGTCTACCAGTAGGCAGGAAGCTAGCTAGTAAATATATTTGGCCAGGGCACCAATAGGTATTTCACAGGCCCTACGGATACTACCGTCCCTGCAGATACAATGGGTAAGATTGTCACCCGGTCCCATCTGGTGCCCCCTGCCCCCAATTCACAGCCACCTCTGGCCTATTCCTTCTGCCTTACTCCATCGTCTGTGCCCAGGAGCACCTGGCCTTTGGAAATGAATGATGATGTTGTGTGAGAAAGTAGCTTTCACTCTATAAAGGAAAATTAGGAGGAGAGAGTCCTATGGCTTCTAAACACCTCCAGGTGCATAGGATTCCATGATTCTAATATCCAAGGAGCGTAACACCCTACAATATTCCCCCAAATAGAGCTTAAGCCAGCAGAATGGCTTCCGTGCTGTGGGGATACTTACGAACAGCCCAGCTGATGTTAGATGATAAAACTTCAGTTCCCTGTGATTTCACACTTTATCTCCCTGGCCGCACGTGAGAAAGCAGAATAATTACTACTTGTTAATCTTTAACTGCTGGTGGTGAAACATGTACAGCGTTGGAAATGTTTGTCTGGAAGTTAGGACCTGTGAGGATCATGTTTTCACCCTTTTTAAAAACGTATTTTTAAATGCCAAATTTTTCTGTTTTCCCATTTGTTGCTGTATTTCAGATTTGTGTCGAGAATGCTCCAAAAGAACGTAAGTAAGCTTGTTCCCAGCTTGTTTTTGGATTGCCTTTGTGCTGTTTGCAGGATGCGTTATTAAGTCGTTTGGTAAAGATTAGTCTGCGTGTGTATGGCTTACTCCATGCATGCAGAAATATTTTCCCAGAGCCTTTAATTGTTCCTACAGTGGACCCATCAACCCAGCTCTGTGAGGTCAGGCTTTTTTTGTCTTCTCTGTGGTTTTCCCTTCCTTTTCTCTAGAACCTTTTCATCTCACAGGACTGGTCCCTGGGGAGGTAGGAGGAGGCTTCACGGATGTGGAAAGATTGGTAAAAATTGGAAGTTGGCTACCTCAGCGTTGGCTCTGGCCTCTTGTGCTCCCTGATCTGGTCTGAAGCACAGGTTGTGTCTACCCTGATGCCCCAGCTGTTGGCTGCCTTGGTGCCTAATGTGTGGTATATCACGTGGCCTGCAGGCATTCAGACACTCCTCTTTGCAATGCCCTAGTGTTGGTGAGCCTTGGAGGCAGTGCTGTTTCCTTTCCCGACCCCACCATGCCTGGTTCTTAGCTCCACTGTGCAAGTCAGCCCCTTCCTTTACCACCTTTTGAGGTCTGATTGAAAATCCAAGAAATCCATTACTTGCAATCTAATCTCGGGAGACCTACCTGCAGCCTCCTGGGTCCTCATCTTCACTACTGCTCTCCGAGCCCTTCTCTCCTGTTCAGCCTTTACCCTGGGTCACATCAGAGCCAATGCTGCCACTAAACGTCCCGAGGGAGGCCACGGCCAGCACACCTCCCCAAGATGTAGGTGGTGAATAGGCCTCCAGCTCACGTTTAGTCTCCCCACTGGCCTCCTTTGGATGTTCTTCTGTTTCCCGTTTCTCTTCATGAAGGCCACCCAGTCAAAGCCTTGTCTGAGCCTTCATGTGAATGTGTGACTCGGGGTGTCTGTCATTTAGGTCAGAATCTTCTTCCATTGAACTTGGTGCTGTAGAATCTTGTCTCCATTGTCCTCAGTCATGAGCCATTTCCATGAAACCCAAAACTTCCACCTGCTGTTAGAATGGGAGACTGTCCCCCAAAATGAAAACATAGTTATATGTGTATGATACGCATGTTAGGGTCTGCTACACATTCATGATATCCATGGTTTCCTGACTAATTGCTCTTTATATTATTTCCAGTATTCTAGAGTGAAGCCCATAGTGACACCACGTTTTTCCCTTTCCTGCTCTGAGACTTTGTTGGGTAAACTGGGAAACCTCGCGAAGACCCATAATTTGCACATTCAGGTGGGTGTTTTCCCCCTAGTTCTGCCTCTGTCCAAACCGGCAAGACTTCTCAGCACCCTAAATTCTTGCAGTAAATCTCCAGTTCTTCTCCTGAGATCTAGAGAAATAGCATCACAGCACAGGAAGGGCTCTTACAGACGTCACCTAAATCCACTCCTTTCATTTCTCAGGCAAGAAACCTGAAGCTCCTTTTACCCTTGGTCTTCTCTGATCAGGCTTTGGAGAGACAAGGACATCATGAGTAACCAAGCCAGACCTACGACACACCGGTTACCTGTTCTCTGTAGGATACATTTCAGGCATTTCTTTCCTACTTCTCTCTTTTATTTGATACTTTTTGTCAGTGTTCTAGTCCTTGATTTTTGGAGGAACCACCCATTATTCGAAAAGCAAAAAGAACCTAATTTCTACTTGCAAAAATGCATTTAAAAGCCCTTTTGTTCTGAGTTTCTTAATTTGAAATGAGGAACAAAAAAAGCATATCTTACTTTGTCATTAAATGGTCGCAATTTAGGAATAAAACCCTTCTAAAGCTTCCAGCTAGGTTAAAATTGGGGGTTGCAAGCTCCCCTTCACACTTCCTCCGGGCTTCATCACGTACTGCACTCCAGTTTTCCCTCTTAAGAGTTGACTATCTTATCACAATGGGCAAGGGAAGAGAGAGACGACACATTGATTCTATATCAGAGTGGAAGGTGTTCTGTTTTGTTTTAATAAGATTTATTTTGTTAGGGCTTATCAACTCTTCTCATCACCCCCCGTTTTTTGTGGACTGTGATATTTGTATTTTTTATTCAATCCCACATAATTGTAGGGGAGGAAAAAGTTTTCCTTAACCTTCTTAGAGTCAGTCCCTGGCCACATCTGAAAACTAAATTGACAAAGACAGATTAAAAAGGGAAAAGCATACAAAGGTGTTTAATCTCAGCTTTACATGATACAGGAGACTTCATAAGGAAATGAAAACCCAAAGAAAGAGCCCAGAGCATTTCTAGGCTAGGTTGGGTGACGAGTGCACAGTCATGGAGGAATATGATCTTTGGTTTGGATTCTTCTGGGCATCCTTTTGTCTTCAGAGATAAGGATGCTTCTTCCCTCCAAGTATAGGGTGGGCATCGCTCACACAAGAGTTTTATTTTATTTCCCTGTTTCAGGGAAGAAGGGTGGAGGAAGGTCAGAGTGACCTTCCCACTTCAGCTATTTTCCTTCGGCTTAAAATAATACAGTATGCCACAGTGCCATAGTTGGGGGTAGTCTGTCCTGAGCTCCATGAAGACACAACCAAATCAAGCGTGTCCTTGCTGGGGATGTATGTATGTGTGCATGTGCATTTAACATCTCCTCAAATTTATTACAATGACATGAATCATCTGGTTGTCCTTTTTTCCCTTCAGATGCCCAGGCATTTCTTCAGTGGTCTAACTTTCCTCAAGGACAGGATAAAGCTCACCCTCTAGGTGCAATACTCTATTTTTAGAACATGGATCTTTTTTTCTTCTATTTATTTGACTGACACTCTACTTCATGGAGAAGGGAAATGGTATTGCCATTCTTGAAAATGGCAACTTGCTCATGAGGTTTTTTTTCCCCCATAATATGTACTCATCACCAGTTGGTCTGGAGTGATTTTTGTTTTAGGCTAGGGAGTGAGGTGGTTACACCCAAGTGTTGTGTCTCAAAAATACTTTCTGCCCTCTTGGGGTTTGTGATGTTCTGCAGGTGTGGGGGCCAGGACTCATTTGTTTTGATTGCGTGTGGATTCTTATGGGCTCTTTTTTGGTGACTTCAAGATTGTCTAGCTCAGTTATTGTCAAACTGTTTTCTGCACAGGAGCTCATTCTGGAAGGTGACAAAGGGGACAGAATGATGACAGGGTTCCAAAATCCCAACCCTGCTTCTTCCTGAAAGGCAACTTGTTGATGCCTTTTACATATTGGATGTCTATGAATTTTTATATGAATTTTTGGAAAATCACTCACTTAGCACAACCCTCATATTTGAGAGCTGAGAATGTGGAGGCCAAAGGAAGTAGCTGACTCACCCTAAGACACACAATTAGGCTCAGAACTTGAGCTAACATTTAGCTCTCCTTGTTCAAGTTCTAGTTTTCTTATGAGGGAACCATGCTGTCTGTCCCTTTGTGGCCCTTAAACTCTTATCTTAAACGGCTAACCCCAGAAGCAAATTGCCACCGATAGGTAGGCTCTTGAGCCTTTTCAACTACTTTTTACTTTCATTTGTTCCTAACATAGTATGGGATTTGAAAAGACTTCATTGGAAGAACATAACATTGGCTTAGGGTTAGGGTTAGAACATTACATGCTCATGTAATGACATAGTCATAGTTAATTTTTCATGCAGCTGTTATATATGATATGTATCATTGCTTTCAATAGCACACTTGTACATTCTTCGTGGTCTTACATAGGCAAGTAGAATCCATCCTTATCCTTTTGGGGAAGAAGTATCATTTCTGATGGTATTTGACATTAGAAAATTGAAACTATTATTTCTTTTCTTGTAGAGCCACATAAGTGAGAACTCCAGTGAAGTAGCAGCTGTGAAGAACTTATTTCCCGATTATAAAAACTACACAGATGTGTACGACAGGAACAATCTTCTGACAAATAAGGTACATTGCATATCGTGACATAACCTGTATACAGCAGGGCATATTTATCTACATTTTAAGATCTCAGGGGCACCTACGTGGTTCAGTCAGTTGAGCCTCTGACTCTTGATTTTGGCTCAGGTCATGATCCTGGGGTTGTGGGATCGAGCCCCATGTTGGGCTTTGTGTTGAGCATGGAGCCTGCTTAAGATTCTGTCTCTCTCTCTCTCTCTCTCTCTCTCTCTCTCTCTCTCTCAAATAAAAATAATAATAATAAAATAAAATCTCAATAGTAATCTCCAGACTTCTCCAACCTACGTGCATTTCCCAAACTAGAGCATGCACATATGTGGGTAGATAGTTAAAAATGACCTGAAGTTTCATCCCAGTAAAGAAATCTAAAGGCTTCTTAGAGGGAGGGTAGGTCGTTTGGCCTAAGGACATTTTGTCAGTATCCATTAGAATATAAATACGCATTTCCTTGAGTTAGCAGATACGTTTTTAAGGATCCATTCTGTATGGAATATGAATAGGAATGTTAATTAATGTGAAAGTTAGAAAATATCTATCAGTGGGGGATTGTTTAGATTATAGAACATTCATAATTAAAATTTTATCCAACATTCACAAGAATGATGTATCCAGGCTTACAAGGAAGAATGTTTGTACAGTATTGCTTGATGTTGTGTGGGTTGCATGCTCAGTTAGAAAGAAATTATCTGGAATACAAACATTGAATGTTAAAAGTGATCCTCCTGAGGGAGAAGGCAGAAGGACTTTTTACTCTTTGTTTTTAAACACTCTGCCATTGCTTTAAAAAAATGAGTGTGTATTACTTTCATAATTAAATAATTTTACATTAATTTAGATTAATATAGTGAGGAGAGACTTCATTCCACAGTATACCCTTTAGCCTTGGCCTTCAATGAATTGTACAAAGTGCATGGAGAGTTTAACTACTGCAGCAAATCAGTTCTTCTGGACTTATGTGAACAGAGGGCTGAATGTGACTAATCTGAAAGATTAATCCCTTACATAGGTCTTTAAATGCTACACTGTAATTTTCATCCTTCTCTACATCTATTTCCATGTGATTAATAAATTAACCTTCTAGCTGCATGTTAATTTTATTTGCATAGAGCTTGGGAAATTTTTATTTTATTAATTCTGTGGTCACGGAACCGTGCCTCCCAAAAGAGAAAGCTGTTTGAAAACGGGTTTTGTACTGAGGGGAAAAGAATTTTGAACGAGTAAAGCCATTTTTTTTTTAATTTTAATTTTTAAAAATTTGAGTATAGTCGACACCCAATGTTACATTAATTTCAGGCATACAATGTAGTGATTCAACTTTGCTCTATGTTGTGTTGTGCTCACAAGTGTCGCTACCCCCTGTCACCACACAATGCTCTTATAGTACCTATATATATTGACTATATGCCCTGTGCTGTGCCTTTTATTTCCATGACTTCTTCCAGAACTGGAAGCCTGTGTCTCCCACTCCCCTTCACCCATTCTCTCCCTCCCGCCTACCTTCCTCTCCGGCAACCCTCCATTTGTTTCCTGTGTTTGCAGGTCTGCTTCTGCTTCTGTTTGTTTGCTTATTCATTTTTCTTTGTTTTAGATTCCACACATGAGTGAAATCCTCTGGTATTTGTCTTTCTCTGTCTGGCATATTTCACTTAGCATAATACTCTCTAGGTCCATCCATGTTGTCACAGATGGCATGATCTCATCCTTTGTTATAGCTGAGTAATATTCCATTCTATGTGTCTGTATGGATATATGCCATAAGAAAGAGGCAAGTCTCATTCAGGAAAACCCACAAATTATTACCAGGACTGAACAGAAAATTCTCCTGTGTGTGCACACCGCCCACCTTCTTTGATCCATTTTACCTTCCACGTTAACGCTTATAAGACATCACGTTTCCTAATTTTTGTGAAAATGTGAATATGGGTGATAAAACAAAGCTTATTTGGTCGTGTAAACTATACTTCAATTAAAAAAAAAAGACAGAAGGGGTGCCTAGGTGGCACAGTCGGTTAAGCGTCCGACTTCAGCTAGGTCGTGATCTCGCGGTCAGGGAGTTCGAGCCCCGCGTCAGGCTCTGGGCTGATGGCTCAGAGCCTGGAGCCTGTTTCCGATTCTGTGTCTCCCTCTCTCTCTGCCCCTCCCCCATTCATGCTCTGTCTCTCTCTGTCCCCAAAAAATAAATAAACGTTGAAAAAAAAAATTAAAAAAAAAAAGACAAATAGATGAACAAAGATTATATGGTTTTATGTGTCAAGAGCGTCGTGCGTATGTTTTACTAGGAGCAGAAATAAAGAACGACGGTTTCCAGGATTACCTCCACAGCTTCCATGTGCTGGCAAAGGAAAGCTCACTTCTAGAAAGTTCTGATCAGGATGGGAACAAGCACGGCCCCACCAGTTGCTCCCCACGTAGAGTTAGGAAATAAAATAACGTGGCTGTTTTCTTAGGGTGGCGATGAAGCCATCGTAGTATCTTTGGGCGGGGTGGGTATCCTATACTGCCGGTAACCTGGACCCTCGTTATTTTCCAGATGAAAAAGAGAAAACGGTAAGAGCCACAAAACTTGCTGAGCCTGGTGTGATCCCATGTTCATACGGGCCTCTTTTGAGGGGGTACCCGGTACACAGGGATTTTATCCATACGAGTGATCATAAATGCTCTTGTGGGGACGAGGCCACCGCAGCAGCTGTGTGTACCTGTAACGTCTCGCTGTGAGTGAAGACTCACCAAACATTGTTAAGTGGTAAACTCCACGCGGGGTACTCTTCTCTCCAGACAGTGATGGCGCACGGCTGCTACCTTTCTGCCGAGGAGCTCAAGGTGTTCAGGGAGCGGGGAGCGGCGCTCTCACACTGCCCCAATTCTAACTTATCGTAAGTAGGCGGTAATCGGTCGGTAGCTGGTGAGCATTTGGGGTGTGAGTTAGCAGCCCGAAGACCTCCGTTTTCTCAGTCATGTCTTTAGTGTCCCTCTTCTAGAGGCCTATCTGATTGGGACAGGGACCAGGGAGGCACACAGACATTCCCCCGAGCCTTAGGGGACAGAAAGGGCACTCGAAAGAGGACACTTTGTGCGGAGTATGCACGCGAAGAACACAGCGTCTTTTAAAATTTCTGAGTCTGCGCAATGCATCACGTCTGGAATTCATCCTAGACCCTTCTCTCCTAGTTTCTGCAGTTCTCAGCGGCAGCCTGTGAACTGCCAGGCCCCGACGCATCAGCCTGCACCCCCTCTTCCGGTGGTATCCCCTTTCTCTGGCCTTGCAAGTCCCGACTCATTCAGGGCAACAAATTATTCCAGACAGAGAAGAGAGGTGATGCTTTATAATTTGTGCGTCTTCACATAGAAGGATGAGTTGGTTAAAAACAAACCAAAACAAACAAACAAAAAACACTGAAGACCAATAAGACTTTTGCATTAACTGCAAGGTCGAATTGCTTCATTTATTTCTCCTTACAAATGATTCCCCTGCTTTCCCTTCTGCTTCTTGCTGCTTTGTACCCTCCTGAGATTAACCTCAACCCAAGGATTAAAGATCCTTTATGATTGTGTGTTCCTCCGGGACTCAGGTGATCTGATGTGGCTAATGAGTTTGTACCAACATGAGAGCCGATGTGACAGGAACCAAGTGTAGTGAAATCACCATCAGTACTGTTGGTGTCCTTTCTTTGTTGGAAGCATGTGGGTCTCCTTGTCCTGACTCTCTCCTCTCTCTACAGGCTCAGCAGCGGCTTTCTCAATGTCCTTGAAGTCATGAAACACAAAGTGAAAATAGGGCTCGGTACAGGTCAGTAGTTCGCTATTTGGACCTAAGCAAAGTGGTTGAGTAAGTGCGTAACTTTCTGATGTGACTAATTTTCAGGTAACAGTTCTTTGTTAAAAAAAAAAAAAGTTTTATGGGATGCCTGGGTGGCTCAGTCAATTAAGCGTCTGATTTCTGCTCAGGTCATGATCTCCCAGTTCATGAGTTTGAGCCCCACGTGGGGTTCTGTGCTGACAGCTCAGAGCCTGGAGCCTGCTTCGGATTCTGTGTATCCCTCTCTCCCTGCCCCTCCCCTGCTCACGCTCCATCTTGCTCTCTGTCTCAAAAGTAAATAAAATAAACATTAAAAAAATGTATTAAAAAATAGTTTTATTATCTGCTAGTACTGTCTCGAGCTGATAAAATGGTAAGGTTGGAAGCAGTAAGAAGGGGTTTTGATGATACTAACCTCCTCAAGGCCATTATCCTTTCTTCCTGTTCAGAGATTGGGTGATAAAGGGTAAGTCCTTCTAAGGTGTTTTAAAGGTTTTTTGTTGTTTTTTTTTTAAGCTCCTGATTTTTCTTCCCCTTTTGTTTTGTCCTTCTGGCTAGGTTTTGACGGTTTGGGTTTGTACGGTTTCAGTTTTTAATAACTATGTCATCGCAAATACTGTCTCAACAGAAAATTATTTGACCTTGCCACATAGTAAGCTCAGATTCTATCGAGGCCAGCATTGTGAACTCGGTGGTATGTTGAGAACTTGTTTTGCTTTTAAGCAGTGTTTCACAAAATGAGATTCCACTTCCCGCAGGTAGTCTGTCGTTGGCTGTGTTGAAGGACAGTCCAGGTGTCTGAGGAATTAGAGATGTCTTTTTTTGTTCGCAGCACATTTTAATTGTTTTTCCTGAGTAGGTGCAGTGCTTCTCACTTTGGAAATATGAGACAGGCCAAATGTCTAGGCATATCTGCCGTGAACCTTTTATTACTGTGTGTGAATAAACTAAAAAAAATTTTAAATGGGTGTGGGGCACAAGGATTTATTTTCCATTCCTTTTTTTTTTAATGCTTATTTATTTATTTTTGAGAGAGCATGTGAATGAGTGTGAGTGGGGGAGGGGTAGAGAGAGGAGAAACAGAGGGAGAATCCCAAGCAGGCCCTGCACTGTCAGCACAGAGCCTGAGGCAGGGCTCGATCCCACCAACCTTGAGATCATGACCTGAGCTGAAAAAAGAGTCGGACGCTTAACCGACTGAGCCAACCAGGCACCGCTGTTTCAGTCAATTTCATACCAGCAATGTTGGTAAGATATACAATAGTGCAAAATGAATTATCAATATTTTTAAAGATGTGTGCTATGTTAGATTTTCTCCCCCAATTTTACATGAATCAAAAGAATTAAGATTTTTTTTTTATTCTAATTTAAGGCTTCAATCACTGAGACTGTGGCAATACTTGGGTAGAGTCACAGGTGTTAAGGTGGTGATTTTACCTTCACAGAAGAGCTTTAATGAATAAGAAAAACATGGCCAAGAATTTTTGTTACACGCTAGTCAGTTAATGACAAATTTTGTAGACAGCCAAAAATCAGGTAAGTGTCGCTTTCCAATTTTCTAGGATTTTGGTCTCCATGATTTAAATTCGTCATATGACTTTCAGGGGTGCCTGGGGGGTTCAGTTGGTTAAGTGTCCGACTCTTGATCTCCGCTCAGGTCATGATCTCACAGTTCAAGTGTTTGAGCTCCCTCTCGGACTCTGCACTGACAGTGTGGAGCCTGCTTGGGATTCTGTCTCCCTCTCTCTGCCCATACCCTACTTGTGCATGTGCTCTCTCTCTCTCTCGTTCTCAAAATAAATAAATAAAAACTTTAAAAAATTCATCACATGACTTCTAGTTCTTGACTTTGGGTTGTATAGCAATGCATAAAGCCTTTAGGTAAAACTGTCACTTATTAGCTGTAAGACTTTGAGCAAATTACCTTAATTTTCTAAGACTTCATTTCGTAATTACTATAACAGTATAGCTATGTGTACCTTATAAGCTTATTTTGAAGCTTAAATTAAAAAAAAAATGCATGCGAAGTGCTTAGCACCTTCTTGGCACATTGTACCAGTCAACAAAGACTTGTTTAAAGGAAAAATCAATGTTGGTGTATTGACCAAAGATTTGATTAAATATGATATATTCATTTATGCATTTGGAGAATGCTATTGCATTTTACATAGTTTCTGTTAAAATATCCCCTCTACATTCCACCCTTTTCTGAATATGCCCTTTATATAACAACCTGCCTGTCCCCTGGAGGCTCCAGAACGTCATTTAACCTCATACTGTAGAGAGACAGCAGGTCCAAAAGTACTTTGTTCACCCTGTCTATCATCAGTGGAGACAGATCTGGGCTTGTTCACCTATGAGATAGGAGAAACTCACATGAAGCTTAACAAAAACATTGCAAACCAAGAGAAAGTAGTATTCCAAAGGATGAGAAGATGAGCTTATCTCAGAAAATGACCTACTGCAGGATCCAGAAGAAAGTTTCAGAAAATTGCCGTCATTCTTGGAGTACAAGAAGACATGGTGCTTTGAAAAGACCACAAGTTGTGATGGAAAGGGAACGTGTTTAAATGAAAGAAGAAAACCGGAGGTGGGGGGAGGGCGGGAAAAATGAGACGCACTAGACAATCGCCTGCGGCTGGAGGGACAGTAAGTTTTACAATCACTTTGGAAAACTGGCAAACTGGCAGTTGCTTATAAAGTTAAATATGCATCTGCATATGACCTGGTAATTCCATTTTGGGGTATTTACCCTAGAGAAATGAACACATGTGTTTATGGAAAGAGGAGTACACGGACGTGCATACCAGCTGTGTTTATAACAGCCCCACACTGGAAACAATCCAGACACCTGCCGACAGGAGAACGGATAAGCCAACTGAAGCACATTCCTACAATGGAGTGCTACTCAGCACTCAGGAAAGAACGACCCACCGATGTATGCAAAACAAGGGTCAATCTAAAAAAATATTTTGTTAAATGAGAAAAGCCAGACACAGAAGAGCACACACTGCATGTCCCCATATGCATGAAACCTAGGGACCAATAGAGCTTACCTGGTGTTGATAAAAATCAGAAAGCGGTTGCCAAGGGTTGGGGCCGGAGGCAGAAATTGACTGGAAAGGGTGGCGAGAGAGCTTGCCGGAGCAATGGAAATGTTTAATATCTTGTTTTTCTGAAAGGTACTTCAATGGCCATGTACAGTCGTCAGCATTCATCGAACTGGACACCTGCCTTCTGTGCATTTTATGATATCTTAATTATACTTCAGTTTAAAAATAGCAAATAAACTAACCATGTAGGGAAGCTATGTGAAGTAGAACTATTGTTGCAGAAAATTAAATCAGTGATGTCAAGAACAAAGTTGGCCAAAGATCAAAGGGGGTGTTTGAGGATGATCCATGCGGAACGCAGGACAGCATTGCACCAGCACAGGGGAGTCTCCTGGCCCAGGATCCAGAACAAATATAATAGAAGTTTTGAAGGCTAAATCTTTTCCTTAAGCTTAAGAAAGAACTGTGTATCATATTCAAAGAACTTACCCTATTCCAGGCTAAATCATAACTGAACACATTGTGGCAAAATATTGGAGTTGCAAAGAAAAAGGAAACAAAAAAGTCTTAAAACAGTGAGACAGGGAAAAAAAGTAGTTATCACTAAAACAATTAAAAACCAGTTTGGCATGAAAAATACCAAGAGAAAGAAAGAGTTTGGAGCCAAATAGTTGTTACTCAATATTATATTGGACGAGATTCTCCTGTGAAGGCAACAGAATTCTCAGATGTACAAAGTTTTGGAAAATATTCTCCCCATGAACGCTTTGGAAAAACTACTTGAAAATCTACAGCATTAAATGAGTTATGAGGCGAAATAAAGGGCCAGGATCAAGGAAGTGATATTATAATAGGATATCAGCGAAGGCTAAGTCAGTTAAAACAGAAATAAGATTTGAAAAATTGTAAAAGAGTTTAAAAAATGAAAGCAAAAATCAAAAGTGTATCTTAATAGATTGTGCACAGTGTGAAAAGTAATATCTTATAAAAAAGTTATCAGGCTGTGAACCTTAAACTGCTCTAAAAAATAAAGTCAGTAAACAACGGCAACAAATGTAAACATTAAAAAAATTTAAATGGCAAATCAGTAAATCAAGAAGAGTCTCCGTCTGGTTGGGAAGAGGTTCCTGGGACCTGAATATTTTACTTTTGATACTGAGTGCCAGGTCCTTGAGGTTTGGCATTATATATCCCTTACGTCATTTGAACATCTTTAATCTTTTGTCACAAACTTTGAAAGCGGTACATGCTCTGCAAGAAAAAACTTTCCAAATACTAAAATTTCTTCTATTTTCTGATTTTGTTAACAGAAACCAAGAAATTGCGGTTTCTGTGTAAGGTTAACAGAATGATGTATTTGGCAAGTGGGAACAAAATTCTAAGTATGTAAAATTTCTCATCTCAGAATAAAGGGACATAGTAAAAAAAAAAAAAAAGGTAATCTGAAGGGAAAAAAATATGGAACAAGGTTTACGTCAACAAGACCTACGACTTCATTAAAACAAACAACATACATGGAACCAGGGTCCTACTTTCTTTTTTTTTTTAATGTTTATTTTTGAGAGAGAGAGAGTGTGTGTGGGGGGCGGCAGAGAGAGAGAGAGACCCAGAATGTGAAGCAGGCTCCAGGCTCTGAGCTGTCAGCACAGAGCCCGACATGATGCTTGAATTCGTGAACTGTGAGGTCATGACCTGAGCTGAAGTCGGAGGCTTAACCGACTGAGCCACCTGGGCGCCCCCAGGGTCCCACCTCCTAATGACAATCTCCTGACTTTCTATCTTAGTTGTTCCATTACTCCCAAAGCAATAGTTCTTTGACCAACTTGTAAACGCCAAGCCACTGAATCCGTGCTTTCTCAAATCCATTTTCCACTCCTAATTTACCCAGCTTAGATGCCAGAATACATTGCTACAATCATTTCCTTGGAAACTCTCGTGTCCTTTTCATTTTCTTTGTACTCACTTAGCAAAACGTGAACCTCCTTGGTTCTCCCAATGATTCCCTTCTCAGCGTCTGCAGCTGAGCATCTGGAAGTTGCTGGGAAAAAAATTCTCCGGTGGGGTTTCATTTTAAATTTTGCTCTCAAATTCCAAATGGCCCTCAGCACTACCCAAACAGACAATCACGTTGCTCTAAATACGCATGCATCACCGTATTCCAAGACGGCCTTTTCTTATTTGTTTGCCCTAAACTTTCTACTCCAACTCTTACCCTCCTGACTTCTTTACCCTCCTCTCATGTCATTGAGAAAATAGAAACAATCGGAAATCCTTCCCTCCTCTTCCTCACACCAAATGTCCCCACGTACACACTTTCCTGCGTCTGAGTTTTCTCTTCTTCCTCTCACTGCAGCCAAACAAACACACCCTGAGTGAGGTGTATTCTGTAATCTACACTGTACTCATCCAACCCACGACTCTAATATCTGCCGAGTCCACCCCCTTTCCCCAAATCAGCCACGGCCACCTGAGGTTGCCATGGTTTCTTGCCTAAACTCCTGCACTAGCTTCCTAATTGGTCTCCCATTCATCCCGGGCCCTTCTAATTCAGTCTTCTCTTTTCAAAAGAATTACAGTGAAAATCAGACCATTTTACCTCCTCCTGCTTACACCCTTCAGCGGGGTTTTGAATAGGGAAACCTCATGCCAAGGCACACAAAGCTCTGTCTGCATGGTTTGACACCCGTCCAGCTCCCAGCCTTGTCCTTCACTTCTCCCCGTTCCCTACACTGGCTATGTTTTAAACCACTCTACGAAGTCACACTCCCTTCTACCAAAAGAACTTGTGCATTCTGTTCCTCTGCCTGGAATGCCCTTTATTTCACTCTTTATATGGCTGAGTTCTCACTCCTGTCCTAGTCTAAATATCATTGCCTTAAAGAGGTCTTTTCTTGACCGTCCTGGCTAAATGGGTTTTCCCTGTCCATTTTCTTTATTACTAGCTGAATGTTATCTATACTTAATATTTGTTTGTTCATGTGTCTCTTTTCCTTCTCCTTCGCCAGGTAGTTGGCTCATGTGGAGCCCATAACTTTTACTTATGAGTGCTTAAATAGATCAAGCACATAGAAGGTGCTCAGTAAATGACGGTCAATAAATGAATGAATGAAACAAAATGCACACGCACACATCTAATCATGTGCTTTTACCTTCCCATTGCCCTTTGGCTCAAGTTTTTACTCTTGTATGGTTTCTTCACTGTCTTCTTGTCAATAATGTCCTTCGTGTTGACTGGCAAATGATATCGTTCTTCCTCATTGTGATGGTAGAGGGACTTGGGGGTTTGGGAATCCATTTTCTGCAAAAATGCATTCTTTTTGCCCCCTCCAGTTCCCCCATGTAGTTTCCATCCTTTAGTCCTTATTTCTTTGCACTTATGCTATTTAATTGGATTTTCTCAGCAACTGTTAAGGTAGGTCATGTTATTTTAATTTTCTGAGAAAACTGAGGTTCAGAAGGTACCGACCAAAGGTCTATAAAACAATAAAGCCCCAGATCCACAGTTTAAAACCAGGTCAGTAAAATGTAAAGCTCATTCTTTCTCTCTCCACCCCGTCACGCTGCCTCTTGTGATATGATAAAATAGGGATTTTACCTTCATTAAATGTGTTGCGGGGAGGTGTTGGGGGGCAGGGGGAAACCATTGAGCTCACTGGGTATCTTAGGAATCAGGAAGTTAGATACTCTGGACAGAAATTCCCAGAAGAAAAGCTTGACTCTTACACCAATAGTCCAGACTAAATACCAGGGTCCATTCATTCTTTCTTCGGCACGGTATGGTTCCTATTGGTACTTTACTAACATAACAACTGAAGAATATAGGATCCTCAGCAACATAATAAGACAGCTCTCAAAATTTTCTCAGTGAATTGCATAGCATTGTTTTCTAATCTGCCCTTATTCTTTCTATATTGTTAGCTTTTATTAGATATTGGAGAAAATACTACTTTCTGTCATATTTCATAAAACCTGTTTTTTTTTTAACTGCATTAGTCAAATCTTCCCTGTTAATACCATCCTAATGGCGTTGCTTTTGTTTTTGTTCCTTTCAGTCTTTGTCCACATACAGTTGACCCTTAAACAATGTGGGGGTTGGGGATGCTGACCCCATGCATAGTCGAAAATCCGTGTATAGCTTGACTCTCCCAAAACTTAACTGTTAATAGCCTGTTGTTGACTGGAAGCCTTACCCAAAACATAAACAGTCAATTGGCACATATTTTGTATGTTATATGCATTGTATACTGTATTCTTATACTAAAGTAAGCTAGAGAATAGAAAATGTTACTAAGAAAATCACAAGGAAGAGAAAATGTATTTACGATACTGTACTCTATTTAAAAAATCTACATATCACGTGTTCAAAGGTCAGCTGCATTTTGAAATACATATTCAGTCTTTACATGTTTCCATACCTTATGGTGATAGCATTTTTATTCTGCATTTACACTTAACGTTTGCTTGGTTCTAGCAATAAAAAGTAAGCAGACAATGTTTTTCAAAGTTAAAAGTACATTATTTCTGAATCTTATCTGAAATTTTTCTAGTTTGAAGCTATGGTAAAATGAAGATTTAATGGATTGTTACTAAAATGGACAAATAACTTTTCTTAAATTTAAGTTTTTATTTTAATTCCAGTTAGTTAACAGTGTTATATTCATTTCAGGCGTGCAATAGAATAATTCAACACTCCCATACATCACCCCGTGCTCATCATGACAAGTATACTCCTTAATCCCCATCACCTATTTAACCCATGCCTTCACCCCTCTCCCCTCTAACAGCCATCTGTTTGTTCTGTATAATTAAGAGTCTGTTTCTTGGTTTGTCTCTCTCTCTTTTTCTTATTTTTTTCACTTTGCTTGTTTTGTTTCTTAAATTCTACATATGAGTGAAATCATATGGTATTTGTCTTTCTCTGACTGACTTATTTCACTTAGCATAATACTCTCTAGCTCCATCCATGTTGTTGCAAATGGCAAGATGGCATTCCTTTTTATGGCTGAATAATATTCCTGTGTAATATGCCTGTGTCATATATATATGTGTGTGTGTGTGTATATATATACAGATATATATATACACACACACACACATATATATATATGCACACATATATATCATATCTTCTTTATTCATTAAAATGAACTAATAACTTAGGTAGATGTAATAAAACTTGCCAAAGAAGTGGATGATCTTCTGGTAGTATTCATCTGCTAAAAGAAAAAAATTTCTAAAAACAATTATATACATGTTATCTAAGGACATAGAAGACAGTTGCACATAGAAGTGAACTGCAGACTAGAGATTATTACTTAATAGGCTATTACTTTCCACTTTTGAAGTATATGTAGGCACTGAGAATTAAGTTTGTCTACCTGGAAATGCAGAAGGAACCCTTAAAATATAAAAGGTATTTTATTAGTTATAGATGTACTTTTCCTTTAATAAAACATGCTAATTTATTTACTTGGCATTTATTTACACAAATGCATTTAATAACTTCTACATTTGTTCTTGTCAAACGTAGCATTTCAACTTAATTATGGTTAGAGACTTTATTTAAATCACTAAAAATCACATTCCTCATCTGATGATGATGCCAACCAACATATAAAGCTGTTTACATCAGCACTGTTCATTTATTACACTAATTTTCCAGAATGTCTAAGTTCATTTTAAAAGCTATCCCTGAAAAATTATTATAAAGAGGTAGCTTTTTAATGCCCAAAGTTCTCATCTGGATTAGAATAGACTTAGGATGAGATTTTAGGGCATAAGAGCATGAGTTTGTTTTAAATCTCATGTTACCCAAATTACCTTCGTAACTATGTAGACATACTTCTGTGAGGCTTCAGGGAATATTCAGAGATAAGAGTTTCTTCCCTTAACTTTATCAACCATTTGGGCATTGTACTGGGTTGAATTGTGCATTTCTGCCCCCCCTAAAAAAGATGTCTACTGGAACATGTAAATGTGACCTTGTTTGGAAAAAGGTCTTTGCAGATGTAATTAAGGTAAGGATCCCAAGATGAAGTCATTCTGAGTTAAGGGGGGCCCCAAATCCAATGATGAATGTTCTTATAAGAGAAAATGAGCAACATGTAAAGACAGAGGGAAGTAGGCCATTTGAAGGCAGAGGCACATATTGTAGCTATATTGCCACAAGCCATGGAACGGCAGGAGACACCAGAAACTGAAGCAGCAAAGAGAGATTCTCCCCTAGAACCTTTGTAGGGATCGTGGCCCCGCCGACAGTTTGATTGAAGACTTCTGCCCTCCAAAACTCTGAGAGAATACACGTCTGCTACTTTAAGCCACCACATTTGTGGTAATTTGTTGTGGCAACCCTAAGAAAGGAATACAGGTATCCATTTGATGCTAATTGCAGGTTTTCAATTATTTTAAATGTCACTGTATACCTATTCTGTGTTTAGATAAGATCTTTTCTTTGAAGTATATTGCAGACTGAATATCAGTCACTAAAACCAAAAAACCAACCTCATATACCTCATACTCCATATACCTCATATTCCATTTATCTCATGAAGTGACTGCTTTGGCTTTATTTTGTCTACCGTAGATGTGGCCGGTGGTTATTCATCTTCCATGCTTGATGCAATCAGAAGAGCAGTGATGGTTTCCAATATACTTTTAATTAATAAGATAAATGAGAAAAGCCTCAGCCTCAAAGAGGCCTTCAGACTAGCTACTCTTGGAGGCAGTCAAGGTAATGACCATTTTCTTTCTTTCTTGAACAGTATACAACCATGCCGATCTGTGTCCTTGCAAGCAACGTGAAGGCACAGGAGGGTCGCATCAGCAGGCATCCCATACTCATGACTGTTGTATCTCATATTACATATCCCAAATTTAGCGACTTAAGGTTCAGATATGTGGCGGAGATGTCATTTCTTCAGCAAGCCCCCTGTCTTTGACAGAAGACATGCTCGGCACACAATTATATTAATTTTGCTTTGCTGGATATTTGCAATGGTCACATGTGAGTTCTTTAAAATAATCAGTTTTTTTTCCCAGAGTCAAGTAACATGCTCTCTGTTGGCCTGAGTGATGATAACAATAATAGTAAAAATAATAGCCAAGAGCTACTGAACTCTCACCAGATGACAGGCAGTATGCAGCATGCTTTACGTATGTTGTTCCTCAATCCTTATAACCACTGCGACGAATTCCACCTTACCAGTGAGATACCTGAATGAGGCACACACAACCATCAAGGTACAGAGCGCCATGGTTTGAATCCAGATCGTCTGATGCCAGAGCGCAGGTTCTTACCCTTGCACTGTGATACCTTCCTCTATAAGTCTTAGAAATGCAGGATGATAGTAGCTGAGAGTATCCTGGGAAGAGAACTTCCTGGCTCTTCTTTGAATGTTTGGGGCTATGATGAACGCCATAAAGAACATTGAAAAAAACAAAAAACAAGTAGAGGTCATGCTCTTGGCATTTTCCTAATGATTTCGTTTTCTAAAGTTCCAAGTTTTAAATCGCCCATTTTTAAAAACAAGTGTGACACTCCCCACCCCCACCCCCAGTCCGTTTGTGCATCTGAGTTTGAGTAGCTGGCCTACCATCTTATTTTCGGGGTGCGAATGGATTGTACTTAAATGGTGCTTTTTTTATTCTAGACTCTCTGTGAGGTGCTTCATCAGGATCCTGTATGTGATCAAGCTGGTATGGGGTGCTTACCAAATCCTTTTCTGTCTTGGCTGTATAGCATTTAAATCTATTTTCTGGGCCACTGATCTTCCTGTGATGAAATTTCTTCTCCTTAGCTTGTGCCTCTACGACACTATGAGGGAAATGAGATGAACAGTTCCCTGTTTAAACTGTGGCATCTTCCCAGCTTACCACAGCCTTTACATTCACTCTCAAGATCAGGATGTGCATAAATCACCCTCACAGAGACGTTTGCTCCAAGGCTGCAAAACTGCATTTCCTGAAACGTATCTGAATTGCTTACCAGCCCTGCTGGGCCTCTCTGCAATAATCTGAATTTAGACCAATTTACTAATTTACGAAAGCAATTGTGTCTTTTTTGGTTAGTTCATGCCCGACTTTCCAGCTTCTAATGATTAGCTCAGTTAGTTTATATATACCATTACACTGGCAAATGAAGCCGGTTCTCTGGCCTATTAAACACACAACCATTTTATGTTGAATACGGTCATTAAAAACTCATATTTGTTATACTTCTTTGTCAAAGGCAAAAAGAAGTAGATTGTAATTGGTAAAGGAGGAGAGAATTTCCGCTGATTTTCTATTACATTTGGTCCTTCCCCACATAATTAGTAGAAGTCACCTAACTGCCTTTAACCTTTTCTAATTCTTTTTACACCTCTGTCTTCCTAAAAGAATTCTTTAGCTACACACTCTTTTTCTTTTCTGAGAATAAAGGAATTGCCCTTTAAATAATCTTTTAAGAACAAGTAGGATTTCTAAATCGGTACTTAGACAATTGCCAAAAGGCTACTGGATATCCATATGTAGAAATATAATGTACCAGATATTGTCTGACAGAGATACGTAATCCAGTATTTTCACATTGGACTCTATCCTGCCTGTGACAGAATACAACCAACACATGTAAAAATTCAAATAAATAATGCTGCCCTCCAGTTGGCCTTCCTTTTATGCATGCTTCCATTTGGCACCTCAGTGCACACTTAAATTACAGCCTTTAAGGAGCTTTAGACTTAATACCTTTATTGACTAGGAAAGCCAACCACTCCCATCTTCTGAAACTAAATCATAAGTGACAGATGTTCTTCCTTGACATCCAATATTCATGGAACATGAATTCTAGCTTTGAGATGGATCAAGTCAATAGATGTTATTGACCCATGCCTATTTTAGAAAACCATTCTTCCCTGGCAACCAGAAAGCCCTTGAGGGTACGGAGAAATCAGTCTGCTTTCAAAAGTGTTGGGACTCTTGAGTTATGGGGATCTATTTACTTTCAGAAGCGAATTTTCTCCAGTCACAGGATGTAAACCAAGGAACTTACGATGGATATGCCTGCATTCGCAAATATGTAAAAGGATACTTATTTTTTTATTGACTCGAGGTTCATTTCACTGCCATGAAAATAGATCCAGTCAGCTGTTTCATGGAAGAAAAAGGGCAAGGAAAAGAGCTGGAATGTGAGGGGAGAAGGAGAGGGAAGAAGAAGAAAGATATTATGTCAATTGTCATGTTTGTTTGAGGGATGAATGGAAATAGACCAGCTGGACTGTGAAATGCACTGACAGAGCTGAGATAGACCGACGCCATCCGAATCATAGATCGTGGTGATGAAGGGAACTGTCTTGATTCTTAGATTTTGCTTTCTCTGTCCTTATTCTGCTTTCTGTATGTCAAAGTTTTAGGACCGCTTGGAATGAGAGAGCTTTTCCGCTTCACACTAAGATACTAACTTTTTCTAGTGATATGTTGGCAGATTCTGTCCTTGCAAACTAGGACATTTTCACCACCTGATGGCTCCAAAGACTGACTGTTTATTAATTTATTCCAACCTGTAGCCCTGGGGCTGGAAAAAGAGATTGGAAACTTTGAAGTGGGCAAGGAATTTGATGCCCTCCTGATCAACCCCAAAGCGTCTGACTCTCCCATTGACTTGTTTTCTGGGGATTTTTTTGGTGATCTGTCGGAAGTAAGTAAAATAAATTTCATCAGAAGGCATAGATTTCATGAAGTAGTCACAATATCTTCCCTATAGAAAAAAAGATAGAAACTGAAACTTTTCATGGAATGCAGGAGGATCTTAAAAGGGACGCTAGATCCTTTTCAACTGTTTATCATTTGCCAATGCAATGTGAATAATGGTACTGACAGAAATCGGTATCTTGAAGATATTTGTATATTTGAATGTATTTGACTACAAGAAGCCACAATATACCTATTCCTTATTGATCACTTGCTATGTGCTAGGTAGTATGGGATTAAGTACTTCCATGCATCCTTTTTGATTAACCATTAGAATGACTCTTAATGACACGCAAATGCTATTAATATCTCTCGTTGCTCACATGGGCAGTGAGGCCTAATGGAAGTTAAGTGATTTACCTAAGGACTCCTGGCTAGTAATTAGTAGTTAGTAGATACAGTTTGGATTCCAGCCCAGGACTTTCTGACTTCCAGAGTCTGGCCTCTTGACCACAATGCTACCTTGATTTTCTTAACTTTATAAGAAAATGAGTTTTATTACCTTGTTCCTCTTACTTTAAAATATTGTTTCTATGTCTAAACTGGTTCTTCCTAACAACTCTTTATAAAACTGAGTTTTTCTAGAAAGTAATTAACTACTACTGATGTGATGAGGGCTGGGAGCGAATGATCAGGAAAGAATTCTGGAGATGTTTTTGGTGCAAAAAGATGTTTTTATTTAAGCATGGAGACAGGACCCTTGGGCAGGAAGAGCTGCTCTGGAATTGTGAGGAACAATTGATTATATACTTTTAAGTAGTGGTGGTGGGCAAAGGTGGTAAAGACAAAGGAAGTTTCTAGAAGGTATTTTCGTATGTTAAAGAAGACTCATAGGATCCTGGAAGTCGTGGCTATTGTCAAGGAAGGTTGCATTTTACCTCTAGCAAAGTGTTAACATCAAAGCAGTTTTGAGTTCCTTGAGGAATGTCCTACTCTGCCTGTCTCAAGTATTTGTCAATGGGCTGCAAGTTCTAGGGAAATTTAACTTTGTCTACATTTCTTTTGCATTTGTTCTCCTCATCACTACTACTTATAAATCGATACACTGGTGAGAGTAAACAGGACATTATATATAACTTGTCAAGGTTTTTAGAAGAAAGATGCCAGATTGCTTGAAGGTGGTACCATTTGTTATTTTTATATTACTTATTTATTCTTTTACTCCTTCATTAAAGTAAATTTGTGGGAATAGGGCTGAGTCCCATTCACCCACTTTTCTTATACACCTCTTAAAATATTTGATTTTATTAAATTAATTTCTTTAATTTATGTAACACTTTTCTCTGAAGATTTCAATATCACATGCCAAGAACTTTTACATAATGGATAAACATTTGTTAATAGCCAGGATTATTTTTTAAGCAAAAGACCTTTTCTTTTTCACTAACAGAGTAGATTTTGCCATTGAGAAATACATTTCTATGTCTGTGCTTTGCCAACTGCTATTGGCTATGAATTTACTTTCCTAAATGCACAGAATTTTTTTTCTTATTATTATTCTATTTTGTATTTTAGGCTGTTATCCAGAAGTTCCTCTATGTAGGTAGGTGGATATATGTCTCTGTGGGAAATAAAATCTTTGCTTGTCTCTTTCTTGGGTATGGCTCCCTCCATTTGTGGCACCACAGGCTAAACCCTATGCGTGACCATTTTTTTTTGGTTTATTATTTTATTTTAACATTTCTCAGCATCAAGCCCATTTAGGGCACACTATTGAAAGGCACTATTTGAAATGCACATGCCTCTCTGCGAGATAAACCCAAAGCTGAGGAATGGCAGGCAGGCCCAGGGGAGGGGCCATCCTGTCTCTTCCTCCTACACTCGCTCTGTCCGCCACCCCCCACCAAGGCTACCCTACCATGTTGTATTTGTGATGTTTGTGGTGGAGTCTCACTGCGTGTGGTTTTTTGTGTTTTGTTTTGTTTTGTTTTGTTTTAATGTACTCACATTCCATTCCGTTCACTGAGAGAGAGAAATAGAGAGTACCGAAGGCTCTACCCTGCCTCCACTTGGTCCACTGAGCTCTGAGTCCTGCATAAACCTGAGATGGGAGAGACGCAGGTGCTATTTCTTGAGCTCACTTCCTGCAGGCCTTCCACCTCACCACCCAGAATATGATTCTGAGGTGTAAAGATAGTATTTCCTTTACAGTTGGTGCTGGAAATGCAAACCACTCCAGCTGAAAGGGAGTGGACCCAACTTTCTGTGATTTCTGCCTTAGGTGCAGAATTCCAACCCTAATCCTCAAATTTGAGGCAACATCTTCCCTTGGCCATGTCCCCTTGTCCAAATAAGAAACAATCTGAGAGAAAAAAGGCACCTTTGTGCGTTTTCTCTCATAGAAGTGGCATTTGTTTCTAAAACCCGCCCGGTGGCAATTAGAATACTCCAGACATAAAAGCCCTTGATGAATGATTCTCTCATTTTTCTTTCAGGAGATGACCGAAATATTGAAGAAGTTTACGTGGGCGGAAAGCAGGTGGTACCCTTTTCAAGCTCAGTGTAAGACCCTTGGCCTCTACCAGCTCTGGGATCACGTGGTTCTGCGTCTCCCTTGTGCCCGGGCGGAGTTAGAAAGTCAAAAAATAGTATCTTGTTCTTGGGATGACTATCTCTTTCTGTGTCTAGTTACAGTATTCACTTGACAAATCATTTGAAGGAAGTTGCGTTAATTCTCAACTCTGTTTGGGAGGATTCAAAATTTCTCCCTTTTGAGCTGTTCGGATTTACTTTAAGCTCAAACATAAGGGAATGTTCTTCCTGATGGTGTTCTTACTATGAGATTTAAATGAAATCACTCCATATTTGGAAATGTGGAGAGAAAAGATACTCCTATAAGGTTAGATACTTTGAGCTAATAAATGTGAAAATCAGAAATGGAGAATGAAACAGTGGATATATTTTTATGAGGGAGAAAAAGTTAGACTATGAGCAAACATTGGAAAATCAATTCAGATTATGTTTGAAAATTAAATGCTGAGCATATTAATTTCAGAAGAGAACTTGTTGAATTTTAAAATGTGTTTCTAGATTGACCTTGTGTTCTAGAAATTTGCACTTAATGGAATTTGCATTTCAGAGATGTTATTGTTTTGCTTTGCCTTCTTTGGGCATGAAATGTCAGAAACTGGATGCCACATGCTTTCTTAATACAGTTCTGTGCTTCAAAGTGTTCGACAGAGGTTGGGTATTAAAGATTTAAAGTTTCTTAGGAATATTATTCATATAACTCATGGCATAAATAGTGATATTTTTGTGTACTTCAGAATCACCTTAAAGTATAACTATGTGATGCTATTATTGCTTCCGTGTTATTAGAAGAGAAACACATTCCATACTCCACACTGTTGTGTAGACTGGTCATCCTAAACTGGGGTAAGTGCTGGATGTCAAGGATCCGTCAGTACTAAAAGGAAGGGTTCCATTGCAATGACGTATTCTCTCCAAGAGTAATGCCACAGTTGCTGAAAATTTCATACTCGGATATCAATGTTAGAACTTTGAAATGAAGGACAAATTCAACTAAAAATATTGTTACAAATCTTTAAATCCTGCTTATTGAAAGTACTCTGTGTTTCAATTTTATCCTATTGACTTTTTACTTCAAGTAATTTTCAGGACATCAGAATTTTAGGATAATGAAAACTATGTAGATGTCCCACGTAATAGTTATATTAATAGGACTTAATCTGTACTAGACATCTAGGAACATGAAACAAAGCAAAAAGTATTGTCATGCCTCCCAACTCTTACAGTGTGCTTTCCCATACCCTATAATTAAAAACAAATTGACTTTATGATAAACCCTTAAGAAGTATTGATGTGAATGTCACTTAAATACTACATTTTTCTCGTTTAATTCCAAATACTATAAACCAATGTGGAAAAGGAATAGATTTTCTTAATATATCATAACACTCATGCCTAGAGCTTAAGTGTGACTCTTTATTATTTACTTTAGAGAGAGCACTTTATGTAATATCATATAGCTAACTCCATATTTACCGAACTAAGACCAAATTCCTCTTGTACTATACTTTGTTCTCACATAGTTATGCTAAATCACCAGTAATTTGATTTGCCTACTTTCTGTTTTTTGTTTTTGTTTTCCCGGTGGAAACACTTTTATAATTGATTTTGTATACACAACACCTACTGATCTTATTTTTATTCTTTTTAAGAACTTTTCTTATTTGAGTACCGTCGACTCACAATTTGATCTTATTTTAAAACAACAACAACGACAGAGTTTGTGTTGTGGGATATAAAGTAACTCAGTAAATTCAGTTTCCGGTGTCAATCTCTGTATTTCCAGAATTCCTAATTCCCGAGCTATGTCAACAAGGCCCCGCCAGTTTTCTCCCCATTTCTCTGTAGTGTTGACTGAGTGTTTCCTGCTCTGCCTCCTAGTCCCTGCCAAAGGAACATGATTACCTGGTGTCTAACCCACAGGAGCGGGCTTAAGAATTTGGATGAGACACGCAAAATCCACTAATAGGCAGCGGCTATCCCCAGCTTTTGCAAGATCCTACACTTGTACCTTCCTTAAAGATGTACATTTTGACGTTGAACATCAGTTTTCATTTAGACTAAGGATTCATACACGGTGTATATAAGTAAGCGCAGCATCAGCGACAAGTAGAATGGATCTATACCACCGATTTGTCGAACATTAAATGTAGCCCAGTAGGATGTTAAGACCCTACTATCTTTTCTAGTAAAAATAGAATGTGTTGACATGTTTATATGTAGTTTGATCTCCCTGCATCACTTACAACTTACGTGTTTGGTTTCTCCAAGTGCCGTGTTCCGAACGTCGCATATGCTTTTCGCAGCGCTACAGGCATTGGCCATACATGTGGCCAGATGCTCTACACTTTGAAACCTTGGCTTTGCCTCATGCGGCTTAACTTTCTGAATTGTGGACAGGCGGTATTTCAACCCAACACGGTTTGTCACTTTATGTTTGAATATTTTGCTCTCTGACAGAGAAGAAAGAATTAATTGAGACTTCTTATCAGCCCCCTCACCTCACCCGGCACCGTTTGCCTCGGGTTTTATGGTAGTTTTAGTGGCATACACATTAGCAGGTAAAAACTGATTCAATAGTGGTGACTAGCACACATTTCAAAGGTACTTTTTACAACAGAACACAAAAGCAGGCCGAGCAGCTAAGGTGCACTGAATTTCCAAAAGGGAATGAAACATGGGACTAAGGCCCGAGAGGTTGTCCTCATAATCATAACCTGAGACTGAGACCCTGCTCCCTTCATAAGCTCCTTCTCTGATTTAATTGTCAAGGGCTCTAGAATCCAAGAGAGTATCTTGAACTAGCTCCCTTCATGGCAGGAGGAGATCTTTCTGAGTTATTATTGTGAAACTTGAACCCCACTGAATCTCTTTTTCACTTCCGTGAGAATTCTGCATGGCGAAGGGAGGAAAGTAGTTGGAAACACTCCTGTTACGCTCAGCTGATTTTGAACTGTGCCCTTGAAATCCCTGTTGGCAACTAAAGCTGAGATGTCAGAGAGGAAACATAATGGATGTGAGATCCAGCAATGTATTTTGAATCTTCACTCCCTTCCAGACTCTTCCTATTTTTAATCTTTTCACCTCAGAACTAGACATATGGAAGGCTTTCAAGGCAAGCTGGAAGGCACGTTGGATCAGTTCTACCTTGTGCTATACCTAAAAGATCTCCAGAAGTGGAGGCTTGTGTAGTAAGTAGCCTCCGGGACATCTTTTCATTTTTGTCCATTTTTTTAAAGTTGATGATGCTTCTGGACACATTCACATGTCTGAAAGGAGTGTTCGGAATTTTATAAGTTAGACGAAGAATTGTGTCATGGCAACATCTTGAAATAATTTTCAGATTACATGGATTGTTATGAATTTTAGAAGAGATATTTGCAACTTCAGGTCTACCTAGCCCCTTTAGGTATGATTTTGGACCCCAACCCTTTTCAGTGTCTCTAAAGGAAAAGTGTGGAAACAAGTGGAAAGGTGAAGGAAGGGACACTGTTGGCAAGCCCTAGCATTGGTCCCCATGCATGTTTTCACACCCATCCTTTCCCTCCCACAGCCCCAAAGGCGAGAGATTGAGAGCTGAGGAGTTAGTTTGTAAATCTGATCCGAATTTACTGAAATGCAAAAGTTGAACAGGCCAGTGATGGAAGTCAGTATAAATTCCAAGATGGCTTTCAGAGTCCACGGGGTTCAAGTGACTTGAGTCACAGATATTACATGGCATTGACTTACCTGTCCACTTCCTACTCAAGAGCCTGTCAGAAAGCATTCTCTATCGAAAACCACCTTCCATGGTTGTTAAGCTCCTGATTGCTGCTTTTAAGAATATATATGTGTGTATTCATGGGGACATTTTTACTCAATATTTGTGTGATTTGCTTACTGTTCATGTGCTGAGTGAACTCCTTTGTGCTTCAGACAAAAATAAATGAGATTTTGTGTTTACATTTTTTTGTTGTTGTGAGTTCTATCATTCTGACAGAAGGGAGATTAATCTTACAATGCTTTCCTCCTTTTAACGTGAAGTTTTAAAAACAGAATATTTAGCTGTGGACCAACATGTATCATGACATTTTATGACAGATAATGTACATAACTTTAAAAATTAAGCTATAATGTCAGCCCTTCAGAATCAGATTGCGATCGCTTTTGGTTTCTGCACAGTTAAATTTCCTATTTTCCAAAGTCACAACCCAGAGTCAGAAATGCACTTGAGCATCAAGAATTAGTTCATACCTAACATATGTGCATGTGGATTTAAAACAAAACTCTCACAAAATAATACTCTCCGTAACTGTGATGCCCCGGGCTATTTTCTGCACTATTACTCTGTTCCATCCTTTTGTGTTCTGTTCTATGATATTTTCTTCTAAGTTTTTTTTATGCTGATAGTGATTTGGCAGGTTGATTTCTTGGTCCTGGTGGGCTGGCAGCTGCAGTGTGGAAGCGGAATTTCTAGTGTCTTTTGAGCTGTTTAAGTCTCCATGACCCCATTCTGTGATTGGGGCCTGACCTAAGTACCTGCCTCAGAGTAGTGAGGATTAAATAGAATAATACATGGCCAGCTCCCAGGAGAGCATCTGAGACCAAGTGAGGGCTCACCATGTGGTAGTTATTATTTTTAAAATGAATACAGACTGAACAGAAATAAAAATAATTTGAACTGTATTTTTATCAGTTTATTTTTTAGAATCTAAATCAAGTGATGTTAAGGATCTCTCTGTGCATAAAAATATTCTGTAAGGATTAAATCTGATTTCTCCCCCCTGGCGCTATGATGTTCATTTTTTCTTTATAACACGAAGCATAAGAAAGTGGTAGAAGATTTGTCTTTAAATTCACCCTTGGCGCCTGGGTGGTGCAGTCGGTTAAGCGTCCGACTTCAGCCAGGTCACGATCTCGAGCCCCGCGTCAGGCTCTGGGCTGATCGCTCGGAGCCTGGAGCCTGTTTCCGATTCTGTGTCTCCCTCTCTCTCTGCCCCTCCCCCGTTCATGCTCTGTCTCTCTCTGTCCCAAAAATTTAAATAAATAAATAAATAAATAAATAAAAATAAATAAATTCACCCTCAATTTTCTGAGCAAGCCACGAAGCATCTTTTCTTCCTCCTGAAGAACAACTTAGTGAAAATACCCAGAAAAGAATTCTCAGGCACGTAAGCTAGCGATAACGTGTGCCTAATTTGCAACCGTGGGCACAGAGTTCTGTAATAGTTAATTAACAGACATGTGCAGATTATTGCATGGTACTAAATTAGGGATTTCAATAAAATAAGGTTTAGGTATAAAAATACTTGCTAGTAGCAAAATCGAACCTGTGGTAGGGTGTTTGAAAACTCCACGGGGAGGTCACTCAGTTAAAGGAACAGGACCTGTAAGTATTAACCAACGGGAACAGGTTTTGAGTTTTGGGGTTTTTAAATCTTGTTTTAGAATGGGATAAGAGGAAAAAATTAAAATGAAATGGAAAAAGGGAGTTAGTCTCTTCTTTAAAGTGATAGAACATTATTTTAAAGTGTAATTATTTTTTTTTAAGAATTCACCATCAAGCCCGCCTACACCATCATTGTAAAATGACATTAAATTTGCTATACTTCTTGGGTTTTTCATGCTTCTGTATGAGTTGAGTCTATATTTTGAGGTGGGAAGAGAGAAAGATCGCTAAAAAAAAGTATTCTCCATGGGAAAGACTTTAGTGGGAAATCTTTCAGTGGTAACTCAGAAAAAATAAAACGTTTTTTAAAAAAGATTTTATTTTTAAGTGACCTCTACACCCAATGTGGAGCTCGAACTTACAACCCCGAGATCAAGAATCACATGCTCTACTGAGTTGGCCGGGTGCCCCCCAAATAAAACATTCTTTTGCCTATACATAAAAAGTGATCAAAGAAAATATGAACAGATGAAATGGAGTTTCACAGGTCACTTGAGCCCTCCTCAGTCGCCTGGACTGTGCCCACCCCTATAGAGAATTAAGCAAACTTCATTCCGCATCTGTAGAAAGAGAGCTCAAAGTCATAGCTGTAAAATCCAACATACAAGAAATAAAGTCCCTAGAAATATTATCATTCAGTCTGATAACAAAAGGATCTCATACTTGCTTGAAAACTTGAAGCTTCAAGAGACTTGGGAAATTAATTTTTTTACATGTTTGTTGATTTATTTTGAGAGAGAGAGAGTGCATGTGCAAGCCAGCAGTGGAGGGGCAGAGAGAAAGGGAGAGAGAGAATCCTAAGCAGGCTCCATGCTGTCAGTGAAAAGCCTTATGTGGGGCTTGATCTCACAAACTGTGAGATCATGACTTGAGCTGAAATCGAGAGTCAGTCACTTAACCGACTGAACCGCTCAGGTGCCCCACTGTGAAGTTAATTTCTGTCCCAATCTTGGACGGTCTCCAAATCAGACTTTTGTTTTTACTTCTCTCAAACAAAGCCACAAATCTGAATTGAATAATCTTAGGAAGAGTTTTACTCTTGTTTTTTAATTTCTAAATTTGCTTCCTGGAGCACTGGAGAGATTTTAAGCAGCTTTGGTGGGTTTTTTGTTTGTTTGTTTGTTTTTGTTTGGTTTTTGTCTTCCTGCAAAAGTTGAGTCCACTGTCACCTGAACTTGGCAACCAGTGCAAGGATGGCTTTGCGCTTGGCAAGCATTTTGAAAATCTCCACTGAAGCCTCTAAACCGATGAGGAAATGAGAGGCTTTTGTTATTTCAAAGGAGAAGTTAAGAGCCTCAGGAGAAAGCAGTGTGTACGCTTCTTTTAATCCATGAACATTTTTCCCCTGGCAGAACTATGAAAGATGAATCAGACTTAGCCAATTACATCTTCTGGATTAATTTATGCAAGTGCCACGGACCCCTTCGGCATCATAAACATGTCCTGGCACGATGCAGGGGCAGGCAATGCATCCAGTAAAACCCCATGGCAATGGCTCCGTCGTGCGGGTGTAACAGAGAAATTGTGGACTTTAGGGTGTTTGTGGTTGTTGTCGTGTGAAGCTCGGTGACAGATTTTTTTGATGTCCAGGACAACTGTGCTATCTCTTGCAAGTGGGCTATTTATTGTAACACATGGGCAGAGAAAACCCAGTCTGTAGAGACTTGTACAAATTCCTCATGTTCCTTATAAAATTACTGCCCAGATAAAATAAGAAAGAAGTCAACATCAATGCATACAAAGTCTTCATTACACATGGTTTGTGACACTAGACCATTTAACATGGCGCAATTGCTTCCAAAGGAAATCGCAGTTAATCGATCAAATTGCACTGAAATGCACATGGCTGTTCTCATGCTTCTCATTGGTAGCAGTGAGTACTTAAGATTAATGAATTGCTTCTTTTAAAAAAGGTAGATAGAAACCCATCCCTGCAGGAAGCATAAGTTACAGCCTGGTAAGTAATGTTTTATTTACTCATTGTGAAAGTTGGTAAGTTTTAAACCATATTCATTCAAGTGATATTTTATTAAATGCACACGAGATACCAGGCATGGCCCAGTTTCAAGGGTTTAAAAATAACGTTCAAGGTGCCTGGTGGCTCAGTTGGTTGAGCGTCCGATTCTCGATTTTGGCTCAGGTCATGATCCAAGGGCTATGGGATTGAGCCCCACATCAAGCTCCATGCTGAGCATGGAACCTGCGTAGGATTCTCTCTCTCTCTCTCTCTCTCTCTCTCTCTCTCTCTGTGTGTGTGTGTGTGTGTGTCTCTCCCCCACCTTTATCTTTCCCTCTTCCCCTCTTTTGCTTGTGCACTCTTTCTCTTTCAAGTAACAAAAAATAAAAATAAAAGCGATGTTCATCTCTTTGAGGAACTCGATCTAGGATGGTTGGTGAGAGAACTAGGCAGAGAAGTCAATATATGAAGTTCATGACACATGTATAGAGTGTTTACAGGGGAAGGCTGGGGTGCGTTCGGTACATGGTGGGCAGGGAAAACAGAGGCAAGGGCTAGTGGTGATAGTGTCACAGAAGAAAAGGTGACACAGAAGTGTCACAATTCTTGAGCTGTAAAGAAGAATAGGAATTTCTTTTCCATGTGAAGGTTCTCAAAAGAATCTTCCAAAAGGAGCATTCAGCATGAGCAACAGCAGTCCTCATAAAGAACATGACCTCTGAAAAAAGTAAGCTAAGATTGAGATGGACTAACCCAGTGACCATAATGGTCACCAGGGGTGTTGATTCAAAATGAGGGTTTCCAGGCCCTTCTTCCTAGAGACTCTGGTTCAGCAGGTCTGGACTGGGGCTTATGAACTGTATTGTGACCTCGGTGAGGTCAGGTCGATGTGTTTCGAAGAGGACCATCCTGGTGAAGACAAGGACCGGTGTGGTAGGAGGCATGAATAGTGAAGAGAGAAGGTGTGTCATTCACTGAGCGCAGGACTGTGAGCCTCGTGTGCAACCAGGGTCCTTTACCTGTTCATGGGGCAAATGTGTTGTTAGCACACCGTGTGCACGGCTACTGGGGAAAGACAAGCTGCCAGCCACGTATGCCCCGGCCACCACGAGAAACCGGAGAGATGAATCCTGCTCGTAAACACCCAGAGGTCGAATTTTCCTGAGTCTGGAACTGGAGACGCAGGGGCTCCGGCACAGGTGAGGCCCTGATCCAACTGGAGACCCAGGGCTGCTGTGGCTCCCTACTGCCCTGCCACTTCGTGAGCTACCTCAATATCCTCTGGTGACTTAAGCCCCTGCCAGCTTTGTTTCTGGCAAATCAAAGATCCCCACCTAAAATCCCTCTAATCTCTCCCCTACCCCACTAGGGCTAAATTCTTCAGTAACAGGTTATAAATTGTGAAACAGCCATTTTCTTCGTAAATAAATGAATGAACGATAAAGAAACCACAGGTATCTGGCTGCCTCCCCCACCCCAAGCACGCCCAGAGGCTCTATTCTCCACATCCACAGGGGCACCTGCAGCTGAACCTGGCGTCCTCCACGACCCCAGGCCAGCCTCCACTCACGGGTCCCTAGTTTCTATCCAATAAAGGTACTAGCGACACATCATCATGGCAGAATTCCAGGTGGGATACGAGGAGAGTCCGACGCTATTTAAGGAAGTAAATGGTGGCAAGTTTAGCTAAAAGAAGCACCTGTTCCCTCTGCAGAGGCAGCCACACTTCTGAGACTTCATGGAGTGGAGAAAACTTGCAAAATTGCAGGACAAGCTTGGGAGCCGTGAGCTGAAGATGGTCACATGATGCAATCAGCCTGGGTCACCAAGTCACCATCAGAGTCTCCCTGATCCAGAAATACATGGATTAAAAGGGGACCAGCTGGCCCTACTGCAAATTCACGACCGGCTAAAACACTGCCGTTCTGATATTGAAATCCAGGACTGTTCGTTATGCCCTTTGCTGAGGCCTTGCGGGGCTCTGTCCCCGCCCACCTGGATAGACCAAAACAAAAGCCAGGTGGGGAGACCCCTGTGACCTCTGCAGGCAGCATCAGGCTTCCCTGCTGCCAAAGGAAACTTGAACTCAGGAGAATGTTCTTCTCCCAGGGGTGTGGGTACAGGGCCAGGTCAGGTCCAGAGCGGCCAGGGCTCATGGCTGCTCTCCTCTGGCTGCAGCCAGCATTTTCCACTCGTGCAAATGGACTGGACAAATAATATCACTTCCTGTTTGTGCAATGAGCAGACCCAAATTAGAGAACGCTGTTTAATGGAACCTGACCCCCAGCCCACTGACGGCCCCTCCTGTTTGCCAGGCACCTGTTTGGGTTAGCAGGGGGTTCCTCATGATCAGTTGTGGCCCACAGGATCCTGGCAGCCAGGGGCACCTGGGTGTCTCAGTTGGTTAAGAGTCCGACTTTGGCTCGGGTCGTGATCTCACGGTTGGTGAGTTCAAGCCCCGTGTTGGGGTCTCTGCTGTCTGCACAGAGCCTGCTTCAGATCCTCTGTTTCCATCTCATTCTGCCCCTCCCCCACTCATTTTCTCTCTCCTTCTCTCTCTCTCTCTAATAATAAATAAACCTTAAAAAAAAAAAAAAAAAAAAAAACAGATGCTGGCAGCCAGAGACAAAGCAGCAGTTGCTTTGGAGTCTGAAAGTTGGTATGACATCTCCCCAGCCAGTCCTGGGGCACTGCTCAGTGCTCTGGTGGTGGCCTAGGAATGCTTGAGCCAGGCCTAAGTCTCCCTGGGTCTCTCTGAGAGATTCTGGTATAAGCAGCCCTGATCATTGTTCTAGAAAAGAGCCAACACTCTTTAAGCAGCAGTTAGTAAATAACCAAACAGGCTCACATCTTCACGTGAGGACAGGGTAGACCTTGTCCCAAAAGGACAGAACAGCAAGCCCCTAAACTTTTCATTTCATGGAAAGCTGATCTCTGGACTTCAAGGGCAGACAAAACCACTAGGAAATGCATCAAAATCCCATCACTCCTGGTGACCGATGCCAAAAACGTCTTACAAGCATCTCAGAAGAATGTAGAACAACTTCCAAGGGAAATGATGGACACTCCGGCTGAAACACTCATTTCCAGGAAAGCCAGAAGCTACTAGGAAAGTTCCAAGAAGGGACTGTGCAGGAATTGAACGAACAGAAACATATGTTTGAGAATGAAACAAGGGGTAAATTTCTGAAACTGCGCTAAAGATGGTAAGGTTGCCTGGGATTTCCAGAAAACATTACATGATGGCAACTTGAGATTAGACAAAAAGAATACAACATGGACACCTGGGTGGCTTAGTCAGTTGAGCATCGGACTTCCACGCAGGTCTTGATCTCACGGTTGGCCTGTGCTGAGAAGCAGAGAAGAGACCATGTGGTCCCAGGGAAGGCGAGAAGCTATTCGGAACATTTGGTAACTTTGTTTTTTGTTTTTGCCTCCTTTAGTCAAGACTCCTAAAAGGTCTGTGTTCTTCCTTGTTGCAAGTCCTGCAATATTTATTGTATTAAATCTTCTATAGCCTCTTTTTGTTGTTGTTGTTGTTGTTGTAATCCTACAACTGTTAAATAAAGACCTACCTACTTGCCATTGAAATGGAGCACTGTCATCCCTTCCGGGGCAGCTATTACCCCGGCAAGCAAGCAGCTGATTTCTTGAGGCAGAGGTGGGGAGGGACGAGTGTGTGTGTGAGTGGGGGGAGGGGAGGTATCTTCTGCCATTTTGACAGCACAGGTTAGAGTTTTGATTCATCGTTGGTGAGGTGAAATAAGCCCCTGTTTCCGCAGTCAGTTGGTCTGACACCCTATTGAAATTCTTTCAGCTTCCACTTAATGCCCATGAAACAATCCTCTGCAGTTAAATAGCTTCCACTTAGGGGCATCTGGGTGGCTCAGCCGGTTAAGCATTCATCTCAGGTCATGATCTTACTGTCCTCCGGTGGAGCCCTGTTAGCTTGAGCTGACAGCTCAGAGCCTGGAGCCTCCTCCAGATTCTGTGTCTCCCTCTCTCTCTCTGACCCTCCCCTGCTCGCATTCTTTCTCTCTCTCTCTCTCTCTCTCTCTCTCTCTCTCTCTCAAAAATAAATAAACATTAAAAAAAAATAGCTGCCACCGCTTGGGAGCTTCTCAGATGCACCTGGAGAGAAGCTGAACGGCGCTTAGTTTATAAGAGGAGGAGATGCGTGAGTTACGCAGGACTCTGAAGTCCTCAGTAGGGTGGCACCTGTTCCCTAGAGGGATGATACCCCAACCTGGTGTACCCTCCCCCCATTCTGGAGAGTAGCAGAACTTCCTGACTTCCTCTCTTACTTTTCTTTAAAAGATGAAAACTAGGGGGCGCCTGGGTGGCTCAGTTGGTTAAACATCCAACTTCAGCTCAGGTCATGATCTCACAGTCCATGAGTTCAAGCCCTGTGTCAGGCTCTGTGCTGACAGCTCAGAGCCTGGAGCCTGCTTTGGACTCTGTGTCTCCCTCTCTCTCTTCACCTCCCCTGCTCATGCCCTGTCTCTCTCTCTCTCTCTGTCTCAAAAATAAATAAAAACATTAAGAAAAGATTAAAAAAAATAAAAGATGAAAACCAAACTGAGATTGATGTAATAACAAACAGTAGTTGATACTTAGTATGTTGTTACTTTATGCCAAACATTGTTCCAAGACATTTACTGAATCCACTCAGTCTTCACAGAAACTAAGAGGAAGGGGCCACCATCATCTTAATTTCACAAAGAGGGAGACTGAGGCATGTGGAAATTAAGGAACAGGGTTAGATTCAAAGCCCAATAAAGGACACTGGTGTGATCATTGGCAAGATTTGAATAACATTTGCAGATTCCATCAGGGGTCTGCAAACTGTCTATGTAAAGAGTATATATTTGGGGCTCTGTGGATCAGCAGTGAGCATACCTCAGAAGTCTCTGTCATGACTACTCAACTCTGTCTTTGTAGCACAAGAGCAACCACAGACAGTGGCCACACCTGAAAGTATTTAGAGATAAAGTATCAACCTGTTTCCAACTTCTCTCCACCAAACGGCTATCCAGCCTCTGCTTACATACCTCCACTGACGAGAAACTCATTTTAACCAGCTCATTTTATTCTATGACAACATAGATGAATTAGAAAATTGGGGCGCCTGGGTGGCGCAGTCGGTTGGGCGTCCGACTTCAGCCAGGTCACGATCTCGCGGTCCGTGAGTTCGAGCCCCGCGTCAGGCTCTGGGCTGATGGCTCAGAGCCTGGAGCCTGTTTCCGATTCTGTGTCTCCCTCTCTCTCTGCCCCTCCCCCGTTCATGCTCTGTCTCTCTCTGTCCCAAAAATAAATAAACGTTGAAAAAAAAAATTAAAAAAAAAGAAAATTATGTTGGGGCATCTGGGTGGTGCAGTTGGTTAATACCCCACTGTTGATTTTGACTCAGGTCATGATGTCATGGTTCATGAGATTGAGTCCCATGCACTGTTAGCACAGAGGCTGCTTGAGGTTCTCTCTCCCCCTTCCTCTCTCTGCTCCTCCCCATCTCACACTCACTCTCTCTTTCAAAACAAATAAAAAAAGAAAATGATGTATCAGATTGAAAGAAAATATAATTCAAAGTGGGCTAAATCCTAAGATAAATATAATTATTTCAAAGTAAATGAAACTGGCTCTTTAGTACAAGATCTAAAATGGGCATTTTGGGAGTACAAAGCAAGATTGCTTGCATCCAGGGAGGTGGAGATAATGTTTCATGAGTGCACCACCTAGTGGCCAAAGCTTGAACAGACTGCTCTGTGCAACAACCAACGTTGAACAACTAAAACGGCCAAGTTGCAGAGGGAGAAAAGAGCCAAATTAATTTTATATTGACACCCAGCAGAGCAGAAGCTTACAATTTTCATAAAAGACTAAAACAATACAAGAAAATTTGGAAAAGTATTTTTCTAGCAGGAATCTGGACATATTCTTTTCCTATGCAAAGAAACTATCAAATAATTTCTTAGGTTAAACCCAGACTCTATAACAGACAAAACATAAAAACAAAACAAAACAACTATATTCTCAATGCAAACAAATAGCATTTACTCACTGTCCTTAGTGAAGACAATTTCACAAGGAAAAAAAATGAAACAAAATTGTGAAATCTCGAATGGCTTGCTCAAGTTGTCTCAGTTCCTTGAAGATAAAAGGCAAAGATGTGTCCACTGGAAAGGAATCTTGCATGTGGACATACCACAAAATGATGAATTTCCATGGGTATGTTAAATTTGTCTTAAGAAGTAAGAATGTGGGGTGCCGCATGGCTCAGTTGGTTAAATGCAACTCTTGATTTCAGCTCAGGTCATGATCTCGTGGTTCATGGATTTGAGCCCTGTATCAGGCTTTGCACTGACAGTGCAGAGCCTGCTTGAGATTCTCTCTCTCTCCCCCTCTTTCTGACCCTCCCCTCCTCTCAGTGCTCTCTCTCTCTCTCTCAAAATAAATAAATAGTTTTTTTAAAAAGTAAGAATGTAAGACAAATTGTTTTACGTATTCACCAAATATGAAATTCAACCACACTGCTTGTAGGTTGGTCAATTATTTTCAATTACTACACATACATGCATGATCCAAATGATAAGCCTTGCTCTAGCTTATGCCAAACCAATTACCAATTAACAGTCATTATCCCCTTGCCAGTATTAGACAGCCAAATGAAATCAAGAGCAGGGGAATTTGGAAGATGGTGTGTCATAGTCCCATGAAGGATCTTACAAATCAAATCTTAGAAATCTTGAATCTCAGATTTGGAAGAACATTTTAAATATCATCTAGTCTGGCCAGCTGGCTGATGTTTGAATCTCTTCTTTAATATCTCCAGCAAGGAATATTTAAGCTTGTTTAAGCCCTGGGAGTGATAGGGAGGTCAAGGCTGTGTCCCAAAGCTCTTTCCATTCTTGGACCACAATTTAAGAAGTCTAGCTAAAAAGACCTATTAAAGAGACCATGTGGAATGACCACGTAGAGAAGGCACATAAAGATGAAGAAGTCCTAAGATTGCATGGAGAGAGAGACTCAGCTTTTCCAGCACCTCAGCTGAGCCCATCCTTCCAGTCATTTCTGCATGATGCAATATATGTAAGCAAACAACCTCAGCTATTCTAGCCCAGTTGAGCCTCCCGATGACCACAGCCCCAAATGTCATCACACAGAATAAGAGAACTGCCCAGCTGGCCCCATTAACCACAGACTAATGAGAGAAAATAATGCAGTGGTTATTTTAAGCTACTCTATTTTAGTTTTTTTTTTTCAAGTCCAAGAGTTAGACTTAAATGCTCAGAGCAGTATGCACAGTGTTATGGCAGTTATCAATTTATTGCCTCTTAACTTCAAATTCATGCTTCGTTACCTTACTTATGAAAATGTAACCAGACCCTTCAAATCTTCTACCTTTGTGTGGCACAATGCTAAGCTTCATCAGTAGAGGGCCCTAGAAAGACCTTCCAATAAGAAGGGTTCCTGGGGGCTCTTGACTAGGTTGGGGAAAACAACTTCTTTCCACTGCTTGGATGATTGCTAGAGGCCTGTGGGACACAGCTTTCTCCACATTTGGGTACCGTGCATTTTCTCCAGTTCTCATCTCAGGCAATGCCAGTGTGGCTAGGAGTCCCAGGTGGTTATATACATATAAACCTTTTCTTACTTCGAGGAAGGAGGGTTGCAGGGAAGACGGGTTGGTCACTGAATCATACTTTATATGCTTCTGTATTGTTTGAACTCCTGGTGGGTAGCAGTGAATACCCTATGATTTGGGCTTTAAATTGACCCTAAATTTCAAGGCCTCTCTTTGCTTTTGCCACTGGGACACATTTCTGTAGATTTTTGTTTTTATGATCATATACAAACTGTTCACCGGGAGAACAAAGCATCCATATGCTATTACCAAATCAGATAGATATATAATCCTGGATATGTACTAATTGAACAGTAGACAGAGTGTGGAGCCACACTTCACAGCACTTCTGATATTGTGTTCCCTGGAAAGGAGGAGCCATTAGGGTAGCTGTGACCAACCTTCCTTTGGCCAAGCTAAGTAGATCACAGAAGAGTTTGGTATTCGACTAAGTTGAGTGTGATTTATTATTGCCCTTTGAAGCGAATCATTCAGCTGATAATGAATGTGATTAATGTCCCGTCTAACAAATGACTGGCACAATCACAATACTAAATAATATTGTGAATGAGGCAGAATTGGAAAGTATGTTGTGGGCAAAAATGCAAATTAGAGCTCATCTGATGTTTTGTTCAAATGGGATATGACCCAATGCCCACCCCAGAAAGTGAATAAAGCATATTAAATTGATTCGCCTCCGCAAATTTTGAAGTGTATGACTAGATTTGTACATATCCAGAGTCGTTAACAGTGCCACTCAATCCAATTACATGAATTTTACAGGCATCTTGCTGTGACAATAAATGAAAACAATGTCGACTCTTCTGCTTTTCTAAAATTACTGTATCTTCAGGTCAATAAAAATGTTTTCACATTTGCTAATTCATGATTTTTTTTCTATCCGTTCAGAGATGAGTCTGATACGGGTAGTATTTACTTACTGTAATGGAAATTGTTCATTACGTTTAGAGGACTGATAATCTTGGGAAGAATTTGTCTTTCAGTGGGGGGGGGGGGGGTTGGGAAGCATACTTGATCTGTTTTAAGACTCTGAGGACAGAGGTGGACATAGAAATTTACAACTTTTGGATCAAAAAGGGGCCGTGGCATTTGTACTGATCAGGTTTCTTTGTGGTACACAATGGAAATGGCCCCAGTTAATCTAAGGAGAGCTGTTTACAAAGTCACCATGGAGGCTGGAGAATCAGCCTTAGAAGTCAGGCACGATCCAACGTGAGGCTGACTGGCTGGAACCACCGTGAAAATCAGGCTACAGGAAAAGGGTGCTCTAGGCCCTGCTGACTCCACCTTTGGTGGACACTGCCGGTGCTATGGGAGAACACCACCGTGGCGAACGGTTCTAGCTGCACTTCCGCTCTTGGTGCCTGGCCACCTGATGGGCCAGCCTGCGTCCTGTGCCCCTATATTTGTCAGGGACATGAAGTAGGGAGACTTCGCCCCGAGTGACCTCAGTGAAGGATGGGGTACCACTTCCCACGGACGCACAGAGTGGGGGGTTTCTGCAAATTAAAAAAAGGGCTGGGTGGCGGGACAATCTGGATAAAGATCAAAATGGTTTATAAGATTCATCCCTACAGTATAGGCAGATGTGACTTCTAGGTCCCATTAGTTACTCTCATGTCCCAGAACAACATTTGTGTTCCTCACATCCTGTCCGCACCTGTCCTATTATTTTGGCTCAGTACCCCCAATCCACCAGTAACTCTACCTCGCGCCCCCCCTGCCCCCCGCCGCTACCCTCTCCTTCCCTTTCCTGTTGGACCTTTCTCTCCAGGACGCGACAGCCACTCATCACTGGTGTTTGAAGTAGGAAGTGTAAGAGTGGGAAGAGGGGGAAGCAGAAGGCCATCTGCAGGGGAACTTTTTGTTCTCATGGTCAAGGCTGCACCAGGAGTGACATGTGTTCTGATCCCCGTGGTTAGAAGTCTGTATGCAAAGATGAGCTCTGTATATCGGACCGTTAGCCCAAAGCCCGCCAACAACAACCTTGAATCCTTACACATCCAATTGCTTTAAATGTAGCCCCAATAAGCCTATTTCTAGCAATCCAGAGCCTGACGGCTCTGCATACCTTGTGGAAGTTCACCCAGCAACAGCTAGCCGTGCATAAGATAGACTCCACGTCATAAAAGACCCCAACGTGCTGCTGTGAATCAGAGACTCCCCTCCTTGCTGCTGGGCAACATTGCCTAGACACACAGTCCCCTCTTCAAGTCCCCTCCCCGCCCCCCAGAGTTCCCTGGCCCTCTTCCCTTGTAGGTGGTGGGTCCTCACTTCTGTATCTGGAAGATCGCCAGCAGGGAGGGATGTCCCCTCTCAAGCAACCCCGGCCCAGCACTGCCCAGGGAGCATGTTGTACAATACTGCCATCTTCTGGTCCTGTCGTCTCCTATATAAGCCCTGAGATTCTCCAACACACCCCAGGACCTTGCCTTCTCTTGTCCATCATTCAGAACCTATTCATGATCGGGACTCCATTTCAGCCAGACCAAGGGTTAAACAGGTTTCTATGAACTAATCTGGAAACATAACCGTCTGAGATAAGTGGAGTGACCTGGTGTCCCGGTTTGCCAGAACTGTTGGTTTACCAGGCCGGAGGGTGTTCTTGGGATGTTGGACTATCAGTTCTAAAACTGGAAAAATCCCTACTAACCACGGTGAGTTGGTTACCTTAGGAATGACTGTCTTTGTGGGAAAATATATTCTTCACTCCAAACTATTGATTTCTAGTCAGCTTAGTGAATACAATCTTTGGAGACAGCATGCTGGAAAGTATTTGACTCACCTAGTCAATGTGATCGGCTTCTAAGTAGGGCCGACATAGGTATGCTAATATGATTTTCTGACAGCTTCCACCAGAAGTCTTAATGTTCAGGAGTATTCTGTAGAGACTAAACCTGGGATACCAAGGATATCAAGAGAATATTCGTGTCTTGGCTGAGTCAAAGAAATATTTTATACTGGCCCAAGAAAAGAGCCAAGACATGGCTAGAGTCTTTCTTTAGAAAATTTTCATTAAAGATTTGATTATTTTTGGTTACAAGTACAAATGCACTCCACACAGGTCGGTGAGACCATACTGGCCAAGAGTCTGGTTGTATGGGTAACTGCCCTTGAAATCCTGGGGGACGTTTTGTCACCAATGAAATTTCAAGGGCAGCTCTGCAGGTGGGAAAGACTCTTGGTTGAAAATTGCTAACACTAATGAAACCAAACTCAAAGCCCTTTTTGAGTCCTGCACATCAATTTGGGTGAAATTCCTAAATCTATTTTTTTGGGGGAAGGAACCAGAAAAGCAAACAAACAAGCAAAGAACTTTTGGGGTGTGGGATGAAATTGTTCTTTAAATTTAAACTCCTTTCTTTGTATGTTTTTAATAGAACATCATTTGAATCTAAGCCCAATCATCATGATGTTTGTGTTAGTTTGGGTTCTCGCTAAAAATATAGCCTGAGAAAAGAACTTGGGTGCAGGTAGTTTATTGGAAGTGATCCCTGGAGGCAGGAGTGAGGGAACCAGGAGTGGGAGTGGGAGACAGGGAAAGAAGAAAAGCCAATATAAGGGTGTACTATCAAGGTTATGACCAAGGGCTCATTCCTGCTGGGAATACTGAAAAGTACACAGTTTCTGTGGCTCAGGAATTTGGGAAGAGCTTGGCCTGGCAGTTCTGGCTTGGGGTCTTTCGTAAGGTTGCCAGCAGATGTCACGTACAAGTGTAGTCATCCAAAGGCTTGTCTAGGGCTGGAGGATCCTTCTCTAAGGTGACTTAGTCCCAGGTGGCAAGTTAGTGCTGGGTCTTGGCATTAGGCCTCGGCTCCCTTCATGTACCCCTCCACAGGGCAGCTTGAATGTCCTCACAGCATGGCAGCTGGCTTCCCCGAAGCAAGTGATCCATAAGGCCAACATTAAATGTGTACTATGCTTCGTAATGTAGCCTTGAATGTCCCACACAGTTTCTTTCTTTTTATGCTGTTGGTACACAGACCAGTCCTGGTTCAAAGTGGGAAGGTCTACATGAGGAGGTGAGTTCCAGGAAGAGAGGGTTTTTGGGGATCATGTGGGGGCTGACTTCCACTTAGTCTTATTTTCTTTATCAATGGGAATAATTATAGGACTATCTCATAAGGTCGTTGAGAATATTAAACCAGATAATGCATATGAAGTTCTTAATATTTTGCCTAATATAGTAAATGCTCAATAAATGCTAGTTATTACCACTATTATGAATTTCTTTCTTCCTTTTTCTTCCTTCTACTCAGTGGTAGGCCATCTTCATAGCAGCTGTACATGAATTTATAATTATTACTGGCCATACAGAGCTCAAGCAAAAGAGCTTGTGGCTGCTGTCTGAATTGAATAACCGATTGCAAAACGCTCAAGTTTTTGAAAAGGAGCAGGTTAGCTGAAAGCTTGAGAGCCCTGTCAGCTTGAGAGCCGTAAAGTATGATTATCACTGCATTCATAGTTCTGCATGTAGTTTAAACCCTCCTTGCCCCGGAAGGCTTAGCTATACCTTCTTCTCCTGGCATCGCCCTGGTCATGCTAAGTAATGATCACCTGCTGGAGCTTGTGAAAACTTGCCTGTGTCCATCACAGTGGGGAATGCATTTCCTTATGGGCCTAAACCCCCTTCCCCACGCCCACACCCCCAGGTGTAACCTGGCTTTTTTGGAATTGGAATAGCATCCTGTTGATTTGGTTTGGTTTGCTTTGATTTGGCTTGATTCCTTTTTCTGGGGACAGCTCTGTGGATAGATTTGATTACCTTATGTCCCTAAAACCTGCTCTAGTCCTCACCTGGGGCATCGGTTGAGTGTCCAACTCTTGGTTTCAGCTCAGGTCATGATCTTGCAGTTTTGTGAGCTGGAGCCCTGGGTTGGGCTCTGTGCTGGGAGCCTGGAGCCTACTTGGGATTCTCTCTCTCTCCCTCTCTCTCTCTGCCTCTCCCCCTCTCATGCTGTCTCTGTCTCTCTCAAAATAAAGATATTAATGAAAAAAATATTAACCCTCACCTGGGTCATGTTTTACTCTATTCTTCTTTGTCCCATCCAGTGACATGGTGATGTATGAATAAACCCAACATCCTCGGCCAAAGAAAAACTCTTCGACTGGTAGAGGCTTACAGTATCTCCCTTCTCCTGTTGCACTTTTGGGGGAAAATCTCAGTAGCTCTACTGTTTGCTGCTTTTCTCCCCCAACTTGCATTTGAGGATTGTATTTGCTTTCCTGTTACCCGGCCATGGCTGTGCTTGTTTTGACTTTCAATAAAAGCCTTCAGCCTAGAGCAGCGGTTCTTAACCTTGGCTGTTCATTAGAATTGCCTGAGAGCTTTTAAAATCCCAATATCTTGGCTACACACCAGACTAATTGCATAAAAATCTCCAGGCACAGAACCCGGGCATCAATATTTGTTTCAAGCTTCCTAGGTTGATTCCAGTGGGCGGCCAAGGTTGAGAGCAATGGTTCTCAAGTGTTTTAACCTTAGAATCTTATCATTCTTTGAAAATTGTTGAGGACCCCAAAGGGTTTCTGTTTACATGGATTATATCTATAGATATTTAGTATATTAGATATTAAAACAAAACAATTATTAATTCACTTAAAAATAGTGGTAATAAGCTCACTGTATATTAACATAAGTAATTTTATGAAAAATAGCTATATTTAAAAAAAAAACTTAGAAATGTGGAATTGGAGGTGCCTGGGTGGTTCAGTCGTTAAGCATCCGACTTTGGCTCAGGTCATGATCTCGAGGTTCATGAGTTCAAGCCCCGCATCGGGCTCTGTGCTGACAGCTCGGAGCCTGGAGCCTGGAGCCTGCTTCGGATTCTGTGTCTCCCTCTCTCTCTGCTCCTCCCCCACTTGCACTCTCTCTATCTCTCAAAAATAAATAAACCATTAAAAAAAATTTTTTTTAAAAGAAAGAAAAGTGGAGTCGCTTTACATATATTTACCAATACTTTTAACGTCTGACTTAATAAAGACAGTAGGATTCTTATATCTGCATCTACGTGCAATCTGTTGTGATTCCAGCATATCATGTGGCCTCTCAAAACCTCTGTACACTCACGCAAGAATGAGAACAAAAGAGGCACATTTTTGTACTATTATGAAAAGAGTTTTGACTTTGTAGACCCACTTGGGGTCCTGGACCCCACTGCTGTGCTGGGGGCTATAGAGTAGGTGAGTGCCAACTGGGTTAGTTATGAAGCCCTCCAGCATTTCACCCTCTTTCCTCCTCACCTTCAATGACCTCTGTTCTCCCTTATTATAGTTGGCCTCTAGAGGGAGCCCACGGCCTTTTACGCCAACACCAACAGGTGCGCTGGTACTGGGTCAAGTTTAAGCATTAAGTTGAGGGCGAGGAGATCTTGGGCTCTAAGAAGAAAAGGAATTAAAGTTTTGACTTCTGTTACAGACTCTCCCAGTCTCTCTCTCTCTCTTAGAAGTCCTGCCGTGTTTGACATTTCTCTTGGTAGAGCTGCCCTTTTTTCCTTCTGGTCAGTGGGTGCAACAAAGAGCAATCAAGATAGGACCTAGAACAATGGTTTTCAACCTTCATGCTCCTCAGAATCACCTGGACAGTTTGTTTAAAATGCAGCTTCCAGGGCACCTGGCCGGCTCAGTTGGTAGGGCATGTGACTCTTGATCGTGAGTTCGAGCCCCATGTTGGGTTTAGAGTTTACTTAAATAAATAAACTTAAAATAAAATAAAATAAAATAAAATAAAATAAAATAAAATAAAATGCAGCTTCCTGCCACAAAAGTGTTGATTTCATTTTTGATAAGGCTCATGAATCAGCATTTAAAGAGGTACTTAGGTCGCTCTAATCCAGGTGTTATAAGGACACTGCTCTGTCACTGACAGAAGAGGCAACCTGGGCCTGAGTATTCCAAGCAATAAGATCTCAGGCTAAACTTCTTTCATGAGAGTTTAGGGTGCAGACCCCAGCTGATTGCCGTGCTCATTTTATTCTGTGCGTGATCGCGTTTCTGCTAACGGCTTTCACACAGTGTCACCACAGCCCTCTGCAACTCAGTATCCGGAGTTCAACAGCATATCACTCATCATGGCTAGAAAATTGTCTTCAACTCTTGCTTTTCTTCCCTCTTCCAGAATCTCTTCTTTCATTATTTTAACTGGACTCTGTCATTGTTTCCAGTGGAAACACACTGGAGCGTGTTCAGGGGAACATCCAAGAATCAGGTAAAACCAAGCAGCATGGCCCAAAAGCACTAAGTGAAAAAACTGAACGTGTTTAATGTGGAGAAGTGAAAATTTGACACAGGTCAGGGAGACGTCTCTGAATGTACGCAGATTTGTTTTAAATGACTTTGTAAGTAAGATTAGCGACTGGTTGGAAACTTGGAGACAAAATATTTTGGTTCCTTCTAAAGAATTTTCTAAAATTAGAGCTGCCTAAAGGTGAAGTAGACTGCCTTGGGAGTGGTGAGTTTGCTACCACTGGAAGTATCTAAACATAGCTCAGACCATAATTTGGTAGGGATGACACGGAGGGGATTCAACAACAGGCTGAGTGATTGGAGAGGACTTTCCATCCTAGAAGTCTTGACTGACGAACTGAACAAATAGAATCCTTTGGCTCCTGTCACCACAGGAGAAATTCACAAAACCAGACCAACTTGCACATTTCATAAGGTACCAGAGTTGCACATGTGGTTTGATTTGCAGGTGGTGGGTGCCCCCCTGAGAGTTCACGCATTTGTTGGGCATTCTGCACCTTCTTCCGTCTCTACACCTGAAGAATCTTTTAGAGCCTTGGACTCCGAGTGTGGTTCCTGGACCAGCAGCAATGACATTACCTGGGAGCTTCCCGGAAATGCAGAGTCTGGGGCCCCATCTCAGACCTGATGAATCAGACCACAATTTAACATATGGCATTGAAGTTAGACGCAGTCAAATATGTTTCTAACACAAGAGAGTCTATACAGGGAAGTATCTATTAGGAAAGGGCTGGCAGATTGTTCATTTTTGAGGGCTTTGCACAGAGCCAGCTCTCGGTATATGTTGATTTGAAGTGGTTTATAAATCTGGATAAAGAAAGAGGGGGAAGCAGCAGTGCAGCAGGAGGGTAGGCTGAGATGTCAGGAGGCGGGTCTTACAGGAATTATAAAGCAGTAGGAAGACTCTCAACATAGTTTTGGAAACAAACTCGACATACTTCTCTATTTTGCTTTGAGCTCATCAGGGTCCCCACTCAACATTACTGCTTACGGCTCGTTGCCCGGGGGCACCCCCAAGTAAGGTCGCTTTATAAGTCATTCTGGATGTGGGCTGGATCAACAGCCACCATGTGGCAGGGAGAGAACTTGGTCCCTCTGCTGTCTGGTGTCTCTCCTGTACCCAGAACTGCTGTCCTTTCTTACCCTTGTTAGCTACTTCTGCATAACAAATTAGCTCAAAATTTAGTGACCTAAAACAATAAGAAACATTTGTTATCTCACATACTTTCTGTGAATTGGAAATCCAAGAGCAGCCTAGCTGAGTGATTTGAGTTCAAGGTATCTTCAGAATGTCTGCCGGGGCTGTCATTGTCCTGACTGGGGCTGGGGGATCCACTTTCAAGATGCTCACACTCATGACTGTTGGCAGGAGACCTCAGTTCCTCACCACATGGACATCTCCATAAGGCGGCTTGAGTGTCTTCATGACATGGTCGCTGGTTTTCCTCAGAGCCAGGGATCCAAGAGGAGGCAAGGCAGAAGCCACAACATATTTCATGACTTAGTTTCAGAAATCATACTCTGCCATTTCTACAATATCTTACTGGTTACCCAAGTCAGTCCTATTTGATGTGGGAGGGGACGACACAAGGGCATGAATACAAAGAGGTGGGACCATTGGGGACCATCTTGGAGGCTGGTAAGCATACACCCTTAAACTCTGCTGTTTCCCTTTGGTCATTAAGACAGACTTCTTCAATACAGGTCTACATGTGCAAACATGCTGAACAAGCCTGGCTCATGACACAATCAAAACACAACATTAGTTTAGTCTCCTACATCCCTGTAAAATTATTCCATGGGAGTGATCTTCCTCAGACCTTGGCAGGCTCATGACTTCACAGCTCACTTTAAGGCCTACGGTTCCTTTAGAAACCAAACCTACTCTTAATTCAGAAATTAGAATATCCAGCCCAAAGTAGAAATTCAAGCATTGAACTTGATTTAGCTTCAAGTTTTCTCCCCAGATGTGGTCTGGACCTGCTTCAGGCTGGAACTTAGACAAGAGAGTGTATCAGTTAGCATCTGGTCAGAGAATTGGGCACTGCTCAAGACATGTCAAGCAGAGAGGGATTTAGCTTGTTCTCAAAGGGGAAGAGCTTGAGGAGCAGAAGAGGGAAAGGAGTGAAGAAGGTGTCTGTTGGAGCCCAGAGCCAAACACACAGCTCAGCCACTAGAGACGTGTGAAGTGTTCTTGCTGTTGGCATTTCACTGGATCTGTTAGGTAGAAATCTGAGCAGCTGTGCTCCTGGGAGCTGCTGAAGTCACCACCAATGTGCTCGAGTTCACACTTAATGCTGTAGGCTGCAGTTACTCACTGCCAGAAGGAGCTTCCAGCAGAAGAAAAAATTAGCTCCCTCCCTCCTTCCAGTCCCCATGCCTGTGCCTCTCTCAGCAGAACCCAAATCAGGGCCTCCTAGCAAGGAGATCTGTGGGTCTCAGTGAGGGAAAAAGGGCAGGAGTGATGCTAATGGTAAATGGCAAAGCAAGTTTCTCTCCCTTCTCCCGTTCCACCACACCAACTTGCTAGCCAGTTTCAGTTGCTTTCAGGGTTGGGAAGATAAGAACATCAGAAAAGGAAAGGAAATGGAAAGTTCTAGCACTGTAGATACCTGGCTCACTGTTTTCTAGACCTGGCAATGCTACAGATAACTTTTTCTTTGAGGGGGTAGTTTGTAGGCTGTTCCCAGGTCTTTGCTGGGTCCCTCTCCTGAGTTCCCTGAGCCTGGGCAGATGCAGCTTTATTCCATAAATGACTCATGACTTCTTCTGCCCCCAGCATTTGCTCCAGCTTCCTGATGCTGTGGACCCTCTACCTTCCCTGGTCATCCAATCAGAGAAGCCCAAGATGACCCGTTGCCAGCTCTGAGTGCTGGGTGGTCCACCTCTGGTCTGCAGGAGGCACCCATTTATCCACTGGTCCAAGAAACTGAAAATTTTTGCCATTCCCAACCAGTGCTTCAGACTTCTCCCAGCATGGCCATCAAAGCAGTTAAGCAACTTTTCTCTCACCCATTGAATGCCCCAGGCAGGTGTCAGACCCAATTCCAGAGCTCCCCTCAACACCCGGGAGAAGCATCTCAGACCTTCTGAGATTTCCCTCTAAAGAATCCATTGCCAATCTAGATTTGTAAGGAGATGGGGCTCATGGTCCAGCATCCTCCAAAGATAGCCTCTTCACCTAATCCCTTCCCCACTATCCTGGAGGCTTTTGTATACCCTTTGTATTCTCAAAATGGCATGAAATTATAAGGATCATGGAAGAAGTTCTCATTCATTTCATTTAAAATTCTGTGCTTGGTGATTTGGCACCTCACATTGGATGTTCACTGCTATTACATCTTGAAGTCTATCAGAATTTGAACTTTAACCTCCCGCTACATATGCATGTCTGAACTTCAGTTGTGGGAAAATCCACTTTCTTCCCATGGGACAGTTGGACCTCAGCCAATAGGGATATTTAAGTAGGCTCCTCGAGGGCTGGATGGGCAAGGAGGAGTAGAAGAGTAATGGACAGGACAGGTCTTACTTGAAGTAGGGCTGTATTTAAAAAAAATTTTTTTTTAATGTTTATTTATTTTTAGAGAGAGACACAGAGCACCAGCGGGGAAGGGGCAGAAAGAGAGGGAGACACAGAATCTGAAGCAGGCTTCAGGCTCTGAGCTGTCAGCACAGAGCCTGATGCGGGGCTCCAACACACGACCTGCGAGATCATGACCTGAGCCGAAGTCAGACGCCCGACCAACTGAGCCACCCAGGTGCCCCAAAGCAGGACTGTATTTTAAGGAGTGCCCCCAAACTCCCTGAGAGTTAAAGAAGGCTTTATCAACCCAAGGTACACATAACATCCTGGGAGAGATGGGGGAATGGGGTAGCTCTGTCTTTTCTGAGATTCAGCTTTGCTCTAGCTAAGTCACATTCAATGAGTATCTTAGCATTCAACTCCCCAAATACTGAACGAGTACTCACTAAGTACCAGGCATTGTGTCCGAGTCTGGAGGCTGCCAAAGCATAGACCCTACCTCAAAGAGCTCACAATCCATCAGCACAGCCCTCAAACTAGTTGTAAGTTTAAACCATTTACTGGAGGAGCCATGAAAAAAGTTCTTTCAACCCCTGCCTGACTTCCACACTAATTTTCAAACTAACTGCACCATTTTACATTTCCACCAGCAATGTACAAGAGTCTTTATTTCTTCATATCTTCACCAACCCTTGATATTGTCTTTTATTATTAGTATAGACACCCTAGGGGTGTGAGGTGGTATCTCATTGTGGTTTTGATATGTATTTCCTTAATAACTAATGATGTTGAATATCTTTTTATGTTCTTATTGGTCATTTGCATACCTTTTTGGGAGAAATCCCTATTCAAACCTCTTGCCCATTTAAGTCTGGTTATTTATGTTCTTATTGTTTAATTGTAAGTATTTATATAGTCTAAATCCAAATCCTTTATGATACATTCTAGATACAAGTCCCTTATGATTTGCAAATATTCTCTCCTATTCTATGGATTGTTTTTGATGGTGTCCTTTGAAACACACACAAATTTTTATTTATATCAAGTCCAGTTTACTTATTTTTCTTTTATTACTTGTGATTTTGGTGTTGTACCTAAGAAACCATTGCCTAATCCAAGGTCACAGAGATTTACTTCTGTATCTTCTTCCCTAAGTTTTATAGTTTTACCATCTTCATGTCAGTCTTGGATCCATTTTGAGTTAATTTTTGTATACAGTGTAAAGTAAGCGGTCCAAATTTATTCTTTTGCATGTGGTTATCCAATAGTCCTAGTACTGTTTGTTGAAGAGATTATTCTCTCTCCAATGAATTGTCTTGGCCCCCTTGTCAAAAATCAGTTGACAGTAAATGTGATCATTTATGTCTGGATTCTCAATCCTACTCCATTTATCTTTTTGTCAACCCTTATGCGAGGTCCATACTGCCTTCGTAACTGTAGTTTCATGGTAGGTTTTGAAACCACAAAGTCCGAGTTCTTCAACTTTGTCCTTCTATTGCAAGATTGTTTTGACTACTGGCTCCCCTGAATATCCATATGAATTTTGAGATCGGTTTATCAATGTCGACAAGAAGAGGATCATGTTATTTTCTGCCCTTTATTCTATCAATATGGTATGTTACAAGATGGACTTTCAGATATCAAATCAATCTTGCATTCCTAGGAAAAATCACACTTAGCCATGATGTATAATCCTTTTTACATGCTGCTGGTTTCAGTTTGCCTGTGTTTTGTTGAGGATTCCACAGTGTCTTTGATAAATATTTGTTGAATGAATGCATGAATTATGCATGCATGAATGTTTACAGAGTGAGGGCTTCTTTTATATAGGCAGACATTAAAATACACACATACACATTTTGCATATAATTTGAGGAGGTTCAAGGACGTGAAATTAGGTACCCCTGAAGAGTTTGGCAGGACATGCTATTGTGGGATCATTAGAAAGGAAGTGGTTATGTTAAAGCAGTAAGAACACTGATTGGAATCAAAAGACATGGATAATAACCTTATTTTGCTAATTCCTGGGCATGAGAACTTGCGTGGTTATCCTATTTCGATAGACTGTGTTTCTTCATCTATATAATGGAGGTGGGAGGGAAATCTTGGGGAGGGTATATATTTGAATTAATCAACTCTCAGATACTTTCTAGTTCTAATAATACTTAATTTTCTAAAATACGGTGTGAAATTCAGTTTTAAGAAGAACGTTTATATATTTTTATAGCTTTTGTTTAATGTCTCTGGAGTTGCTTTGTGGGGAAAGATATAGGAAGATGATATTTTTCAATATCTCAAGTAGTATGCTTTGTTTCTAAATTTATATTTAAAAATTTTCAAGAAGTAAATTTTCTATTTTCTTCTGAAGTGTCCTCATAAATAATTTGTGAAAGAAAATCCCTTGGTCTAAGATGGAATTTTATATCTTCAGAGAACTCAATAGTGTGCTATCTTATCCTTGAACTCTGAATTTTCTGGACTGAGTATGTGATTGAAGTTAATCTGAACAGGCAGCAAGGCTTATAATTTTAGGGGTCCTTACATGATAATAAAGGCTTATGGGTGTCAGATTTGACCTTCAACATGATTGCACCGTCCTTTCTAATTTTTTTCACTTCCAGACGTCATATCACCACTTCCCCAGCAGGGGGGGTCATGCTTTTTAAATTAAGTTCCTTCACCGCTAAGAGTCCACATGCTTTTTGCTTTTGGTCCATGGATTTTATTTTTTGTACATTTATCTCTTCCGTAGTTTGCTTAGGGTGCAGGAAATAGGAAAGATTTAAAATAAACTTAATTTTAGATCATAAACAACAAGAAGTCAGAGAACATTCTCCTCAACACAATGAAAGTAAATGGTAAAGAGCACTGTACTTTAAGGAAGTTAGACAACCAACTGGGTTCAAGCTTACAAGGTAAAGTGAAGATGAGGAACCACCCCGAAAGCCGAGACAAAAATAACGCAGTTTGAAAGCATCTTGGGGATATTTATGTTCAATTGAAGGTGATTTAACTTACTCCAAACAGCTGTTTAAATTGGCTTTTTTTTTTTTTTGCATTTTAAGCATCTTTCCATTGATAAAAAAAATTAGCAATCTCTTTTTTTTTAATGTTTATTTATTTTTGAGACTGAGAGAGACAGAGCATGAATGGGGGAGGGTCAGAGAGAGAGGGAGACACAGAATCTGAAATAGTCTCCAGGCTCTGAGCTGTCAGCACAGAGCCCGGCCCGGGGCTTGAACCCACCGACCGCGAGATCATGACCTGAGCCAAAGTCAGACGCTTAACCGACTGAGCCACCCAGGCGCCCCCAAAATTAGCAATCTCCTAATTATGACCACATGCCTACATTATGGGGTGGTAAGTAGGTCAGCAGACAAGGACTCAAGGACCCAACTTCTAACAAGATGGAGAGGCGATATCACTTACCTACTTCCCCGTGTGGTTGAGCTAATCAAGTGAGATATCATATATAAAAGAACCTTTATAAAATAATTAAGTTGCATACACGTAAGTTATTTTTAGCATGGGAAACACTCGGTCTTGCACCTCTCCTCCAGCTGGTAGGAGACCATGTGCTCAACGGGCAAAGTCTCTGTGAGTTACACAGCCTTACCTTCCATGGAGGGAGGCCAGATTCACTCAAAATTTAAATGTAAGAAACCTTTGCCATTAATGCACAGAGTCTTACACTAACAAAGGACTTCTTGGAACAGAAACGCTGGGCCTCATTTGTGATTCTCCTAAATGTAAATGATTGTGGAAACTAGCCCCCCAAATTACAGTGGTAATCTGGATAGACATATCAATTCCTTTTGCTCAACAAATACATATGCTCTGTCAACCAGACACTGGGTTTACACACAGGGGATATTTCGGTGAATAAAATAGACAAAATTCTCTGTCCTGTTGGACCTTCCATTTTTGTGTGAGGTGATAGTTACTAGGCTTTTTTGTTTGCTCATTTAATAGGATCTAGAAATACTTCAGGGAAGTGTGCATTTTCTAGGCTAACATATTTACCAAGACATGATGAGCAAATCTCTGGGTCCTGAAATAAAAATATTGACTTAAAATTCCATCTGACTCTTAGGGGAGGTTTCATTAAGAATTCAGCTTTGCCCATTGTCAATAATATTTATTCAGCACCCACTGTGGACAGAGAGTCTAATGGGTGATATTAAATATGTGGTTTCTGGGTTAGTGTGTATCTTTATCATTTTTCCCATTTATTTTTCGCCATTTTCCTGAAAATTCTTCTCTGTCCTCTTCTTACAGACACTTGAGAGCAGATGGCCTTGTAATGAGCATTTAATAATAACATAATTATAGCGCTTTTTAGTTCACAAAACATTTTATAATACATAATGTCTTTTGAGACCATCGGGAATCCAATCCATAGATGTTATTTCTGTTTTATTGAGGAAGCTAAGATTCAGAGACTGTAAGGAACCTATGCAAAGTTGCACAGCTGGTGAAAGGCCCTGCTGGGATTCAAAGTCACATTTTCTGTATTCAGATCTCAAGACCTTTCCTAAAGGCCACCTCTTTCACTTGGCTTGAGAAAAGAAAAATATCACCTACCTTTCGTGTTTTAGTTCCTTCTAAAGCATGACCAAAGTCAGCCTGTCAAGAAATTTATTATAGTTATTAAGCAGAGGTAGGCTTATTTTCTTCTTTAGAATATTTTCTAAATAGAAATTAGAATATTAGAAAGTAGAATATTTTCTTCTTTAAGTTTGTGTAAATTCCTGAATCCTTTTTAGCGGTTGGTGAAACCAGTAACTGACCTCACTGGTACAAATTGCACCCAAAGTCTACTTCCTGAGTCACCTTCCTTTCTAGCCTAAGCTACAAAACGCATCAGCGTAAGAAGGGTAGGAATGGGAATTGCTTCCAGACACTCTACCAAGAAAGCTATGTTTAGGTGTAAGAACTTTTAACACTGATTCTGGCTTCATATCTACTTAAAGTAAGAAATATTGGAGCATCTGGGTGGCTCAGTTGGTTGAGCATCCAACTCTTGAATTCGGCTCAGGTCATGATCTCATGGTTCGTGGGTTCGAGCCCTGTGTTGGGCTGTGCACTGGCAGTGCGGAGCCTTGTTGGGATTCTCTCTCGCCCTCTCTCTCTGTCCCTCCCCTGCTTGTGCTCTCCCTCTCTCTCTCAAAGTAAAAAGACTAATAAAGTCAGAGATGTTAATACTAACTGAGGTAGCAGATATGTTCTGAATACAAGGAAGAGCACGGGTCATCCACTAAAGTAAAGAAATTGAGTCAACTCTACTCCAAAAGGCTAAAAATGGCCAGCTTTAGGAATAGCGAACCAGGAGAACACCTGAGTTGGTTTAGAATGTGAGGTGGGGCTTGGCACTTGTGACCTTGAGGGGCTGTGCTGTTGGGTAGGTAGTTTATGTTTTTGTAATTCTGAACAACTTTGTTTTACCTTCAGGTACCTGTGGGTGACTGCCTAAGCAATGCCCAAGATGGACATTGGCTGGCCCTTCCAATATTTGCAAGGGAGAAATAAGGCCATGAGGAAGGAAGCAAAAGAAGAGAAAGAAGAAAGAGAACAGAAAGACATGGGGTTGGTGGTGGACACAATACTCACAGACCCCTGTTTGTGCCACAGACTCCCTCGTCCAGCGTTCAGAAAAGAGGAGACTCGGGATTTCTATGTCCTTGTCCTTTTTTGCATTCTATCAGACTCTTTGTGTTCTGGTCCCACCACAAACATTTGTGGGACCCAGGGCAAGAATGTCAAGGGGATCCACCTACCTTATGTCTAACTATTTAAAGGTTATAAACCAAGTGGACAATCTGATAAGTGGTATGCCTCGACTTATGCACCATGATAACGACCTAGAGGTTTTTGAAATTAGAATCTCCAAAGTACCACGTTGGAACACAGTGGCATAGGGAGAGCTGGGTGCCGCCATTTGCTCAACCCTCCCCACCCCAGCTCTGTCCTCAATCATGAGGAGCTTTGATGCAAGGGGTATGGACACCCCAGACTGCCCCCGTTGAACTCTGTCCACACCTCATGGGCAGCAGGTCCTTGGTCACTTTCTGGCTGGAGGTTATCACGGCAGTGGTACAGTCTACTCTTCAAAGGACAGACCTGAGGGCAAGGTCTACAGATGCCTTCAGAAATGGAGACATTGGGTCAAGGTGGGGAAGGGACTGCTGGGTTCTGCATCCCTTTGACCCCATGTATTCCTTGCTCCATAAGGAGGGATGTTGTTTGTGGAAGGCCAGAGCAGAACCCCCCAAAATTATGTATCCGGGGACAGGACCCCTCCTGCCTGGATCTAAAAGTAAGACTGCTGTGTCCTGATGCCCACTCCAATTTTCTTATCACGCACAATGCATGGAATGTTCTCTTTCAAATAGCCTGGGAGGCAGGAGCTGATGTGCTGCCACCCAAAATGTGCGACCATGCGTGTGCTGTCCTGCTGTTTCAGGTAGACTGTGCTAATAAAGCATTTCATAAGTAAAACTCAGTCCCCATGTCTGTGTGGCCAGACATCACCTCACGACGCTGCTTTTCGTTGTCATTATTGCTTGACTTTTGCTGGTCAAATGTTTAAACTCAAGAACCACTAAGTCTTAATCTGTTTTCATTCATCATGCATCTCATTTTTGAGCCTTCAGACTAGCTTCATCACTGGGTTTATGCAAAATTAATTGCACGATTTCTGTTTGCTTTGGTAACATGTAGCTTATCACTTTTAGACACTTTGGCGTTATAATTACATAAAGCCACACTGAGAAACACTGGTACGCTTCTATGCTCCCCAAGCTTTTTTAAAGCTGTTTAGAACAGTTCTTGGAACTAAGATTCTCATTTCTTTCAGTCCTTGGGCAGCTGGTGAGCCCGGGTCGCCTCTGCTCTGTGGCTACTGGCTGCTACTTTCTAGAAGCTTCATTCCTTTATGCCGATGTGCCCTGGAGTTAAAGAGGTTGGGGAGCTTGGCAAAAGTGATTTTGCTTTGAATGCATCTGGAGATACATGCATTTAGGACCACCCTAAGTTACTAATCTAAACAATATTGGTATTTCTTCTAATGTAGCAATGTATTTGGTCACCTCAATCTTCTGAAATGCCTTTCCCTCCTCCTCCTAATTTCTTCCAGTTCTGCTTATCCTCCAGTGCCTGCTGAATTTATTCAATCATCAAACAGGTTCAAAGCTCCTTTGTTCCAGGCATCATGCCCACCTTCTCCCTGAAGCCCTGCCTGACCACACTGGTTGGCCGTGGGCTCCCTGTCCCTTTTTAGAACTCATAGTGTATTTTATCCCCACTTCTATGTGCACACAGCACCTTGTTGTTTCAGTTCTGTTTTTACACACATAGGTCAGTGAGGTTATAGATCCCAATGAGGTTATACATTCTTGAAAGAAAACCCTGCTTCTTATAAGGCCCTGTGTTTCTCACTCCACTGACTCAGGTGCACTTCACATCTATATAAAATCTCTTGACTAATTGATCTTGACTATAATAATCATAAATATCCTTTGCTGGGCACAGTGCTTAGAGCACAGTCTGTGCAGAGTCCTGCTGAACTGGACTGAATCCTGACAGTATGGCCTGTTAACAGTGCCCTCTCGGGCCGCTGACTTAACCGTTTCCTCGTCTGTAAAATCAAGATCAGGATGGCACCTCCCTCATGGGATTCTTCGAGAATTAAAGGAGCTAATCCCTGAAACAAACACCCGGAAGAGGTCCCGTTTGGAGCGAGTTGGGTGGTAATGACAAAAACCACGATGTCCTTGGCAAGGGGATAAGTTCTTTATATGTATTACCACTAACTCTTATTTTCTTATTATAATTCCACAAAGTATGAACTATTCTTACACCTACTTTGCAGATAGGTAAACTGAAGCTTAAGGAAGAGAAAGATCGGGCCCGAGGTCACGGAACAGGATTGGAGCTCAGGCAAGCCGGCTGCACAGCCTACCCTTTGAACCACTGCAAGACGTCAAGTGTCGAAGAGAGCTGTATCCGAAGCTAATGGCACTGTCCTCTTCAAGGCACCTGTTGAAGAAGCATGCTGGGTAGGTGCAAGGGTTTATGTGTAAAGGAGTCTTGGCCCGAATGGAAGGGGATTCTGATGTGTCTGAGCCTGGGCACGACCTGGTAGCAAGATCACCGGAAGTCAATGTCAGTGAGTTTGGCTGAATCTTGGGTGGGAGGGGTGGCGTGCCCTGGTGCCTGATGTAGAGAAGGGAGGGTAGGAAACAGCGTGGCATTTGGCTCTATACTGTCTGAGGCCTCTGGGGCCAGGGGCTGCAGACAGATGACGAAGCGGCTGTTTTCATGAGGGATGCTGAGACACAGAGGTCTAGGCCGCCTGCCGGGGGCCCAGTGACAGGCTGTGACACAGAGCGGGGCGAGCGGTGTTCTCTCCGCTGGCCGGGCCTGCCTGTGTTGCAGTGCAGGCTGAAGAGGGCCGCAGTGCCACGGCACCCTCAGCGGTGGGCAGGGCATCCTGGGGGCAGACGTCCGTGTTCTCACCGAGGGCCCACGCAGGAGCGGTGGCACGGGAGGACCCCGAGGCGGCTCCCTGGGCAGAGCGAGAGGAGAAGCACCTGAAAGCCCCCGGCACCCACAAGACAGCTTCTGGGATTCCTACAGAGCTGTGCACCATGCAAATGAATGTAAGACAGTGCACCCCACATGACTGGTGGCCTCACCAGAAGAGGAAGAGACACCAGGCGCCCACACGCACACGGGGCAGCCATCTGCAAGGCGAGGAGAGAGGCCTCTGCCAGCACCTTGACCTTGGACTCCCAGCCCTCAGAACCGTAAGAAAATAAATGTTTATTGTTTAAGCCACCCAGCCTGCGGTATTTTGTTACGGCATTCCTAGCAAAACAGAACACTGTTCCTAGAGAAGATCCATTTCCCGTCTCTGGGCTGGTGCGGCCTGGGGCAGCTTGGGGTAGACTCCCCTTTAACTCTTACCGGACGTGTTCAAGGCAGGTCGTAGCACTCCTTCTACAGCGTAGGAAACCACGGTCAGGCAAGGTAAATAGCTTGCCCAATATCACAGAGCAACTGAGTAATGGAGCCCAGACGTAAGCGCAGGTCTTTGTGATGCCCCGGTTCATATTCCACGTTTCACCGCTCATTTTCTCCCGCACCATCACTAAGTGATTAATAGGACGGGCACATATCATATTGCGACGCGGATCCAAAGAAAGCGGGTTCTTTATTTATGAATTGACTACAGTCGCCTGTGAGGTAACATAAAATCCAGAAATAGGTGCCGGCAGAGGAAAATTCGATTTCGTAAAAACATTTAAAAAATACTTCCAAGCCATCACTACTCGAGGCCTTAAAATGATCTTATTAAGATGATGTACAGCAGGGCCTTAGGCAGTAAATAGATAGATAGATGGGTCTATTCCTGAGTAAACGTGTATTGGACAAGCAGGGGAAGAAAGGGTGAGGGGACAGGAGGGGAGAGGAGACACGGACTTCTCTACAGTTCCCAAAGTCAGAAGATATGTCCTCAGCATTGTTACGTCCCCTGGGGGGCTTACCGGGTTGGGATCTGTGGGCTGGCGACGTATACTTGGTTATTGGCCAACTGAGCAAATGAATGAATTCAATCTTCTAATGAGAAGAGAAAAAGTCCTTAGGCCTTTTCATTGACCTAAATTTGTCAAAGTATTTTGGGTTTTGCCTAATTTACTTTCTGTTTCATTTAAACAAATGAGATGGAACTCCAGGGGAAGTAAAGACTGAACTGAAGAATTGAGCCGCAGACCAAAACAGAGCAAGCAGGGGTTCTTGCCTGAATATTTGAAAAGGATTAATGAAAATGTATCATCCTGTCACCCTTTACCGTCATCATGGAAATCAAGTCCGTCCACTGCCTCCGGTGAGCCGGGAATGTATTTGTTTCAGGAGGATACCCTTGGTCTACATATGGTGAGCTACGGTCAGAGACACCAATAGCTCAGGAGACGAAATACAACAACAATGGTAAATACAGGCGGAAATCCAAATCTTGTGAGCCAAATAGACTTCTTTTTGGCTGCTGGTTTTTAAGAACTGTCTTCCGTGCTTGTCTGTTTTTTTAATTATGCTAAAAATAATTATCTAAAGGCAGAGCACAGAGGATTTCTAGGGCAGCGAGACTGTTCTGTGTGATACTACGAGGGTGGGTACGTGACATTACACATTTGTCTGAACCCGCAGAATGGACAACACCAAGGGCGAACCTTCACGTAGATGACGAACTTTAGGTGATAATGATGCATCAGTGGAGGTTCATCAACTGTTACAAACGCACTAATCTGGTGGGAGATGGTGGTAATGGGGGAGGCTATGTATGTGTGGGGGCTGAGGCTATATGGGAAATCTCTGTACTTTCTGCTCAATGTTGCTGTGAACCTAAAAATGCTTTAAGAAATGAAGCCTACAAAAAAATTATCTACTGAAAAAGTAAATAATAAGACCCCCCTCCCCATTAAGAAAAGCGGCTACCCCAGTTATGAACAAGACAAAACAAAGCGAGATGCCCTTAAATTTTCAAGCACTATTCTCAAACCGACACTTAACTGTAGTTCCTGTTACCACAACAAAATGCAAAAATTCCTGAGCACTCTGTCCACATTTGGATGAAGCACTGCAGGGAAAAAGCGAGTGTTGTCTCACTCTACCTTGGCTTATTACAGTTAGGAGTGTGGCAGCTATAATACCTTCTTTTCTCAGGTGCTACGTAGCAGTTACTTTGAAGAATATAATAAATTAAGGCGAGTCACTTTGCATCAGTATCCCAGTGTTTCCTTGGGGACAGGGAACATTCTAACAGCTGGATAATTTTAACAAATATTTTTCCATTTTTTTTCAATAACCTCATCAAGTTATTAATTTCTAACTTCTATCTGTAGCAATTTTAACGGGCTTTCAATGACAACATTCCCATTTTACTTGCAAATGAAAGATACCTCCAGCCTACTATCTGCCATTGTTGTAAACAGGACTCTTGAGTCTGAACAATCCAGGGTTGATTAGCGGTCTTCAGCCTTAAGCGCTGGGCTCATTTCTAAAGTTAAACCAATAACACAATACATAATTCTCTGGCACGTCCAGTCCTTTTATGTCACGCAGTTAACACTCCCTCTACTCACGTGACAAGCCAACAGAATGCATCCTATAATCAACTGAGCAGGCTATGATTAACTTCGCACGGAGCCATCCCCAAACTCTGTACAAACTCCATAGTGGTTCTCAGATGAAAACATGTCAAGACATATTTCTCTAATGAAGAGAAAATTTCCAATTAAGAGCATCTTATGTGTCTTACTTTTTAGGAGATTATGAATCAAATTAGCACAGGGCCTGGCCAGACTGTCTCTAGTCTTATTTTCACCTGCTTCTGTTACACAAAGCCAATCATCTGCAAGGTGCTGGGCTTTACAATCTGGTCGGGACCATTATGTTAATTAATTAATCGAACAATAATGCATTGAACTCATTCCCGTTACCCTGAAGTGGGGCAAGTTCCAGCCACGTCTGTGAGATAAGTAGATGCAGTGTTATTCCCATGTCGCTTGAGTGTGTGCACATAGTCCTATCAGGAAAATGAAAGAAAGATTTTGGATTTCTTTTCCTTCCATATTATAGGACAGTGCTTAGTACAGAAGAAATTTACCTTTGGGATTCTCTTGGAACATTCTTGGTAGGACGGGATCCTCAATTTCTTGGAAGATAATTGTATTATTTCTTTTTTGTTGAGAGCAAAGAAGGACCTCATTTGATTGTCCTGTGTCCCTCCCCGAGCCCTAGAAAAGTGCTTAACAATAATGTGAAGTCACAGTGGGTAGCTAATAGCTCTGAACTCAAGGCATCTCCGCCAGCATGGCTACTTGCTCTCTTTATTGATGGCAGAGGTTTAAGTTACAAATAGTAGGAATTGAACAGCATCTCAGCTGCCTTCCCGTGACAGACACTGTCAACCATCTGTGCTCTCCATACACACGAAGGTCTAAGTGAATCTGTTTACAAAGCACCTAGGCCACTCCAGTGAAAGAACTAGTATTCTGTCTGACTCCGGAACCGATTTGGAACCACTTCGTTCCAATATCAATAATTTCATTACTATCCCAAGTAAAGTGATGGTAGTTATCTTCTGACTAACACGTTTCCCAGTCCGGGAAACCTGTCTTGTCAGATGGGCTCATAAGGTGGCTAAGTGTAACGAAGTTCCCTGCTTAAGGAGAATCTGTCCAGAAAAGTCACTCCGAACTCCCCAAAGACCGGGGATGGGGAGGTTTAATATGTCCACAGCATCACTAGATTAAATTCCAAAACCTTAAATAATTTCCGGGGGTGTGGCTGCTGTTTGCCATTCTGCACAGGTCCCTCTTTCGGGACCGAAGGAGCTATTCGCCCAGCTGTTTCTGGGCAGGACTTCAGCTGACAGTCCACAGAGCTATTCTACTCAATGTCACAGCACTTCCTGGGGCAGCCAGCTTCCAATTATTGGTCCAGGCTTCCCTTTCACAACTGAGAGCAACACAAAAGGCCCACCCCAGCTTTAGCGCTCCTCGTGGGGTCACCTCAGGCCTTGGTTTACACCCCTTCTTCTCCCCTCTCCCCATCCTGCTTTCTTGCTCTCCTTCCCTTCCCATCATAGGTTTTGATCCCAAGGGCACTCCCTATAAACTATGTGCATGCCGAGTTCCGTCTCAGGGTCAGTTTCCTGGAGAACCCAAATGTACAATCTCTGGCTTCCCCTTTTTCTTCTCTTTTAAATACTATTGTGTTCTGGGGCACCCGGGTGGTTCAGCCTGTTAAACGTCTGACTCTTGGTTTCAGCTCAGGTCACTGTCTTGCACTTGGTGGGTTTGAGCCCCCTGTCAGGCTCTGCGCTGCGAGTGTGGAGCCTGCTTGGGATCCTCTCTCCCACTCTCTCTGCCCCTCCTGCGCTTGCGCTGTCTCTCTCTCAAAATAAATAAACTTTCAAAATAAATACTATTGCGTTCTTGCAAATGGAACTAGCCTTTGGAGAATATAGTGAATATACATTCTGTTTCCACATGAAATTTCTGATAGTATAGACTGTGCCTGCTTTCTAGTCTATACCCACAGAACATCTAGTACAGTTAGGATATAATAAATACTGAACAGAAAAAGCTGCACGGTGGGGCTGGGTGGTGCGTATTATTACTCACAAATGCTAAATATTTTATCTGGGGCTAATTAGTAACTTCAGAAGACAGCAAGTGAGTTAAGTTCACTTGGGCTACCGTTATGCACAGGCAGCTACGTTGAACAGTGGAAAGTGCCTGCATTTTGTTTTCCTCTGGATATATCTGAGGATGGGGAAACTGACTTTTTGCAAAGCGGTCAAGTGAAATAGATGGTTAATTGTCAGCTTCCTTATTTGAAGACATTTTTGGAAAAAGTCTTGCCATTACTGGTTTTTTTTTTTTTTTTTTAATTCTGCTTGTGGATTTTTATTTGTTGACCTTTTTGTTTCTTTAAGAGATCCAAATTTTGAATTGGTTGAGAAAACTCACTAGCAAGTAATGTCAAACAAGTGCATTTATATTATTATTATTATTATTATTATTATTATTTTGGCTTATTTATTTATTTATTTTGAGAGATGGGGGTGGGGGAGGGGCGCTGGGCTCTATCTCATGCACCCGATCATGACCTGAACTGAAATTGGGAGTCAGATGTTCAACCGACTGAGTCACCTATACGCCCCTAAACAAATAGACTTGGAAATAATGTGAGGGGTGCCTGGGTGGCTCAGTTGGTTGAGTGTCCAAATTCAGCTCAGGTCACGATCTTGCAGTTTGGGAGTTTGAGCCCTGCATCAGGCTCTGAGCTGCTTCGGATTCCGTGTCTCCTTCTCTCTCTTTTCCTCCCTTGCTCGCACTCTGTCTCTCTCTCAAAAATAAATCAAGATTTTGGGGCGCCTGGGTGGCGCAGTCGGTTAAGCGTCCGACTTCAGCCAGGTCACGATCTCGCGGTCCGCGAGTTCGAGCCCCGCGTCGGGCTCTGGGCTGATGGCTCGGAGCCTGGAGCCTGTTTCCGATTCTGTGTCTCCCTCTCTCTCTGCCCCTCCCCCGTTCATGCTCTGTCTCTCTCTGTCCCAAAAATAAATAAACGTTGAAAAAAAAAAAAATAATGTGAGTCATAGTTGAGGTCACTGTACCCCCTTAAGACCTACAGGAAATAGCCTCAATCCTCCTGCCCCTGATTTGTGGAAAGTCTAAGGCATTCCTCAATGATTCTATGAATTTCTGGAGGGCTTACATTCTCCTGGTCAGCTTTGATCTCAAGTTCCTATTCTGCTAAAGTTGTTGAGTTTAGGTATGGTCTTTTCATAAACTGTTGCTTTCTTTATTCTGTACCCTGTGAATACAATGTAGAACCCAGTCTTTCACCCACCCTCCTTCTCTCTTGGTACACAGACACATGGACACACACACACCATTCACACAAGGCATTCTTTTTTTTTTTTTTTTTTAATGTTTATTTTTGAGAGAGAGAGAGAGAGAGAGTTGGGGAGGGGCAGAGAGAGAGGGAGACACAGAATTGAAGCAGGCTCCGGGCTCCCAGCTGTCCACACAGAGCCCGAGGTGGGGCTCGAACTCACAAACCATGAGATTGTGACCTGAGCCGAAGTCAGACACTTAACTAGTCCCCCACAAGGCATTCTTACAGGTAGCCAAATTTACTAGAGTTTTGGGAAGGTGAAAGTTATGTAACACAGAATGCAAAAAGCATGATTACAACATTTATCATCTTTGTCCTCAAAAAAACAAGTCTTTCTTCCTTATCTGCAACAATCTGATGGCCTCTCCCTCTTTCTTCCTTCCTCCCTTAGGTGCCCATTTTTGTTTTTTAAGAGAAGAAAAAATTCCCCTCATTCTCTTTAAGAAAATACTTTAGCCCTTTCAGATGCTTATGAGTCAAGTCATCTTGACTGCATGCAAAAGAAAACCTAACTCAGACTGGTTTATGCAAGAGATTCTATGGGTCTTGTAACTTAAAAATGGAGGGTAGGTCTTTATTTCAGGCATGGGTGGCTAAGGGACTCTGCTGTGTCAGCAGATCAGCTTTCCTTCTCTCAGTCTGTTGGCTCTCTGCTACTGGCTCCCTCTCAGATGCCTTTTGCTCAGTGTCGTAAAACGATCCTTCACACCTCTTCCAGTGCTTCACACCAGCTGAAAGAGGGGGCTGGCCTCTCCCAGGCTCCACAGTCAGACTGCACTGCATTGGCTGCCAGTGAGTCACATGCCTGTCCCTCAGCCTATCGTTGTGGGCAAAGGAATGCAGCGTGCTCATTGGCTTAGGCCCAATTCCCATCATCCAACCCTGGAGGTGCTGGGGGCGGGATTAGTCTGACTCAAAACGGGGGGGGGGGGGGGGGGGGGAGGTGTGAGCAGCTCCTCAGAGGGAAACTAGTTAGGAATGCTGAACAAGGGTGAGGGGTCACAGAGCAGTAGCCCAAACCAGCAGTATCTGGAACAGGCTTAACTGAGCCTCATACTTAACGTTAGGACCTCCCTCTGAGTATTTAAGGACCGCCTGAAGTCTTTATTGTTGTTGTTTTATTTTGAGGAGAGACAGAAAGTGAGCAGGGGTGGGGCAAAGAGAGAGAGGGAGACAGAGGATTCCAAGCAGGCTCTGTGATGTCAGCGCAGAGTCCTGTGTGGGGCTCAGTCTCCCTAACCGTGAGATCATGACCTGAGCCGAAATCAGGAGTCCAACGCTTAATTTACTGAGCCACCCAGGTGGCTGAGACTCCCTAAAGTCTTAAAAGGATTGCTTGAGGAAGGCCAGTGTGGCTCAGTTGGTTAAGCATCCGACTCTTGATTTTGACTCTGGTCCTGACCTCACGGTTAAGGAGATGGAGCCCTGACGGCGCCAGCGCGGAGCCTGCTTGGAATGCTCTGTCTCCGTCTCGCTCTCTGCCCCTCCCCCACTCATCCTCTCTCTCTCTCTCTCTCTCTCTCTCTCTCTCAAAATAAATAAATAAACATTAAAAAACAATAACCCACAATTGCCTAAATGTGCCTGCCCAATTACGTCTGTAGACAAAGGCCATCTTTCTATCATTGACAGTTTAGAGTGGGGAAGTTCATTTTTGTAGATACTCCAAAGTGGTCTGCAGGGGCCAAGAATGTTCCATATCTCGATGGCAGTGGTTATATGGTTGTACACATATGCAAAAATTCATCAAGCTGTACACGTCAGGTGTGTGTATTTTCGTATAAGTGTTATTACGCTTCAGTTAATTTTTATCTTTTTAGTATCCTGCAAGATGACCAATACACGTCTGTGTGTTCCTTAGTGTGATAGCCAAACCTGTGATCTTCAATTTGCCTTTCTACTAAGTGTATTTACTCAGAGGTGAAGACGTAGCCTGGCTGAGGCCCTGACGGTAGGAAACCCAATATGAATTGGGGGGTCAAGTCTTAATTGGTATTAATATGGGTGTATTTGCCTGAAGTCTCTTCTGGGACGTAATATATCCCTCAGATCGTATGTCAACATAAGAGACATTTAGAGACTGAGGATAACCTGAAAGACGAGGCTTCTAAACCTTTCCCCAAACGATTCAGGTAGACATATTCTGAAAGATAACTTGTCTTCTATCATAAATAAAGCTAATCAGAGTCATTAGTCTTTGGGAAAACCACCACATTTGCTGTTCCTTTCGAGAAGGGTTATAATGAGCCTAGGATTGGAGATCTGTGCTCGAGTTCTGCCCCCGTCCTTTACTAGCTGTGTGACTGTGGGCAGGTCACTTAACTGTGACTGAGCTTTGGTTCTCCATCTATAAAAGAATGATAATAAGCGAGATCCCCCTCCTTCCGGGCTGCTCTGAGAAATAGATGACACACACAAGCAGCGTTTGGAAAACGGGGAAGTCTCGTTATTATTTTGGCCCCCACTCCTATTTCCTTTAATGGCATTAAGCACTTTTTTTTTTTTTTTTTTAATTTTTCAGTGCCTGTTTGGAACTTATCTTCCTAGGCGCCCTCCTGAAGGGATCTTTTTCTTCGTAATTACTTCTAAGGTTAAGTGACTACCAGGATTTGATTCAGCAGCCCCTTCCATCCGGCCAATACATCAGGACACCTTGCCTGAGTTTCATCTTGCTTTTTTCTGTTTCCGCATCTGTATATAGCTTCTTCCCGTCTTTCTGGATCTTCTGCAGTTCCATCTTCTAATTCCCTCTGCTTACAATATTATCCCTCTTTGAAATCTCATTATCAACTGCGGCCAATGGGGGGAAGGACAGAGTTTCTTGATTTCTTTTAGTAAATTTCAATTACTGTAAACTTCTTCGGTTACATAAGTGAGATGAGTAAGAAATGATGGCTGATGGTACAGAGAAAGTGGAGTTTTCTTTCTGAAAGGTGGGATTACTCCCACATAAGGAAAAGCTTGCTGTTTTTCAGAAACGACTGGAGAGAGTGATGAGAGAGGGAGTCAGAGTTGTTAGAATATTTGAGAGATTAGCTTAGATCCACATCTGGAGTACCTGCTATTTAGAAGGCATTGTTTTAGGTTCTTACATTTCTTATCCAATTTGATCCTTGTCACCTTTCTACAGGTTCGCTGTTGTTTTCTCACTTTTACAAATGTTGAGACTGAGGTTAGCGCGTACAAAGTCACACAGCAGGTTAGTTGGAAAAGATCTATTTGGATGCAGTCGTATCAAAATACAAAGCTAATACTTCTTCCAAAAACTATTCTTCAGTGGTCCTTGTCTTGTAGAGTTTGGTGGGTCTACAACCGGGTAAATATAAGAGATAAGCTTTGGTAATAGAATACTGACTTGCTAGCCACATGGCTTATGTCTGGGATATATTTCCTTTTTATAAGAGTGTAAAATCAGGGGGCGGCTGGGTGGCTCAGTCGGTTAAATGTCTGACTTTGGCTCAGGTCATGATCTCAGTTTGTGGGTTCGAGCCCCACGTCAGGCTCTGGGCTGACAGCTTGGAGCCTGGAGCCTGCTTCAGATTCTATGTCCCTCTCTCTCTGCCCCTCCCCTGCTCATTCTCTTTCTCTCTCAAAAATAAATAAATATTTTTCTGAAAAAGAGTGCAAATGAGGAAGTAAGAAGAGAAGGATGAAAGGGAGGGAGGAAGGAAGACAAATGGTCCCTTTTTCTGCTTCTACTGAGGACAGCTCAAAAATAATAATAATTTTTAAAATACTGGTCTTACATTGCTTTGGTAGAAAGTTCTGTTACTTTTAAAGAAGGTATCTCAGAAAATGGGTTATTAGATGTAGGAATGGGCTGCCCAGCAATTAATAGAATTAACCTTAATGAAAATTATCATGTCTAAGGTGTACCCAAGATCAATGATGGCCAGATTCAAGGACAACAGGGATTTGACTCAAAAGCCTGTGGGACAACTATAATTTTATAATGTAATTACTTCCTTTAGTATTAATTTAAATGTAGTCAAATTGAAAGCTTTGAGAAGACCATCTGAATATGTCCTCATGGGGACACATCTGTTTGCAGACCCAAACGGCTAGAACGACACAGTTATCAACATTTAAACACACTAACGTGAACATGAATAACATTACTGAGACACTGAGATATACACAGATACTTGTTTGTGAAGTTAGCATATTGCTAGGAAACATGTATGATGAAAAGGAAATAAGAGGGCCTTACAAGTTTGTTCATCCTTTCAGAAAAATAGACATTGTTTTTCACTACAAAGTCAACGATGATCCTTTTCCTTGACTCAGAGGCCCTGCTGGAGCATTACTAGGTCAGAGAGTGACTCAGATTTATGGTCCAAACAAGTTCCGGATTTAAGCAGCGCTATACATCAGCTCTCATGGCCCTGCTGGTGAATCATAGCAGCTACCCCTACATTCCTGGGACCTTTTTCAGCTCCGCTCAGCTGTGATTCCCCAGATCCATTGCTCAAAATTAACAGAATATAACACACGAAGATCAGAGGTCAGCTTTGAAATACAAAAGCATCATGCCCAAATGTCAAAAACAAGGTCAGCAATAAATCATGTTGGAAAGAAGCAGAAGGTCATAAATAGAAGACAAGAGATTATAAATCATAATTCACAACACGGAGCACCACCATCCTAAGAGAATGGGCTAAAAAGTAACAACAACAGCTAAGACAATGACCGCAAATAACGCAGGTCAGCAATCTGAAGTTTAGAAGGAAAAGCCCAGAAATGTTCCAAGGGTCCAGAGGAAAGGGCAAAGGGCACAGGTCACAGGATTAGACAGACTAACTAGGTATCAAAACAATGTTTGTTGGCTTGCTCATTGTTTTTCATTCTGGAAAATGCCAAATCTCTAGTTCTTAGACTTTTTGTTGGTTCTTGGAAGTCACTCTAGAAGTGCAGAGTCACTTAGAGGACCCTAAGAATAAAATCTCATGTGCTTAATTAAAGACATCCCTAATATCTTGGAGGCAAAATGCTGAAAATCTTAGAGTAAGAAGGGTAAACTTACATCACATTCTTCTGGTATCACTCAGCAATGCTAAAACATCATCCAGACTTTTTTCAATGTGTAAGAGCATATCCTTGACATGAAGAGAAGAATGATTTTACTCTAAATCAGAGATAAGCCACAACCACAAATCTCACTGTCAGCTTTCTTGGTCAATTGCAAAGCTAACAATGGTTTAAAACTACTAATGACCATACATTATGTTTTTCTTGTGATGAAACATAATTACAATGTGTTAATACTTACGAATCACATTGAGGTTCTCAGACGAGGTGAAGTGAAAAGAAGTAAATAAATATTACATAAATAAGTAATTATACAAGCAATTAATGCCTCTCAAATTGTGGATTGTAAATTTGAAAACACTAATTGCCTTGCAGGACTGAGGCCTGCACACTACATGGGAAGGGTTGCTGTTTAGAGTGAAATCAACCCCTCTCTGATTTGACTTTCAGATCAAGTGAAACAGAAAGAAGAAAATGAGGTTCTAATCTATTTGATTTTTTCATACTGCTGGAGACATTATGTGTTAGTTGAATATAGTTGACTTGAGGATACGGGCAAGGGAATGTGTATGATCTTTTTCTTTTTTGTGGTCATATACAGTTAGTGCGTGCAAAAAGCTTTTAAATAGATTTAAAATATCTGATGGCCAGAACAGTCAGAAAGAAATATATGTGGGAGTAACTCAGTCTTTGAATCACATTCAGATGAGATGTAAACATTAGATATTTTAAATGCCCACATGTAATTATTGAAAACTCAATTTTTGTATTTTCTTTTTTTAGGTGTAATATTTTAATCTTTCATGAATAGGAAGAAAAATGGGGAGTGGCAAATCACATTTCTAGTTACTAAGTCTTTTCAAACAAAAGCTTTGGAAACTCAGTATTCCAGATCATTTTGGGAGTTTTAAATATTAAGACAAGAATCCAATTTGCCATACAATACGAAGCATTTGGGAATATCAGAAGCTTACTGTTCCCCCATTCAACAATTCTCTAGAGATTCATCTGTAACAACCAGAAGTAGGAAAATTTTTCTTTATTCTCATTTGACTGCTTGAAAATGACTTAAGGTAAAATACCTTGAAATTGCCCTAGAATCAAAGGGGTTTTCTTTGTAGCTTTTCACAAAAATAACTGCACAGGTTATTATTCAAACCCAAACGAGCTTTGAACCTGGGCCCAGATCAAACAATGAGAAATTTGGCCCTATTTTATTGGCTTCTTTATACTCTACTATATTTTCTGAATTTCCTACGATGGACATATATCACTTTTATAATCAGAAGAAAACATCCCATAAGGAAGTTTTAGTTCAGATGAAACACGCTCAGGGCCCATAGAAATGAGAAAGTAGGCTGGAGCCCATGGCGTGAGTTCTTACAAGCATCACCGTGGGAGTCTGTGCACAGTTTTAAGAACTATTCCTTATGTTTAGTAACAAACACTTGGATGATGTAGGTGATGGAACTATTACTCCCACCCCAGCCCCCTTACCGATGAGCAATGAACGATGTGTACACTTACATAATTTTCTTCTGCACGGAGGTTAAAAAGTAAATTGTCTAGCAGCATTATAAACAACACGAAGGCTGCTTTAAATAAATCTGAAGCTGAGTTTGCTCTGGACAGTGTTAAACCATCTGAGATTTCTGCTAGGGAGAGGCTGTCAGGCCCATCAAAGGCAGCAAGGATGAGCTTCTCAACTGAAAATTATTGTTTTCAGGAGTGTAAAGAGAGGCAACACAGTCTCATAAAAATTTGGAGTGATCAAAGCAGCACAATACAGGAGCCTCTAGATTTAACACCCACTCTGATATTTACAAGCTCTGTGACCCCGGGCCATTTGCCTAACCTCTCTGAGCCTCTGTTTTCATTTACAAAATGGCTATGTTAATAATAGAACCTGTTTGGAGGGTTATTGGAAGGATTAAACTAGGTAAATTGTTTGTAGGATATCCACCAGCACATGGTAGATAACTTTTATGGAAACCTATATGGTCTACTCCCCTTATATGACAGTGGTGTTAAATGAAGAACAGCATCTGAATGTTTTAAAATGTATTTATCGCACAGTAGACTATGCTGGACGCACCGGGTTCCCTTACCTTCATGCTAAGAGAATTATCTGTGTAGAACCTTCAATCGGGCCCTAAAATGATGCCACCTAAGTAGTTACTCACCCTGGACATGGCATGTAGAATTTCCTTGTACAAAATTAGAGAGAGCTTATGTTTGTATTTAAGGTGTTGGAAGGAGTCCTAGAGGGGAAATCATGTGCCACTGGCAGATAAGAATCTGCTTATAATATGTATGATAAACCATTCCCAAATGTTCACTTGGAGAGAGAGAGTTGCTAACAAGTTGCCCCTGATGCATTTCTCACCACCACCCTATGCAGCAGGCACTGCTTTAATCTCTGGAGAAGATTGAAGCTCAGAGAGGTTAATAACTTTCTCACTGTCATCCAGTGAGTAAACAAGAGATGGGGCACTTCAGCGTCTAACCATAAATGGGAACATCCATTTATTTGAGAAGAAACCCTGTTAGTCTCACCCTTTTTAGAAACGGTGGTGGGGAGGAAATAAACCCGCAGAGGAAGGGAGGAATAAGGAGGAAAAATTCAGCCAGCCGTTTCTTTTGTTGGACAGAACCAACTACAATTGCCCAAGAAGCCAAATCGGACACTGGGGTGCAAAGACAATCTTCTAGGGAATCCAAAGAGAGGTTATGCCTTCAAAAGGGGTGAGCGGTGGCTTGGTTCCCACCCCCCCCCCCGCCCCCTGCCTTCTCCCCTCGAACCTGTTTGTCTCTGGGAAATGAAACAGTTTTGGTTTGCAAGCTGTCGCCAGGGAGTGGGGCAAGACTTTGTGTAACAAACAAGAGCGACTGCCAGAGCCCCCAGCCAGCCTCTCCGGGGCCAGACTGCCAAGGAAACCTGGCGTTGTGACAACAAGGTCCATTCAGCACGACCACTGGTCACTGAGGAGCGGCTTTGGAAAGGACAGCCATGTGAGGCTCAGCAGGGGAAGAGTGCCGCCTCCCAGTAGTGAATTGTGTAAGCTCTTAAAATCCCTCCAGCCTGGAACACCTGGAAATAAGTACAATTGTGTGTGTGTGTGTGTGTGTGTGTGTGCGCACATGCACAGAATTTTCTAGGAAAAAGGTTTAGAGCTTTCAGCAAATTCCTAAGAGCCCGCGACCCTCACGGGAGAAACCACAGTCAGGAGGAGCATATGTTCTGATCTTCCAGAAAAGAACACCAAGCTCACCAACTTTTATTTCTGGAGCAACTGAGCCCAGGCTGTCAGCCCACTTTCCTCTTGCAAAACCCAAAGGCACTTAAAAGAGACCACAGGGGTAAAAAAATCACTCAACCCCTTTTTTAATCTAAACCTAATCCTCCTTAAACCTCGCCTGACCCAGGCTACCAGGAATCCTGCCATTGCCAAATGATACGATGTTTATTCGGCTCAGGTCTCAGCCTGCTGCTCCCGAACCACAAAATCAAAGAGGGACGTGTCAGCCGCCACCTGCTGATGAATGAGTAAACAAAGGGCCAGTCAAGAAAGAGGAGGACCAGTGTTTGAGGACAATGCCCTTGTGTAGTTCTGGCTCAAATAAGGGCACAGCTCCTAAGGAACAGGCCTGAGACATGCATAAATCCTGTGCCCGGAAGCCTGGGGACAGCTGTTCCTAATACGCCCTTTGCCCCTGCTGCCCCCTAAAACTACAGTAGGGCGCCAGTGACACGGTGCCCCCTTTCCCAGAAGTGGGCAAAATTACACTTTGTGAACCCGTTAGGTTTGTGTCACAAGAGTGCTCTCCAAGGTATTCGCCCAGAAGCCTCAGGTCAGTAAGAGTGATGGAGAGCTCAGAAGGCATGGCCTGACCCCCATCTTACTGGAGCAGCTGTTTTGATCCGCTTTATATCTGGGGGATCTGAAAGAGGTTTGGGGGGAGGGAGTTCTGTTGTTAAAAATAGAATGTTTGTAATACACTTCTGAAATATCAGATTTGGCACATCCATACCCAAGACGGGCTGAAATGAAATAGGTCTTCTAGATCCTGAGACCCAGCAAGCTGGTTTTATTCTTGATGTTCTCTGCTTCCCTTCTCCGAACCGATGCCTCCTTATAACTCTTTCCATGTGTGTTCGAATCAGCATCGTCCTCCCAGTAATGGCTGTGAGAGGGACAGCTAACGTTTTTCTATTGTGTGACAGGCGATGTGCTGGGCGTTTACTGGTCCCTCGGCAGCCCTTTAAGCAGGCGGTCTCTGTCCTCAGTTCAGCCGAAAACAGTGAAACAGAAACACAACAGTTATAACCAAAACATCAGCAACCACCGCTTGCCCAGTGCTCGTAAGTGGCGGACCAGACCATAGCCCAGATGGTAACTCAGAGCCTGAGCTCTTACTCAATGCATAGTGTCGCCTGTCATGTTTGAGCAAGGTGTGTGTGTGTGTGTGTGTGTGTGTGTGTGTAAATCAGATGTGTGTTATTTTTACATCTTAAACATAAATAAAGTCTGAAGGTAAAAATAAGAAGAAAAAAAATCGCCCATCATTCTACCGTTCCAAGACTATCAACTGTTCGCATTTGGCCATATTTCTTTTCATTTCTTTTCTATTTTTATGCATAATTTCTAGCTGTGCACATTTAAGAAAACAGCTCTGATTATCTATGCATATTTTATTTTGCTTTTGTCACTTATGTGACAACATGTTGATGTTTTTAATAACACTGCAAATTCTCTCTCATTTTTACTGGCTTAATAATAGTCTCCTAGGTGGAGCTATTCACTTTAACAAACACTTATTGAGGATGTAATGTGTCCTAGACCCTATGCTAGGCCCTAGGAATACTGGTTTGTTTTTTTTTTCTTCAAGGAACTAGTCTAATGTCGGCCAAATAAGGCACATAGATAACTATATAGTTGCAATAATAGCGAACACTACTGAACATATACCATGTTTGAGACACCATTCACATGAACTCACTGAATTCTCACAGCAACCTTATGAGCTGCGATGATCTCTGCTCTTTTTTTTCCCCCTTTTTTATGAGGTTTAATAGTACCTACCTCATAGGCACAGAGTGAGGTTTTATTTATTTTTAATGTTTATTTATTTATTTTGAGAGAGAGAGCAAGAGAGCAGGGGAGGGGTAGAGAGAGAGGGGGAGAAAGAGAATCCCAAACAGGCTCCACACTGTCAGCTCAGAGCCCTACCTGGGGCTCGATCTCATGAACCATGAGATCATGACCTGAGCCGAAATCAAGAGTCCGACCCTCAACCAACTGAGCCCCAAGGGTGCCACTCTGCTCTTTTGATAGGTGTCGAGACTGAGGCGTATCTTGATAGCAAGATAGCGTTTCCAGATATAGTAGGTAGAAGGTGCTTGAAGATGTCCACCACCTTATCCCCAGAATTTGTGAATATTACTCTATATAGAAATTACCTGTAAGGTAAAATAGTAAAACGTAACATTACCTTAATTGGAAAAGGAACTTTGTAGGTGTGATTAAGTTAAGGGTTTTGAGAGGGGAAGATTGCCCTGGATTTTCTGGGTAGGCCTGTTCTCATCACAGGGAGATTTATAAGAGGGAGACAGCAATATCAGGGTCAGAGGAGATGTGACAATGAAACCACAGGTGTGAGAGTCTGTATGTATGGGGGAGAGAGAGAGAGAGAGCGGGAGGGAGGGACTAGAAGATGCTACAGAGTGGACCCTGAAGATGGGGGAAGGGGCCATGATCCAAGGAAGGTAGGAGGCCTTCAGAAGCTGGAAAAGACAATGAGACAGATTCTCCCCCTGGAACTTCCAGAAGGAACACAGCCATACCATCACCTTGATTTTAGGACTTGTATCTTCCGCAACTGTATGATAATAAGTTTATGTTGTTTTAAGCCACCAAGTCTGTGATAATTTGTTAAAGCAGCCATAGGAAACCAATACACTAGGGTTCAAACCCAGGCAGCTTGACTCTAGAGCTGTATTCTTAACTATGGTCATACGTGCTGGGCAAGGCGTGCCCAGTGTGCTATAAAAACCCAGAGAAAGGACACCCAACAGAGCGTTAGGCAGAGACAAGAGGATGACAGCCTGAATCTTCCAAACTGAGCACGAACTGTGAAGAGAGCGAAGGATGAGAAATTGAATTAACGTAGGAAGATATCCGTGATATCAGAAGTGGAAAAACATTCTAATACTATGTATAATAATCTTCCCATTTCTGTTTAAAAATACACACGAGTGTCTATTCATCAGCATATGTGCAGATGATACAGTCCCATAGTTATCTCCGAGGAGTGCCTTTGTGGGTAACTGTAAGGGGAGATTTTCACTGTTTACTTATAAATCTTCATGTTATTTGAAAATATCACCCCAAATGTATGTGGGGTTAATTTTTTGTGTGTGAAATAAAGTATATATAACATACCTTTTTTTTTTTTTAAGTTGGAGGAAATGCTATGCCTCGCTGGGATATAAATATTTGTGGATAGAGCTTTGTGCTTCTGTGGGATGATTTCCTTAGTGTGGAAAATTCCTGGAGGTAGAATTGCTGAATCAATGGGTAGAAACATTTGGAAAACATATGTATTAAAAAATAACGGAAATAGTACTCAGTCAGTAAGCTAAAATGAAACGTAGGAGGAGGAAATGGATGTATAACCCGGTGAGCAGACGACATGGTAGTTTTCTCCTCCTGTGTGGAGGCTGATACATTGGATACTAGTTCCCTGGGGCTGCCCTGGCAAAGTACCACAGATTAGGTAGCTGAAACAACAGAAATTTCTTTTCTCGTAATTCTAGGGGCCAGATGTCCAAGATCAAGGTGTCTAGAGGGTTGGTTCTTCCTGAGGGCTCTCTCCTTGACTTGTAGATGCTGTTCTTCCTGTGTCTTCTTCATATGGCATTTTTTTCTGGGCATGTCTGTGTCCTAATTTCCTCTTCTTTTAAGGACATCAGATGGCTTGGATTAGGGCCCATCCTAATGACTTCATTTTAACTTAATTACCTCTTTAAAGGCACTACCTTCAAGAAAGATACTGCATTCTGAGGTACAGGATATTAGGACATCAGCATATGAATTTGGCAGGAGGACATAATTAAGCCCATACCACATGAAAAGAAAGCTCTAGAGGAATGAATCAATACCCATGAAGAGAATTTCTGTTCACTCTGAGAAGGAAGCTTTGTAATATCTTAACATTTTCCATGATGGAATAGAGCTAAAGAATGAACACCATGGTTATGCTGGTTATAGGCTCCCTGTTTCTTCCCAGCCCTGCCCCAGTGCCTGTCCTGATCAGCTGGGCTGAGCCGAATGCAAACTGCATAGACTCTTTCCTGACTTTTCTCTTTGGGAACCTAAACCCAAATCTGCTCTAAACAATGACATGACTCTTTCCTAGTACCCACTGTGGTTCCACTTTGCCTCTGTAATCTATCTCCAAAGACAGCACGAGAAGGGGGAGAATAAATCATCAACAGGAATAAAATGTCCCCCTCCCAATAAAATGTCACTGCGACTTCTTTGTGCCCTTTGTCTGTCCTTGATCCAGATCAGAAATCTCGGGGCGCCTGGGTGGCGCAGTCGGTTAAGCGTCCGACTTCAGCCAGGTCACGATCTCACGGTCCGTGAGTTCGAGCCCCGCGTCGGGCTCTGGGCTGATGGCTCAGAGCCTGGAGCCTGTTTCCGATTCTGTGTCTCCCTCTCTCTCTGCCCCTCCCCCGTTCATGCTCTGTCTCTCTCTGTCCCAAAAACAAATAAATGTTGAAAAAAAAATTTTTTAAGAAATCTCTTGGAGTGGGAAAAGAGGGTAAGGGTACAATCCTGTGTTTTTTGTTTTTTGTTTTTTTTTTTTTTTTAGGATTAGAATACATCACCAGTAAGAGGTTTATAGAGTTTAACTCAGGAGTCATAAAACACTTCAGTAAAAACTAGATAGGAAATATTTTAGCTTTGCAGGCCACAGGATTATTGCTGAATATTCAATTCTGTCATGTGGCACCAAACCAGCCACAGAAAAACATAAAAAAAAAAAAAATCACTGTTGTGTTCCAATAAAACTTTATTTACCAAACAAGCAGTGGGCCATTTCTCAAGGAAATGGAAAATATTTACTAGGTTGAACAAAAGTATGTAGTGGGCCCAGAATGATCAGCTGTGAATTGTATAAATTTCCTTCTTGATTTATTAAATAAATTATGTAGTATTGAGTGTAACTTATGTATTTCTGGCTTTTTTTTCCTCAACACATTTTGTTCATTTCTTATGATAAAGAAGGAGGCTTCAAAAGTTAGTTTAGTAATAACATGTTTCTGAACCTGAACTTTAGTTTTTTAAAAACGTTTTGCTACATAATGCTTAGGTTAAATCTGACACAGAGGTGACACAATCAGATGCTATAGTTACAAAATAAGGGCCAGAGATAAAGGACAGAATAAGTCCCATTGACTTGGTGTTTTATCCTGTCATTCATTTAACCAATATTTGCGTATGTGCTGTGTGTAAGTCACTAGAGCGAGTGCTTTAGAGAATTCTTCAAAGCCACCGGTAGTTCTCTCCAAATCAAGTGAGAAAAGAAGACTCCTGGCCATGGGTGATTAGCCTGGGGGAGAGCACCTGACCACATTAGAACAAGCAGACTGTTCCTGTGGAATTTGAATCTGAAATGGAATGCCATGGTGGGAAGAGCCTGGAGCTGCTTCACCAAGGAGATAGTTCGTTTGTTCCTGCCGCCGAGCTACGTGGAGTTGCCCCCTTTTCAAGGTTGTTTGGTTGATGAAAGAGACTGATAAGAAGTGATATTGAAAAAGGAGGTGGGGGTCAGCTGTGGTGAACCTTCACAACCAGAGGGAGGAGCCTGAATTACACCTTATAGGTAACAAATATCCTATGATACCACGACTGATTCGAGTGGGTTAACAACCAACCCGGCAAGCTCAGTTTCCGCATCCACAAAGTGCCAACCACCAACCTGGGTTATGCTAGATGGAAGGAACACCGAAGATCTGGAGCGTTTGGCACTCCTTCAGGTCTGCCAGTTCCAGTGCTATAGAGCAGAAATTCTCCACCTCAGCACTAGGGACATTTGGGCTGGATAGTTCTTTGTTGGGGCTGCCTGGTGCATTGTAGGACACTCAGCAGCATCTTTGGCCTCTCCTCACTAGCTACCACGCAGCTGAGTTTCGACAGATACAAAAGTCACATGTCCAGACGTTGCCACACGTCCCCTGGAGGACTGTATGGGTTCCCTCTTGCCGCTGTGACGAATTACAAGAAAATTAGTGCCTTAAAACTATCCAAACGTCTTCTCTTACAATTCTGGAAGTTAGAAGTACAAAATAAGTCCTATGGATCTACAATCAAGTTGTTGGCACGGCTGGTTCCTTCCGGGGACTCTGAGGGAAAAATCTGTTTCCTTGCCTTTTTTGGCTCCTGGTGGCCACCTGTACGCCTTGCGTAGTGGCCCCTTCCTCCAACTTCAAAGCACACCACTCCAATCTTGGCTTCTGGCTTCACGTGACCTTCTCCCCCACTCTCACTCTCCTGCCTCCTTCTTGTAAAGATCTTATAAGGCTCCATTGGGTGATCTGGGCTACACAAATTAATCTCCCCATCTCAAGATCCTTAACTCAATCTCATCTGCAAAGTCTCTTGCCACATAAGGTAATGTTCCTAAGTTCCGGGGCTTAGGACCTAGACATATTTGGGGGTCAGCCTGCCACAGGAGCAAAATCACCCCAGGTTGAGAGCTCCTTATCTAGAAGAATAGGGTCAGCTGACCTAGATTTCAGTCCCAGATCATCCCTGCCTACCAGCTGTGTGGCATCGTTCCCTCATTGGTAAATGGGGCTGGTGGTAGTATTTATCCCATGGGATTAATAATATATGAACTGAAACACAGAAAGCCATTGTCAAAGTTTTGGGCATACGGTGCTCAATACACATTAGTTATTAAAAACAAAAGTAAAGGGTCTTCTGGGTGGCTCAGTCAGTTAAGCCTCCGACTCTTGATCTCAGTTCAGGTCTTGATCTCAGGGTTGGGAGTTCAAATCTCACATTGGCCTCCACACTGGGCATGAAATACTACTTAAAAATGTTTTTTAAAAAAGTAAGGTTCGACTCGAGATTTATAAACATGAGGATCATTTTCATGATCATACAAAGAAAATGAGAGTAGTATGTAAGGACCAAGTCCCTGGCTAATTTGGAGTCGGTTAGTATAATTATAACTCATTTAAATAAGATATTTCCTGATGCCTCCTGATAACCATTTTTACAAGGTACGTGAGGGCACACAGAATTTCTCCAAGGGCTTACATTTACTGACATGTGGTACGGGCCAGTCTCTATTCTGTGCTTTTTACCTGCAATAGTTTATTTAACACTCAAAGCTACAGCAAGGCATCGGAATTTTAGTATTCCCATTTTACAGATGAGGAAACTAGGCTACAAAGAGATGCAGAATCTCATCCGAGTTTACAGTGTTGCTGACAGAGGTGAGATTTCAGTCAAGCAACCTCTGTCCAGAGTTCCCTTTTGAACGTCCATTTATACTGCCTTCATTTTTGTTTTCAAATTGTTGTAAACATGTGCACGCACGCACACACACACACACACACACACACGAGATCTACCCTTTTAACAAACGTTTAAGTGAACAGTGCATTACGGTTAACTATAAGCACGTCTCTACAGCACGTCTCTAGAGCTTTTTCATCTTCCGTGACTGAAACTTTACACACTGAACAGCAATTCCCCATCTCTCCCTCTAGCCTCCTGTAACAACCATTCTACTTTTGGATTTCTCTGGGTCTGATGACTTTAGATGTCACAGAAGTGGAATCATGGAGACTTGGCCACTTAGCGTCATGTTTTTAAGGTTTGTCCCTGCTGTCACAGAGGGCAGAATCTCCCTCTTTTTTTAAGGTTGTATAATACTTCAATGTATGTATGACTGCCTTCAAAGACCCAGCCCTTCTCCCAAATCAAGTTATTTCCTACTCAGATTAGGGACCAAGTCATATCTACTCCCTGGGGATAAAGTTAGTTAAATAGAATGGGAGAAGGACAATTTTTCAAAATGATGTCCCTGCCTACTTCATTCTCGTTGTAAGAATATCTATGTAACCATAAGAGCTGAGCGATTCTTGGAGCAGCTAAGGAGCAAAAGATAAGGATTCGTTTGTGGGACGCAGTTTGGACCTTTCATGTGCCCCTTCTAACTCTTGCCTGCAGGGTCCTGAGCTCCTCTGCAGACCCAGATTCCCTGGGGGAGAGAGCAGAGAAACAGCATTTGTAACAGGCTCCCTGGCAATTCTTCCCCATGCCAAGGTTTGAGAATACTCTTCCTAATACTTCTGATCTCAGCCCCAGCTCATCAGAGAGCTGTTTTCTCCTCCATGGAAAAATCACCAGCTTAATGATCGCTACCAGGGCTGGCTTATTAACTAAAGGGGGCACGGAGACTCAACTCTCAATGGTTGGCAATTATCGCAAGGTAGTTCCTGCCATTTTTCCTTCCCCCAAGGGGCAGCTTAGCAGCAAATGGCTCACTATTAACTTCACCAGTTGAAAAAGAAAATAACAAAACTAACGGTCAACTAAATTTGTTTTTCGTTGGTAGAAGCATTGGCTGCCTATATGATGCATCATGCAGGTTGAAGAAAGGCTCATCTCTGCAAATACCTCTGTCCCACCAATCTGCTGGGGGGGTGGGGGGAGGGGGCAATTTTGTGGTTTGGAGTCTCCTAAATTCCAAATACGTTAACCAGAAGGTGTAATAAGTAATACATTAAGCTGCTATGATTCAACCACAGCTTAAGGAGGATTGCAAAATCAGCTATGAAGCAATTGAGCAAATAACCAAATAAAGCCTTGAGAGAGTGAGATTTAGAATAGTATATTTAGACGAGCAGAAAAAGATTAGGCGAACTCAAGAAGAGGGGCTATTACAAGAGGCTGAGTGGGGAGAACAAAAACGAGTTCGTCATCTTCTCCCACTATTTGCCTTTCTGCCCCTTATGCTTTCTCTAAAGCAGGAGTCAGCAAACTTATTCTGTGAGGAGTCACATAGTTTATATTTTAGGTTCTTTAGCAACCACTCGGTTCTGTCACTGTAGTACAAAAGCCGCCGAAGACAGTATGTAAATGAGTGAAGGTGGCCGTATTGCAATAAACCTTTGGTTCTGGACCCCGAACCTTGAATTTTATATAATTTTTGCATGTTCCAATTTTTCATCCTCCTCTGGGTTTTTTCCAACCATTAAGACATATGAAAACCTTTGTTAGTTTGGGAGCCAGGCAAAAACAGAGAGCGGGATAGTTTGTAGACCCTTGTTCTTAAGCAATGACCATTTGCTTTTAGGGGGCGCCCGGGTGGGTCAGTCGGTTACGTGTCCGACTTCCGCTCAGGTCGTGATCTCAGGTCATAATCTTATGACTTGTGAGTTCAAGCCCCATATCGGGCTCTCTGCTGTTAGCGTGGAGTCCTCTTAGGATCCTCTGTCTCCCTCTCTCTTCGCCCCTCCCCCGTTTGTACTCTCTCTCTCAAAAATAAATAAACATTTTTTTTTAAATGCTATTTTCAGTGCATACCCCAGGCTAGTTCAGTTCTCTGCATTTGCTTCTGCTACTTCTTCTACATGGACTGTTATTTTCCCACCCCTTTATTTGCATCTTGTGCTTACCACCTGGTTCATTTACTGTCCCCCTTCCAAAATGGCCTGTCATCCTCCAGTGTCTCCATCTGTATCTCTCTAATAGCCTCGATCATTTCTGATTTGCATTATTTTGTGGCCCAAGCTGTTTTATTTTTATATCCTCCATGGCACTGAGCCTAACACGGAGTTAGCGACTGCTAGTGTTTTTTGGGTCAAGGCAGGACCATCAGCATTTGGGAAACCGTATAATATTGGGAGAAGAAGAGAGCTGAAAGAGAAGTGATAGGACATGCCGAACACCTGTAGTGGATTGATTCGTGGCCCTTTAAAAGATACGCCCACCTTCTAATACCCTGACCCTGTGAATGGGAACTTACTTGGAAAAAGGGTTTTGAAGCTGTAATTAAGTTAAAGATCTTGAGATGAGATGATCCTGGATTACCCAAGTGGGCCTTAAATCCAATGACAAACATCATTATAAGACACAGAGAAGAAGGCATGTAGAGGAGCGGGCCATTGAAGGTGACACAGAGACTGGAGTGACAGAGACATGAAGACTGTCCAGAGCCACCAGAAGCTGGAAGAGGCAAGGAAAGCATCTGCATTAGAGCCCCCAGAGGAAATGCCGCCCTGCCAACACCTTGATTTTGGGTCTCTGACTCCAGAACTGTGAGAAACTACCTTTCTATTGTTCTGGAAAGCTTGGTTTGTGCTAATTGCTATGTCAAAGCTCATAAACCCTCCCTGCGAGTTAAATATTGATAGAGTAACAGCTGATGTTTATTTAGCACTTATTTTGTGCAGTTTTACATGGATTATTATATTAAATGTTCACAACTATCCAAAGAATTTGGAACTATTCTTATCCCTTGTGCAAATGAGGAAACGGATATTCTGAGTAACCTGCACAAAGATCCACTCGGTTAGTAGGTGATGGAACCAGAATTGAATCCAAGTGGTCTGACTTCAGAGTCTCCTCCTTTTGATCACTATGTTATCTGTTCAGGTCTTCTTAGTTATTCATCTGGCATCTCACATACCCTAAAAAAGATAGGGGAAATGTTGGGCAATGACTTTCATCTCTGGGGGTTGAAATTCCTTGAATTGGATTTGTACTATTCCAGCAGCCCATTCTTTCTTTTCTTTCTTTTTTGCCTGCATTAAATAAAGTCCGTTTCCCTGAGCAGCCCTAAGGTGACTACAAGTAACAATCTTAGCTTCTAGTTTCCAGTAAGGAAAATAAATAAGAAGAAACACAACTCCAGGCAGCAGTGGGAAGATGTCAGCAATGGAAACATAGCCTGTTGAGGGGTGAGTCATGAAGAACAAAGTGTCCAGCTGTCATTGGGACCTTCCCATAGGAAAAGGCTCTGTGGACAGGACGCTGTTTGTACAAAGCAACCCACAGTTAGGGCTCACAGGGAAGCCAGACAGCATAGTATTTAGGAGCGTGAATACACTTGGGTCTAGGTTTGAATATACTGGTTTTGCAGCATACTAGCTGTGTGACCTGGGCAAGTTAACTTCCTTGAATGTTAGTTTTTCCATCTGTGGACTGGGGATGATAATCATACCTACTTTATAGGTGATATTTGTGTCAAATGCAGGCACATAGGCAGTATGATCGAAGTCTAGTTGTTAAATTGTTTATAGCCAAGGCTTAAAGAACGGAAGCCTGTCTCTACACACTGGTTTTCCTTCTCCCGCCCCCTTCTCTTAACAATTTCTTTGTTGCTAGGTATAATTTTGCCACTTCATTAACTTCTGAGTAGCTATCTGAAGGCCAAAAATAAATTGGAAAGAATAAAAATAAGAATTCCCAAAGCTCACGCAAACTCTCCTTTAAAAAGTAATGACAAAATAAAAGATGTTTTCAGAGAAGAGAGATTTCACACAACAAGAATTGGGATCTTTACCCAGTATTCTAACCTGGCCAATTCAGATTATTTCATAACTCCATTACAGGAAAACCTAATTGGGGCCATTTTCATCACTTAATTCCTCTCCTCCCCCCTCCCCCATGCCTGCTGCCTCCTAGAAGCATTTATTATCTCAAGATAATTTCACTGATTATTGAGACATTATTCTGCTGCTTCTCCTGTGACCTCTTCATTCCTGAAATCATTCCTTTGCTTCAAACATGACATTCTGGCAAGAATACTGTTTTTCCCTATGCCTGCATTAACTGGGTCCCATAGCCCCAACATTTGCAATATGAGGACCAGAATGGAAAATGTCATCGGTAGAAAGTGGCACGCAGGAGTAGATGTAATACTCATTTTGCCAATAACACTCAGCATTTCCTGACCACTGTCTTCATATCACTTACTTTCAAAGCATTTTCTGTCTCCTTGATGTAGATTGTGTATGTACGAATCCCTACACATGTGTATTTCTTGTGGTAATTGTTATGGAATATAGTATTATACCCTCTTTATAGTTGGTATGATTTGTTGATGGAGTGAGACCCCGGGTGAGTTCATTAACTGTTAGGCTGGCCCTGTGGATTCATTACAGAACTATAAATGCAGAGGTTAGATTTTTATTGCTCACAAGTCCAAGTGTATGCATTCTTGAGATAATGGTAGGACTGCATGCCTTAGTCCTTCCGACCAACGTTCAATACCACAGTAACGGTGTTTCCTTAGTCTGCTGAATTCTGCCCCGTCCTAAAGAACGTTACCTCCATCTGCCTTGTCGTTTTCCCCTTCCTGCGAAATTTCCCTTCGCGCCTTCTTCATTCTTAGCCCACTGGAACCTGATTCCAACCTCACCTGCCCTACTGACTGTGGTGTCTTCAAGGTCATTGATTTAGTTAATGTAGCTTTGGGGAAATGAGAACGTGTCACGTGCCACTCCTGAGTTAGTCTGCATTGCTGTTTGTGTCACTTTTGTCACCAGGACCTAGAGGTTGTTAAATCTGAGAACAGATAGTTCCCACTTTGGTGGGTTCCAACATGTGTGAATTAGTTATTTGGAGGGTTTTTGTTTGTTTGTTTACTTTGGGTGCAGAAATTGCGGGACATGGTAGCCAGGTCCCTGTGATAGCACTCAAAAGATAATTTCACCCATAACAAAATAGATCCGTGATATTATATATATTTTTAATGTTTTATTTATTTTTGAGAGAAAGAGAAAGAGTCAGAGCATGAGCAGGGGAGGAGCAGAAAGAGAGGGAGACACAGAATCCGAAGCAGGCTCCAGGCTCTGAGCTGTCAGCACAGAGCCTGATGCGGGGCTTGAACCCACAAACGGTGAGATCATGACCTGAGCCGAAGTTGGATGCTTTAACCGACTGAGCCACTCAGGCGCCCCGTATATCCATGATATTATAAAGCCCAAGCACTATTTTAAGTTTCTCTGTGAAAATTCATTTACAAAAATTTGAAAGATTTGTGGATGAGTATAGAGAATTCATTTGTCATGTTGTCCCTTATTGCATTTCTGCCTAGAGGTAGAAACAATCTTCTTGAGTTTCAAGGACAAGGTCCTTTCTTAACGGGAAGCTATGTAATGAAAACTTAGGTGGGAGGTCGGTCGGGTGTCCCCAGTCTAGGGTCATGACCCGGAAAAAGAAAGCATTCCAGAAAACCTTCAGGGATGTGACGCTCAGTCTGGTGAAGAAAATCTCATGCTATAGTTTTAGGGCTCCTCCATTTCCCCCACAAGTCCTTTTTTGTTATTCGTGGCTGCCTCAATTGCCTGTCCTCTTTCGCAATGATTGCAGGGGCACCTGGGTGGCTCAGTCAGTTGAGTGGCCAACTCGTGATTTTAGCTCAGGTCATGATCTCCTGGTGGGGAGATCAAGCCCTGAGGGGGTCTCTGCGCTGAGTGTGGAGCATGCTTAACATTCTCTCTTTCCCTCTGCCCCTCTCCCCGGCTCCTGAGTGCGTGTTCTCTCTCTCTTTCTCTCTCAAATAAAAAGCCAAAACCCCAAATCCAAACAAACAAAAACCCACAATGATTGCAATATCCCCCAGGCCTGGAAAAGAGCCTCTTCCTTTGGAGCAGAAGAAGCAAGTCCTTCGTCAGATAAGTGACGGCTGAGGTTTCAACATGGGTCTCCTCTCCTTCCAGCTTCTCCACACGCCATTCCTTACAAAAGGTTTATTGTTGTTCCTCCAGGTCTCTAGGGTCACACATTCAACGTAGGAGAGCAATTTGCGCGAGAGATGGTTAACATATGCAGCCAAGGCCTGCCCTTTTTCAGGATTCTAGCGAATCCAGGTTCTCTGAGGCTGCTATGTATATATACGTTCTCCGGCATTATTGTGACTCAAAGCCACATGACGGAGTGATGGGCATCACTATTACTCAAAGCCACATTAAGGATCGTTCTCCTTTATGTGGTCTTGTGCCCTTTTAGGACTTTCCCCCAAACCCAAGCGTGAGCCCTTATACCTGAGAGTGTTGTGGTTTAGTCCAGACACCAGCCCAGGTACAGGTTTTTCTTCCTTCAACATTCCCTTCGCTCTGAGCTATACATCTGCCTCCTGTCATACTTGAAACCCTCTTAACTCCCATTTTCTTTTTTTTTTTTAATGTTTAGTTATTTTGAGAGAGAAAGAGAGAGAGCTTGGGCACATGCGCTAGAGAGAGCAAGGGCGAGGCAGAAAGAGAGAGTGAGAATCCCAGGCAGGCTCTGAGCTGACAGTGCCGGGATCGGGGCTCGATCTCATGAACTGGGAGATCATGACCTGAGCAGAAATCAAGATTTGGACACTTAACCAACTGAGCCACCCACGTGCCTCTTAACTCTCACGTTCCTAAATGATCATAAAACTCCCAGGCCTTATTGATAACTTGTCTTTTGCCTCTCTTATCATTTATTGATTAGGGTTGGAAGCTATCGGTCTCAATGATACTGTCTTTGCTTCGCTCCAACAGTACAAACCCTCTTCACTCATTAAATCAAAACCTCCCTCTGGCTGAATTGTTCACAGGATAAAACGAATGCATCTGGATATAAACCTGTGCTTCCCTAGCCGGCGTAAGATTTAAAAGACATGTTTTTAGTCACATATAGTCCCTGTTTATCAACTTAACAAAAATTAATCTCGGTAATGTATTTCTTTTAGCTTCTGTCCTCTGTGAAAATATCAACAAATAACACTGGAAGACAGCTCCTCTTGAGTTTGTTTATTGGAATATCTTTAACAGCCCTGTTTTCTTATTTATCACTAGGGCTCAAGCCCAGTCAAATCAGCATTGCTCAAAGCAGGCAAGGCACTCACAAAAGCATAAATAAAGCAAAATGGAGAGAGGATCTTAGCATTTCGCAAGGTGGGTTAGTTGAAAAGGAAAGACACGTTCTCTCTCTCTCTCAAGCATCAGAAAGGAGCTGCTTTTTCCTGGTTAAAAGCAAGGAAATATGAAACCATCGATTTTCCAAGCGAAAGGTCTTTTTCCAGTCCCTCTGAGGGTTAACTTTATGACCAAATGAAAGATTATCCCCCTGCCATCTGTCACTGAAACCCAGTCTCCACTCTATATCCAGGCCTCAGTGCAGAGTGGAAGCAAAGGAAATCAAGAGACTTAAATGCACCAGGAGCCATTGCACGACAAGCTTCTTTCTCATTTGTCTTCATCAGAAGAATTTCAAGATCGAAACATCGAATAGACGCTCGCTGATCACTGATAGGAAGATTAGTGATCAAGGGTTGGAGCCATTTGGAAAGGGAGTGTGCTCAGCCAGGGGGATCGATGCGCACATGAAGAGGGAACTCCAAGCCCTCAAACAGAGACCGTTGAGGCTGAAGGCCCGAGAAGCTGCTGCCTGGGAAGGAGAGCCATGGATTCCGTCTTCTGTGGAGGCCACATCCCGCGTCCATGCAGACGTGTGCACGCGGCCCTCTTCAGAGAGGATGAGGACCAGCCAAGTGGTGTGCTTGAGAAAGCCAATCGCAGGAGGCCTCTCACATTTGAGGGGTCAGCTCTGTGTGAGGAGAGAAGACATGCGTCCGCGAAACAAACCGTATGAGGGAGTCACGGCCTTCAAGAAGAGACAGTATTCAAAATGTGGTTCCCGGCATCATCACTTACAGGAAGTCTGTTTCATGGGCATATCGCTCTAGCCTCTGTGAATCCAGGGTCTCCTCCACAGAACTGCAATCGAGAAATGAAGATTGTAGGGATTTTTGGCTTTTCAGCTCATAGACAGCTCACAAGGCCAATGAAACTGTTAATTCCACTCACACGGATTTATCACTCCTTCACCTCCTCCCCCTCCTCCCTCTCAGTCTACTGATTGGTTCCAGAAACAAAAGTAGAGACATCGTCAGATTACATACTTGAATCTGAACTGGCCCACAGTTAGGCTTGAAGGAAAATGAAAGACTCTCGGTGCAGAGGCTATAGAAGTCCCCTCGTGGTGACACTTTGGGAGACCAGCAAATATTCAGACGAAATGAGGAGACTCCACTGAAGAGATGTGGTGGCTGAGCCTCTGGCTTCGAATTCTGACTCTGTCCTCCTATCTAAGATGAAATGAGGCTCTGAATAAGAGTCCTCCTCCCCTTCTGGAATCCCAAAATGTGAAGGCTGGAAAGGACCTGAATGCCGTCTCAAGCAGGCCCTTCCTTTTACAAGTGAGGAAAACGGAAGATGCCAGACGTACCGCGACTTGTCTGCAGTCACAGAACAACTTCACGACAGATGCCCAGTTCACTTCCGTCTGGTGACGAAGATTCTCTCCTTGACCAAACCTTACTCAGGCTCCTCCCACCTCTCTTCTCAAATAGGCCTTGACTTTTGGGCTTCCAAAAGTGTTTGTCTCTCCATCTCCAATTTTAGCGGGAAATCCTGCCAAGTTGGTCTAGACAGAATCCCCCACTCTCAACGTCTGATCCCCCTTGATACCTGGTCACTTCCCCCGCAGATGTCGTTTGGTCACCCAGACCTGCCTTCCTCAAGACTCTTGTCAGGTCGGTTTAGCCAGAATCCTCCCTGACCACTCTTAGTGACCTTTCCTCTGAGTAATCGTCCACCCGCTGACCCCTGCCCTGTTTCTTGGCTGTAAATTCCCTCTTTTCCTTGCATTGTGGGTTGAGCCCATTACAGTGGTCCTTACACTCAGGATGGCTCTGAATAAAGTCTGCCTCTCTATTCTTTAACAAGTGTTGTGAATACTTTCTTTAACACTGGTCTGGGGTGGGGGGCATTTATTTTCTAATCATCATGAAGAGGGGAAAGTAAGAATTCTCCATCCTTCGTTCATACGATTACAAGTGGTGGAGAAAGAGGGTTGAAATTCTTAACTAAAAATGAAGTAAGATTTTAGATTCTTTCTCATTTTATTTTTTTTCAACGTTTATTTATTTTTGGGACAGAGACAGAGCATGAACGGGTGAGGGGCAGAGAGAGAGGGAGACACAGAATCGGAAACAGGCTCCAGGCTCCGAGCCATCATCCCAGAGCCTGATGCGGGGCTCGAACTCACGGACCGCGAGATCGTGACCTGGCTGAAGTCGGACGCTTAACCGACTGCGCCACCCAGGCGCCCCTAGATTCTTTCTCATTTTAGAGAGAGAGCACGCACATGAGAGAAGGAGAGGGGCAGAGGGAGAGAGAGAGAGAGAGGGAGAGAGAGAATCTCCAGCCCTGATGTAGGGCTCGATCCCACGAACCTGGGATCATGACCTGAGCCGAAATCAAGAGTCTGTCACTCAACCGACTGAGCCACCCACATGCCCCAAATTTTAGATTTCTAACTAAAATATATCTTGATTACTGACTGAAAGCTTTCCTTCCTTTTAAGGAAACCCTCCTCTCTTATTTCTAGAAGGTAGACCAACACGGTACATAAACCTTCAGATGCCACCCCCACTCTAGTGGTCCACATTATTCTCATCTCTACCCCCAGTTACCCTCTGAAATTTCCCAATGCTGGTAATAGTGTTTTTGAACGCTAGGGACAGGTACTTTCGTTGTTTTTCAGTTTACACATTTAGTGAAATATTATTAACACTGAAATTATTAAAACCTCATAGACTTGTTTAAACAGAAAAAAAGGCCAGTCTAAATTACAGAATATTTTGAAAGAAGTCGACTTAATAGCAACACATGAGTTTACTAGATTGAAAAGCATAAGATGTTGTGGGGGGAGCTGGGTAAGAATGAGTCTTAATCATCATTGGAATTCCTTTGTATCTTTCCAAAGGAATTTGCAAAATTTGTTTGCAGCAGTGTTTAAAACCTTTGCCACACTATCGTCGTGCTAAGCAAAGAAACTGTGCTCACCTGCACCAACTCTGGACTTATCACTTGGAGGGATTTACCAAACTCTAAAGAAGCGTCCCCCCCTTCATGAATTTGAACATGAAGTGTTATTTATTTGTTTTTAATGTTTGTTTATTTACTTAGAGAGAGAGAGAGGGAAGGAGTGCACACGTGAGCTGGGGAGGGGCAGAGAGAGAGAGAGAGAGGGAGAGAGAAAATCCCAAGCAGGCTCCACACTCAGTGTGGAGGCCAATGTGGGGCTCAAACCCACGAACCATGAGATCGTGACCTGAGCGGAAACCAAGAGTCAGAGGCCCAACCAACTGAGCCCCCCAAGTTTTATTTTTATCATCAATTTACTGAAGCATTTGAAAGTTAAAATGTGCATAAAACAATCATTTGCTAAATGCATCGGCCCCTCAGGGGCCCCCATCAACAGTTGTGTTCATCTAGAGGCTTAAAGCTTTCCGTTCGTTGTCACTTCCAAAATTCTTGTCAAAGTTGTCATCAGGCTGAAGGTCTGACTCATTTTGAGCTTATCTGAGCAGGCTGTTCGGATCTGTCAGTTATGATTGTTCTTTTTACTTCTCTAGTCATGTTGGTTAAAATCCCCCGTCTGCACAGCCCGCCTAACCTCCTCCCCCAGCTGCTCCAACCATCACCACTGGATTTGGTGTTTTTGAAGATGGTAACTTGTAAACCCGTCTGCTTCATTCTCGGGCTGGCTGCTCAGACAACAGCTGCTGCTGTCAGTCAGGTCAGAGCGGCGCAAATGAAAGCCTTTCCCTTCCTTAAAGAATAGTTTTTGAATTGATGAGGTTTCTAGTAGATGGGTTTTTTTGAGAGAGAAAAAGAGAGGGCGCGAGTGAGGGAGGGGCAGAGAGAGAGAGAGAAGAGAGAAGCAGGGCTCACTTGATTCAGGCCTCGAACTTACGAACTATGAGGTCATGATCTGAGCCAAAGTCAGATGCTTAACCCACTGAGACACCCAGGCGCCCGTAGATGATTTTTTTCGGTATATTGATGAACTTTTCGTGAATAAAAAAAGTAATAACTGATTTGTGGCTTGCTGACTTTATTTGCTCTTTGCCCAAATCGGGACTATACGGTCATTACCTTCTCCTCTAAAGTCATTGCGTTCTACCTGTTTATAGACAGAGTGACACATGGCAGGTACCCACTGTATTCGTTTTGTTGTTGCTTATTTTCCTCTTTCTTTTATTTAGTTAAAAAAACTAAGATGTGAAATCATGAGTTTTCATCACAAGTAGTATGAAGGCTGAAAAAAAAAATACGGATACTGCTTTTTGAAGGAGATCAGTTCTTGATGGAAAAAAACCATCATGGGGAGCCCGGGTGGCTTAGTCGGTTAAACATCCGACTCTTGGTTTTGGTTTAGGTCATGATCTCCTGGTTGGTGCGTTCAGGCCCTGTGTTGGGCTCCAAGCTGACAGCTCAGAGCCTGCTTGAGATTCTCTCTCTCTCTCTCTCTCTCTCTGCTCCTCCTGAACGCACGCACGTGCTCTCTCTCTTTCAAAATAAATAAATAAACTTTAAAAAAAAATAAAGAAAACCATCACAATGAATCAGGTGCTGAGAAACATGGTGCAGATACAAAGAGCAATATTTCACAGTCAGTGTTTGTATTCCAGGGGCTTTCAACGCACACAACGCTGCTTACTTGTAGTTGGATGATGCTATGGACTTGCATGATGCAGAGCCTGCATCAGGGAGCTGGGCCGTGAGGCAGTACGCAGCTCAACTTCATCCTTTACCCATGGCACACTGCAGTATGGCCAGGTACCCTTCCCCATCTGGTCATTGTGCCACTGGAAAATGTGGTCCCCAAGTCACCCTAGAGGGAACAGCGGTGGAAGGAGACTCAAGCAGAGTGTTTCCACGGGCCAAACTTAGACGTGGTTTACATCGGTTCCACCCATGGTTCATTGGTCAGACTCTGGCAGGTGGCTCACTGCAAGGAAACTTGGGAATAGTTTGTCTTCCCATGTGCCGGGCAGGGGGATCTGGGTGGGGTGGTGGTGGGGTGATGCATGAGTACTCAGCATTGTTTCTGCCACATGACCGAAGCTCATTTTCCTCTGAATTTTTCGAAACACATAACAACGTTGAACATAAATGTCAACATTTCTCGCAATCATAAGAAAGTACATGTTTTTAGAATCATTGCGGTATACCTCTCAGAGAGACCTATTTGTTTACTGAATCTATTATATCGAGGAAACAGCACACACTGACCTAATTTTTATCTGTGGAAAGGCTGTTAATAAAATCTTGGTAACTATTCATGTAAAAACATATCTGGATCATAATCAACATAATTCATTTTTTTTCCTACTTCAAATTATAATAGTTAAAGCAAGACTCCTTGGACACATATTCTAGTCTTTATTATATCCTTTATGTAGTGAGTTGAATTATGTCTTCCAAAAAGATGCATTCAAGTCCTAATCCCTCGTGCCTATGAATGTGATCTTATTTAGAAATAGTCTTTGCAGATGTAATCAATTAAAATGAGGTCATTTTGGAGGAGCCTGGGTGGCTCAGTCTGCTAAGTGCCTTACTCTGAATTTTGGCTCAGGTCATGATCTCACAGTTCATGGAATCGAACCCCAAGTCAGGCTTGGTGCTGATGGCATGGAGCCTACTTGGGATTCTCTCTCTCTCTCTCTCTCTCTCTTAAAATAAATAAACTTTAAAAAAAGATAAAAGAATAAAATGAGGTCATACTGGATTAGGATGGGCTCTGAATCTAATGACTGTCATCTTTAGAAGGGAAAGGAGAGGGAAATTTGGATATAGAGCCACATGTACACATAGAGGGAAAAAAGTCACATGAAGTCTGAGGCAGAGTCTGGAGCGATGCAGCTACAAGCCAAGGAATGTCAAGGATTTCTGGCAACTACCAGAAGCTAGAGAAGAGAGGCATGGAGTGGATTCCCCTTCAGAGCCTCCAGAAGGAATCAATTCTGCTGACACCTTGATTTCAGACCGCTCAAGAACTATGGGAGAATAAATTTCTATTGTTTTAAGGCACCGAATTTGTGGTAATCCGTTACAGTAGTTCTAGGAAACTTGGACCCTTGACTTACAAAGAATCTAGACTTTAAGAGACAGATACCGTCTTTAGGCTCCTACTGTGTGCAAGGCACAGCTAGACACGAATGATGCAAAGATGGGCACAAAATGCTTGCAAACTATTAGAAGTGAAAGACATGTAAATTGATGGATTTGAATTTGAATGGGGGGCATTCTTGTCCTCTTTGACTCCCCACCTCCAAAAGAGAACAAACATAATGTCAAAAATTATGTTTTGCGTTATCACTTCTTTTTGTTCCTTCAATAATCAGAATATCCAGTTCATTTCAACCAATACTTGGGCTGAACAGTGATCTTTCGAGACATTAAGATACTACCGATGTTACATAACGTTATGGCACAGGAAACATCCCATTTGTCTTTCCCAACGTCTTAAGGAAAAGATCACTGATGTTTTAGTATTTGATAAGACAACTGTGTTTTAGAACATTGCTACAGGCTAAAAAGTGTACAAGACCCCATAATTCTTGGAAATCATTTCATATCAGAAAACAAGGGCAGATCAAACCCAGCTCTGCATGATGGTAGTTGGGTTTTGATGTGAAATAAAAGGGTTATTTTGTGTTGGAGCTGGGATGTCCAACTTGAAATGCCACTAACTAGAAACCATTTCCTGAGGAATAGCGAGTGTCAGCAAAGACCTGTGTATATGCTGGAAAATACCGTCAGATACATAATACTGATAATTGTCTGTTTTTGGAATTGTCCTTTTGGTTACATCTGCTAAATGGGAGACCAGATCACTGTCAGGTCATTATAGAAGAACCACGCTGATATGATAATGGGGCCCTGACTCCATGACTGTGTAACTCATGGCATTTTAAGGTTTCATTATTGATTCAGCTTTGTTAAGTAGATGACTAACTGTTGATTTCAAATCATAGGAGTCTCATAATGGATGAACCCAGTGAATCTCATTCACTCGAGTTTTGTAGTACCGGTGGAAAATGCCACATTAAATTTATCATGTTCAAATATTTATGTAGTGTGATGCATTTCCCTGAGAGAGGAAAAGAAGAGGAATTTTTTCACAAGTTGGCCCTGGTTTGGCACATAAAGTCAAATCCAGTTCAATTGCATTCCCGGGAGTGTGGGGAGTCGCCCACAGATAATTTACAACAAGTTACACTGAAGTTCAAGTGTAGGTCACGATGAAGGTGCTGTGGCCAAATTACAGGATGGCCCAGCACATAGCAAATACTTGGGTCAAAAGGCACCAAGAAGAGAAAATTGTGGCTAAGTCAATAGGCTACTATCTGAAGGCGGCCATGTTAGCTCCTCCCTGCCTCCCTCAGAAAGTCCCCCAAATCATTACATTTCTCATCTCGAGGGGAACTTGACTGCTTCGTGTGTGGTCATTCAGCCTAACCCTGCACTTGCCACTATGTGAATCGCTTCCTGAGGTCTGTTGCTCTCCACAGCAGGGACCTCGTGGATCCTTCTAAACACCTACCGGAGATCAGCATCTCCCCTAGACCCCTTATTCCACCCTTCGGGGGCTATAGCTGATGACCTGTTCTTGCAACCCAGCAAATCTGGCTCAGATAAATATTTATCTGAGGGTCTTCACTACTAGAGTTCATCTAATGGTTATAGCCCTTTCCCTTCCATGGGAGGGGGATGAACATCCATCCTGTTTATGCAATGATTAGTGACAGCTCAGCATCGATGTCTCCTCCACTTCTTTCCAGCTCAGATATTCCTTAACTTGGCCAGTATGTGTGTAGCAGTGTGTGTGTGTGTTGGGGGGGGGGGGCGGGTAGTGGGGTGGAGGAGCGAGGTGAGATGATGAAGAGAGTGTGCAAATATTTTTAAACATCAGTACCAACACGGTGTTAAATGCTGTGCTCAGCTCTTTGGAGGTTTCATTTAATTGGGACAAGAATCCTGTAAAGTTGTCTTGTTAGGCCCACTTAAGGAAACAGAGGGGCTAACTAACTTGCCTCAAACCACATTGCTCGTAAGAACTGAAGCAAAGACTTGAGCCCAGGTCCACCCAGTTTCAATATCCTCCATTTTTTCTGCTACATTCTCTTTGAGACACAGTTACTTAAGGATGCCCAAACTTTTCAGCGAAGGTCACCTGTCTCACTTGGGCCCTGGTGCCTTTCCTCTGTTCCTGGAAAGACCATGGGGCACACTTCTCTGAATGACGCTGCCCAATCTGGGAACAAAAAGCCATTCCAACAAGTCTGCATTCTGCAGCATACATTCACGTGACCCCGGGTTGCATTTGCAGAGATGAAACCAAGACTCGAGGGTAACTACATATTCATATCTTTGATTATATGCTTACTTTTACTTTAAAAAAAATTTTTTTTAATCTTTATTTATTTTTGAGAGAGAGAGACAGCGTGTGAGCAGGGGAGGAGCAGAGACAGAGGGAGACACAGAATCTGAAGCAGGCTCCAGGTTCTGAGCTGTCATCACAGAGCCTGACGCGGGGCTCGAACTCACAAATTGTGAGATCATGACCTGAGCTGAAGTCAGACACTCAACGGACTGAGCCACCCAGGCGCCCCTATGCTTACTTTTAAATAAATGGGTGCCTATTGTTTTGAAAAATGCTTTTTTTTAAAGTTTATTTTGAGAGAGAGAGAGAAAGAGAGAGAGCAAGTGAGCCAGCATGAGTGGGGGAGGGGCAGAGAGAGAGGGAGAGAGAGAGAAGCCCAAGCAGGCTGTCAGTTCACGGAACCCAGTTCGGGGCTCGATCCCACCCACCACGAGATCATGACCTGAGCTAAAACCAAGTGTCAAACGCTTAACCAACTGGGCCACCCAGACGCCCCTGAAAATGCTTTTGAACAAGATTCTGAAGTTGTGCCAGAAAGGGTATGCTAGGAGCTGTCTGATTCCTGGTCCTGGATTCTTGCTCACCTTTTCTAGATGACTCACACACTGAAGAGGAACAAAAGATCCTTTCTTCCCATTGCCTTTTCTTACCCCCTCTCCAGAGCTGGGGAAGTGTGGCTGCAGCTTTAGCTTTTCTTCAAGGCTGGTAAAGAAAAGGGTATCAATGGACAAGGAAGAAAAATGGGTAGAGCACCCAGTCAGAGACGTTGCAGAAAAGCGAGAAAGTGCCATGAACGAATTTGAACATGAGATCCGTAATAGGGTCTAAAGCTTAAGGGAAGAGTCTCTATTGTTTTGGGTTTTTTTGGTGGAGTTTTACTGAGTTCCGAAGAACAATGTAAGTGGTTAGTTTTGGGAAGGATCTTCCAGGTGAAATGTCTGAGCTGTATATTGGGAAACCATTAGAGTACAACCAAAATATATTGTTTATTTATATATTTATTTACTTTATTTATTTATTTATTTATTTATCTTTTTATTTTTTTGAGAGAGCACAAGTAGGGGAGGGGCAGAGAGAGAAGGACACAGGATCTGAAGTGGGTCCTGCTCTGACAGCAGCGAGCCCAATGTGGGGCTTGAACTCAGGACCAGCGGGATCGCGACCTGAGCCAAAGTTGGATGCTTAACCGACTGAGCCACCCAGATGCCCAAAATGGGTTTGCTCTTGTGTTAGCATTCTGTAAATACTCTGACGTGGTATTAGAAACCATGGATAGAAAACAATAAATGCAAGAGTTCTAACAAGAGGCAATGCATCCCAGCACTTTGGAATAGGAATAATACATAGACACAGAAAGTTACATTCACCATAATTCAAGTGAGGCAATGGACTGTCCAAGCTCACCTGTATACTGTATGGGCCTAATTTGTGGGAGGGGACATGTATACTCTGAACAGTGTTTTCCAAACCTGGTTAATAAAACCACCTAGGGAGAGCTGTCAAAAATACACATTCTCCCAGACATTCTGATTTAGGGGAAATGAAATAAGACGTGTGTGTGTGTGTGTGTGTGTGTGTGTTTAACTCTCCAGTTGATTTTGGTGATCCACCGTTTTGGGAATGATTCTGCTAAAAGACTGAGGCTACCTTGCCACTCTAAGGCATGAATTAAGCAAATATTATCCATTTTCAGTATCTGGATCAACGGACTGGTAAGGACCATAATGTAAGCGTTGGGAGAGATTCAAAGATGGATCCCAAGACATCCCGCAGCAACAGCAGACTGAGATACAGGTTCAGAGAGAAAGTGTGCACCAGTAATAAAGTGCTGTTGCACTGATTTGACTCAGAGGAAAAGTGGCAACTTCTCTACTATTTTAGCCTTGGAAATAGCAGCGTAGAGATGGTTTTCTTTCTCTCCACCCTCACAATTTTGGTTCCGCTCCACCAAATTAATTTTCGTTGATTGCAAAATGGCCGTTACACTGTACAGACCAGAATCTGGCCTTTTAAACATGCGTGAACATAGCCTTTGGCAGAGGTTATTTGCTGTTAGGAATGTTAAAATGCCTAGCCTATATTAAGTACTCACAATGTGCTTGACACTGGGGGTGTTACATGTCACATCATTTTAATCCTTAAAAGTTTGTGCAGGTAAAGGCACTCGGGTACCCTAGATTAAGTAACCTTTTCAAAGTCACACAGTATTTGAGTCATAAACTCAAACCGACTTCAAAGCTAGCATCTAAGATCTACTCCATTGCCGTGCCACCCTGAAATGAAAACCGCGCTCCTCCCCTGCCACGGTGACAAATTTTGTAAGGTGTATTGTTCTGGAGAGAAGAGACTTCCAGTAATGACCTATGCATGGCCATGTCCAACACTAATCCTGACCACCCATCCTTCCAAAGAGCAAAAGAAATTTACTTTCTCAGTTTTAAAATCCACGCGGCCACTTAAGCAATTCAGATCATTGTACTAGTTCATGATCTCCTTGAAAACCAGAACTGCATCTGCCTCACTTTGGGGCCCACACACAGCACGCCCAGGCCACAGAGGCAGCTGGGGAACTTCACAGAAGCAAACCATCAAAACCCTCTTGTATCAACTTTAACAGGCCTGTTTAAATTGGTTTCTACTGCACACTATACAGCCAGCTCATTTTAAAAATCAGCCCTTAGTCCTTAGCTCCACAAATGCATACCGCTGACCAAGTAAATTTACTATACAGTTTGAAATGCCATTCAGTACTGTGTTCAATTCAATTTGGCTTTCTGTGTGAGGGCTGTACATCCTTGGGAAGATTTGATCAATGGTCAGCTGGGACAGCTGACTACGGCCCTTCTAGTTTAGAAAATTCTTGGTCACAATTATCCAAGTAAAAACTATTTTTTAAAATTTAACTATTTTTATTTAACTATTTTTTATTTAATCTATTTTAAAAATCTCTTTCTTTTAATCAGACCCAAATAAACATGCCCATCACTTGAATACTAAAGGGCCGTGCCTGAATATAAATGCCTATTTTGATGCCTACCATTTGCACTTTAAGAGGTATTATTATTTATCAAATCTCTGAAGTCTCACATTATTTTTGTCATCCGATATAATCCAGCCTCTGACAAAAGCTGGTACGCCACTCCAGATATTCAAACCAGTCTAATTTTCATGCCAACCAAATAAATAAGCCGCAGAACAGCTAAAGATGAAACTTGTTTACTCATATGTAATTTTAGCAGAGCTTTAAATATAACACAGATGGTAAAGGCTAATGGGCGGAATGGCAGATTAACTATCTGTATTTAAATATTATAATTTTTACAGTAGAATTGTTTTTACAATGGCGATCATTAGTGAAAGACAACATTAGAGGCCAGATATTTTTAGTACGTGGGTGATATTTTTAAGCACATGGGGTATGTCTAGGGATAGAAAGAAAACCATCTCTACGCTGCTATGTCTAGGGGAAGGGTACCTTTAGAAATGTCACCCTAGAAAGGAAGTACTTTTCTCCTAAGAGTGGATGTGGAACCAGAATACCAGGGTTAAAGTTTTCTTCAAAGAAATGCTTTTTTTTTTTTTTAAGTACTATCACTCCTAGTGGTTCTATAAAAAAGCAGATGTAGTGCCACACAATAGAAAATCTAAATCATGGTTATTTGCATGGTATTCTAATTTGCACGTTTGAATACATTTTTAGTGACAGGGAGGGGAGAGAGCAGGCACATATTATGTAAGCAAGGATCAACTACCATTTTTTATTGTATTTTTTATAAATATGTATATTCTTAAAGTTTATTTATTTGAGGGGGCGGGGGGGAGGGAAGAGGCAGAGAGAGGAGAGCGAATCCCAAGCAGCCTCCACACTGTGGCACAGAGCCTGATGTGGGGCTGGAACCCATGAACTGTGAGATCACAACCTGAGCCCAAACCGAGAGTCAGATGCTTAACCGACTGAGCACCCAGGTGCCCCTCAATTACCAGTTTTTAATTTGCTGTGAATTATACACACAGGATCTCTCTGAGAAATTTACTCCAACACTGGTGCTTAAGTTGAGCTCATCTAGGTTATATATATTTTTGTTATTGTTTTTTTTGTTTTTGTTTTTAGCTGATTCTTAAGCTCTAAAGTACTTAAGCAAATGCTAGTGAATAACCAAAATTTAAGAATGTGTTAGAAAGGTTGCCCGTAGGGTGCCTGGGTGGCTCAACTGGTTAAGCGACCGGCTCTTGATTTTGGCTCAGGTCACATCACGATCTTGCGGTGGTGAGACCGAGTCCTGGGTTGGGCTGCTTAAGATTCTCTCCGTCCCTCTCTCTCTGCCCCTCCCCATCTTGTGTGCTCTCTTTCTCTCAAAAAAAAAAACAAAACAAAAAACAAAACAAAAAAAGTCCTGTTAACTACTGAGTCAACTCATCAATGAGCCCAATTTCTGAACAGCCATGGTTACATTACCAATCATTTCAGATATATACGATCTGAGTCCTGTGGTGATCGTTTCAATCAAAACCATCAGGAAAAAACAGATCCAAGACCTATTGACCAACTAGAAAATAACCTATAACTTCTGTCATCTTGCCGTTAATTGAGGTATAACATGAAGTAGGACTTTGTAACATCAGTACCTATGCTAATAAAGTAGTACTTTGTTGCAGACAAAATGGAGTCTTACATTTATGTCACAAAATGGTATAACTTTTACTTCTAGGACAAGCACACAAATGCACTCTGGAGGGAAACACACAAACAGCGCTCTTTGGTTTTATGTGAATTAAACAGCTTTTGTGTATGGAAACAGTATCAAATAGCATTTTTGTGTCCTGTTGTTCATGTAGTTTGCTTTAAAGATTCTACAAACACAAGAAACTGCTTTGTCAAATTTCAAGTTACTTTCCATACCTGCTGCCTCACCCACAGAAACCCTTTTCTGCAGTTTAAGGCTACACAATCTTATGGCTAATCAACTAGCAACCACACCCACCATTCTCTCCAAAATTATAAGTGAAGATTACTGGACAGAAATCACTGTAAGAACTTCGCAAACAATTAAGCAAACAAGAGTCAAATTAAGTCTCTGTACACAATGTTTATGGAAGAGATTAAAATAGCCTTTCCAAGTTTTGACAGTTACCTAAAATGTACATGTGTCTTCAGAATGGAGGGTATGGGACAGAATGTTTAAGGCCTTGCTATATTGATCAATTCGTTTTTGAATTCTGTGAATGTATTATTGACTGCAAAAAATACAATTATAACATTGTATTTTTACAATACTTAACATGTTGCCATTACACTACTTAGTAGACATTTACCCATTTGTAGTGACTTGCTTAGAGTTTCAATTCAACAGTCTTTCCAAGTTCTGGAAATCATTACTCTAAGACATTAAAATTAATAATAGCTCAAGAAAATAAGACAACTTACAGACTGAAAGTATATGCAAATGACACATCTGAAAAAGGACTGTTGTCTAAAATATAGAAAGAACTCTTAAAACTCAACAGTTAAGAGGGGCACGTGGGTGGCTTAGTTGGTTGAGTGTCTTGACTCTTGATTTCAGCTTGGGTCATGATCCCTGGATCATGGGATTGAGCTTTGTGTTGGGCTCTGTGCTGAGCGTGGAGCTTGCCTGAGAATATATATATCTACACACACACACACACACACACACACATACATATCCGTATATATAACATATATACGGATATATAAATGTTTATAAAACAGTAAGAAAACCTGATTAAAAAATGGGCCAAAGACCTTACCAAAGAAGATACACAGATGGCAAATAAGCACACAGAAAAGATGCTCCAGTCATGTCATCAGAGAAACACAAATTAAAATGAGACACTAGTGCACACCTGTTAGAATGGCCAAAATCAGAACACTGACCAACACCAACTGTTGGTGAAGATGTGGGGCAAAAATCATTCACACGTTGCTGCTAGGAATGCAAACTGGTACAGCCACTTTGGAATTTTGGTGGTTTCTTACAAAACTAAACATTCTTACCATACAATCCAGCAATCACACTTGGTATTTACCCAGAGTTGAAAATTCACGTCCACACGAAATTCGCACACTGGTTTAAAGTGGCTTTATTCGGAATTGCCAAAACTTGGAAGCAACCAAGATTTCCTTCAATAGGTGAATGGATAAACCATGGCACTTCCAGCCAATGGAATATTATTCAGCACTAGAAAGAAATGAGCTACCTATCAAGCCATGAAAGATGTGGAGGGAACTCGCGGTGTATCACTAAGTCAAAGAAACCCATCTGAAAGGTTACATACTGCAGAATTCCTACTACATGACATTCTGGAAAAGGCAAATTACAGAGACAGTAAAAAGTAGTTGCCAGGGGTTGGTTAGTGAGGGTGAGGAATAGGTAGATTCTTAGGGCAGCGAAAATGGTCCATATACTACAGTGATGGATACATGTCATCACACACTTGTCTAAACCTACACAATGTATACCACCAAGAGTGAACCGTGAACTACGGACTGGGAGGCGATCACGGCTCAACGTAGGTTTAACAGTTTTAACAAATATACCGTCCGGGTGGCAGAGGTGACTAGAGGCGGCTATGCCCATGTTGGGGGCTGGGGAGAAGGTATATGGGAAATCTCTGTACTTTCAATTTTGCTGTGAATCTAAAGCTGCTCTAAAAAGAGTCTAAACATTTTTAGCAGGGCATACTATGCGTCAGCCGCTATCACCGTCCTCGTTTACTTACAGACAAAGCCTGATTCCAGGGTCCATTACCTTCACCACCACGCCGTACCACTCAAAAAAGGTCTCTGCTTGCAAATTCGCGCCGTGAAAAGTCCACCTCAGAGCAAACCTGAGGCACTAGTCTTACAGAAAAGGCCCTTCGAATAAATCTTATAAAAGGACCAGCCCACGGCCATACATTTAACTATCATGGTCTGTCCTCAAAAGACATTTTTGGAGTGGGGGTGTACAGAGCCTATAGAAAGAGAAACATGGTATGTTCTTCAGATGCTTAGGATGTCAGTGTACATTCCAAAGTCAAAGCCACTTAGTCTTGCCTGAAGAATATTCCGGTTTAAATGCAAGTCTAGCTAGAATTGAATCTTCTAGTTGTCTCACACTTACTCTTCTCAACTGATGCTCCTGACAAACCCTCAATCCAAATCTTTCCTAAATACTTCTCACAAAAAATTGTGGAAACATTACCACCATCTTGTGCTGCACAAAGTTACAGAACAACGAAGGGTCCATCACCTTGTCATCTAAGTCTTTATCCCCCAGATACCACTTTGATTTCAAAACCTTAAGATTTAAAATTCATCAAGCAAACATTGACAAAGGTAGCAGTGAGAGGGGAAGTCTTAAACTTTCAATAAAAATTGTTGGCTCCAGTACTGTACTTTTCACCTCAATTGTGATTCTTCAGTATCTTCATAGTTCAGGAGATGATCTCATGATTTCCGCCACGTGAAGCACAGGCAGCAGCACCCAAAGAATCGTGACAGACCAGTGAACAAGGGGATTTCCGTTGCAGACTCCATCACTGAAAAGTCACGGTTCTGCTTTTAGCTTCAGCTACCCCACGGGCCCAGCCATACATTAGAACCGAATCCGAAACAGAAACAAAACCATGCCTGTTTCTGCACACAAACGGTCGTGTCACCTTATATAAAGCAAGAAAATGGGCAAGGGAGATAGGTCACAGTTGTGAAAAGTCCATTCCTTTCTCAAGTCCTCAGACTGTTACGATCCTAAAAGGTGCCTATTCATTTCTTCAAAAATAAGCTGCCCACTGTGTACCACACTTGACGTCTCAAAGTTCATCTCAAGGCTCTCAAACATACCATGTTCGGGGTGGGGGGGGGGCAATTAAAAAAATTACAAGATAGCCATGCAAAGTCTCCATATGCAACTACCAAGTTGGATATGAAACATTTTCTAACTATTCCTCTTTATGGTTTCTACCTGTGGCTTAAGAACCCAATGAACAAGTGGAAGTTTCCCTCTGTACATGGCTTTTATTATTTACATAATACAATATAGCATCGATGCTGAATAGCATGATTATGTGCAATACATAAATATGAACTATCTGTACACATCTGCAGATCTAACTCCGAACTAAGGTACATAAAAATCGAAAGCAAAACCGAATGCTTTAATTAAAGTAAAAACTAGGACTGAACACTGCAATAAATCAGAAGTAGTGCCTCGTGTACATACTTAACTATTTACAGATGAAAACAGGCATTACCACAATACTAATCTAACTATGCTCGTTTATATATAAAAAACACAAGTTTCATACATCACAAAAACCTTCCATTATGACACAGAAGTGATATTACCAGACAAGCATCAGTGAAGTATACTGCCTCTTCTAGTTGTTATTGTACAATGCTGTAGATAATGCAGCCCATGCAATACACCCAAGAACACTAGAGTCCTACACCCAAGTACAATTAATAGGATAACGCAGCCCTCTGCGAGTGGTGCTGGATACCACTAAGAAGTCTACTGCAGCCATGTTGGTTATGATTTTCCATGCAGAAGGTACAGTTACATTAAGAACTGAAGTCTTTAAAAAAGCTTTAAACATTCTTTCTTGAACCAAAACATTCAACAAAAGATGCACACGAAAAATGAACTTTTCAGATACCTTTGCAACTTAAAATTCAGATGCATGTTATTCAATAGAGCTGCGGCATGTAAAAACCAAATGTAGTTTTAATTTCTTCTTGTAGACAAATTAATCCTAGTGCAGTTCTGTGCTACACAACATTTTGAGCAATGAGAGTAATGCAGGCATCTTCTGGTGCAGGCCAGCACAGTAAGCTTCAAAGAGAGCTCAAGCCCCTGTTGGCTTGATGGCTTTACTCATGATAACCAGTTGCGATGTTTACCTTTCACAGAATGTCTTACTTGACAGCTTTTAGGAGACCAATGAGCCAGGCTTACATATGGCACCAAACACTGGTTTCACGGAAAGGTCTGATCCTCTTTATAGCTTTCCTCCTGCTTCCAAAGGACATGTTGTGGAAATTAACAGGGTGAAGTTGGACTATGGAAGAAGTAGACTGCCAGTCCTTTTCTGGTGTACCATTTTTTAAAAAAATACAGGCACATAACACTAGCCAAAGATTATACCTTGATTACATTCCCAAAAGGCAGATATGCTGCAAACATGCAGAGATTTCACGGATTATGTTTGGCACGTGGGAACTAAATTTTGTCCCTATCGTCTGTGTATTTCAATTTGCTGTGCAGATTTTCATCCAATTTTATTCAGGGGAGGGCATATACATTTTGTAGGGCTGTATCTATCCATTTCTGCCTGTAACAAACACCCAAACATCCTAAAATTTCAATTATAAGACAGACAAGTGTAAAGTAAAACTCTGGAGAACATCAAAGGAAAATGGCCATGCATCTGCTCTTTAATGTTTTCCTACGATATATTAAAATAAAAACAAAGTTTCAGTCTCTTCACAAGTAGTAATTTATATTCTCTGGATTTTTTCAGCCACAACAACTGGATTCTCTTTTCTGATTTTTGCTGCAGCTTCTGCTTTGTAATCATATGGACAGTTGTGCTTGTCAGAGTAACGGTGAAGTCCACAAAACAAATTTCCACATCGGCAGTCAAACCCTGCACACATAAGAGGAAGTAGAGTCACTTGGGAATTTGCAGTAATTAAAAGGGGGGGGAAAAAAAAAAGCCTCAGTCAGTGGAGAAAAAGAACCAGATTTTCATGGTTCTCTGTAACATGAAATTGAGTCTGCCACTTTAAATTGTGAAACAGCTTTCAATCTCTTTTGACATAGTGAGAAATTCGAATAGCTCTCCCTCCATAAACGCCTGTGGATAGCACAGGGTAGAAATTACACAGGCTCTAAAGCCAGACTGACTTGGATGCAAATCCTCCTCCTCCTACATATAGCAGGACAATGTTTTCTCAAGTGAAAACTAGGAAAAAGAGAACCAGAGGGTTCTGAAATTTACAGGGAACAGTTAAGAAGTATTCTAATACTTTGTGCCTGGCTCAAAGATGGTGTTCACTGTTTGGGTCAACTACCTTCTCCTCAGGAGAACAAAGAAAAGACTCGAAAGCGATGAATTTTTATCAGTTCAGTAAAGCAGAGTAACTCACAAGGCCTGAAGGTAATAAAAGGTTCCAGAGGATTAGAGACACAAGTGCAAATCAAACCCAACTTCTCCCCACTATCCTGCCCTCTTTCTAGTCCACTCTGGAAACTTTCTGTTCCTGAAAGTTGGGCATTTTGTTGTAGGTGTTAGGACCGACCAGTCCCTTAAGGGAGCTCCCTGTTAAAGCCTACCAACAAAATATACGTTGTCTTCTATGTTCTCTAATACCTGTAAGGCCAACTTTCTTTCTGCACATAAAACATCTGTTCTTCTTTGGTTTGGGCAACTCAGGAGCTTTTTCTTCACTTTGAGAAGTACTAGGCTGAGAAACGGATGGACTGGGCTGAGTGACAACTGAAAAACAAGGGTGAACATGAGATAACTGTTAAGAGTTCACTGGCTGACAATTACTTAAGTCACAAAAAGAAAACATTTAAGAGAAGCAGGAAGATTCTTAGTGAAAATATTCATGAAGCCTTTCTTAAAAACATGTGCTTTAAATAGAATCTTCTACTTCAGTATCAGAACTTTCAAATCTGACAGTCTCTTGCCAACCAACATATACTTGGCTTCTCTAAATTTTGTAAAATGATTACTCCACTCAAATTCCTTTAAACTGACTCTTAACAGCTAGTACTAGGGAATAAACTCCTAAGTTTTAAAGACCTGGGAGATGCTGGTCACATGCCCAGTTTTTCCAAATTGCAATTGCCTAAATGCAAACTTCTTAATTAGGGCAGTTTACATTCATTATTACTCAGTACATAAAGTTGCCAACCGCCAAAAAATTCATTTTGGTTTTACACTGATAGACAAAAGACTGAATACATAAATTTAGCAATTTCAGTAAGTAAAACCCAAATCGTTAAGCCCTAATTAACTTCAGATCCTAAAATTTCACAATTATTTTGCCATTTTAACACGGGCTTTATATGGTCACATGCAGAAAATCTGAATAGTTCTTAAACTTTTTGAAAGATCAGCAAAGAGTCTTTAGGACAATATAAGTACTTGTGAAGTTTTGACTATTAAGGATTCCACAGGCAAATCAAGAATTTTTAAAGCACAGCTTTTATTTGCTTTGCAGTACTTCTCTAAAATGGGTACAGAATTTAGACAATGAGAGATAATGATCTACTTTTAAGTCCGTGTTTCTCCTTAAAGTTTTAGTTCACATGACATCAATAAAATTTGTCAACATGAAAATTGCAGTTCAGCACATTAGAGCTCACCATTACCACTAGTTACTTAAAACAAAAATACCAAATTAGTTCTGCTTTTATAGAATTCAATTAGACCAGAAGCACAGAGTTTTAATATTAATCCAAACCCCAAGAATAGCAAATTATTGTATGCAATGCTAAGATTACTGCTTAAATAGGCCAGCACCAATGCTAGAAGCATAAATCCAAACTCTAGAGCAAGCTGGTAGGTTTCATGACAGCTTACTCTAAAATTCTCTGTAAATACATAACTCATTTGCATTAGTAATATATTCAGTCAGACTAATAGCCTATTATACACTAACAGAATAATACTCTACCTACTACTCATTCCTAATAATCTACTATGACAACCTAATAGTTTTTCCTGATGCTATGATGGTAAAGAAAAATGTATGGGAACAGTTTGGGGGAGGGGTATGTGTGACAGCCATTTCCTTGGCTACATCAGAAGACTGAATAGTGGTTCCTGGGACATACAGGGACAAACGGGAGTTAAGAAGGGGGAAACGACTCAGTAAAGGCAAAGAGGAACAAACTACAGAACCTATTAAGAAATAATAAATGCAGAGACTAGATACAGATCTAAACCAAAAGAGTACCGTTCCCAGGTCAGAGTAATTTTGTTTATAAAACCCCACGAACACCTAATTTGGCCGGCTTTCTCAGAAAGATTGAACTCCTTTGAAAATACCAAATATGGATTCACCTGCTGAACTGCAGAGTTTTTACTTAACTTTATAAATTAAGATTGCTATAGTTCACATAAGCTTTGCTATGTGATGTTAGCAAAAGCCTCCAAAGCAGATCACATACCCACAGATGTTATTTTCTCACAATAAAGTTTTATATTGTGTTCAGTCAACACTGTACCAGGAGACAATGAACTGAGTAAATGAATGATGTGCCCTATAGAGTACAGAGCTATCTGTTTTAGGGCCCAGCACAGGTAATTCAAACAAGTCCATCTCTCAATGTGACAGCACTTCTGACTATGCTCTACAGAAGCAGAGACTCAAAGGCACTCAGTGAAAAAAATGCCTTTCCATATTGAGTTTTGAACTCTTGTTTTTTCAACTCCTAGACTTTTCAACTTGAAAGCTTCTTTCAGTGTTCAATATGTTGTCTTAAATATTTTCTACAACACTGAGGATACCAAGACTGAATATTGTTTTTGATTATAAAACTTTCTTCATGGCTTTGAAATTTAATCTAATTTCTTCTGTTTATGAGTAACACTTTCTTTAGTGATTTAGAGATCTTTGAAATACAATGGCAAACGACCTTTTAAGTTCATTACATTCTTAATATTTCCAGTTCCCAGATTATAAATTTATGGTGTGAGTTTAAGGAGAAGAAAGAAGAGTAAAGAATGACTATTTTACACCCAAGGAACTTGAGAGAGAGTGGTTCTTCCTTGGCCTAGATTTTACAGCTCTCTCTCCAATTTAACCTTCATTGGGAAGGAACTCCTCTCCCACCAACTCTTTCTTGTACTACCAAATCCAGAACGGAACTAGTATTAAACAAAAAGCATACCTGGCTCTGACACCTCTGTTTTCGGGGTAGTTATTTTGTCCTCTCTTGAAATGCTCATTTCTGTCATTTGCTGAGTTACAGGCAAGGCAGCCACAGGCACATTTCTATTTGAGTTCAAGCAAACATTTTTAAAGATGTTAAGGGTACTTCTTTGTGAGACAGTAAGTTGTCAGTTCAACTTTAAAGTACGTACTATTTCCAACATGATCAAATGGAACTAAATAATCTAAAAACTTAAAAGAATATTGGATGCCCAGCACACGGTTGAGAATAAAGAAAGCGATCTGATAAATGGCTCATCAATTCAAGGCTGCATATGTGTATGGGTTACAATGTCCTATTATAGCCAACTGGGAACTTTTAGCTGTGCCTGTAACTTAAGGGCAAAAGGGGCAGCTTTGCCAAAATGTCTTGTGTAGCATTACAACACAGTCTGCAGACCCATACTCTACAATCACTTAACCTCAATTATAATACAAGCACAGCATTCTCAATACAGCATCTTTGAGAGTACCACGGAGTGTTATGATATACGTCTTTATTCAGTGACCTGTAAGACCATGTAGTAAAAGATCCCAGAATCCCAGACTGTGCAACACAAGCAAAGCCAAGGGCATCGGATCCATTAACATCCTTAGTATATATAGACATTCATAATTAGAATGGAATGGGGAGCACCCATGTATTTCCTTGTTGTATTATGATAAAAAGCCTGAAGTGGTCAATCTTACCTTGATTTTTCAGACGTGCTGCCAGCAGCACCTTCACAGTTGTTTAAACTAGTGTCTGCTCTCTGTACAGATGCAGAATCTGAGGTAGGACTGTTGGAACCACTAGCTGTTCCTATTTAAAAAAAGGATTTGTAAGAAACAGCAAGACTACCAACACTCAGTAGTAAGACTCTTAATAAGTAACAAATACTTGCATTTAATTAGGTTAGTGATTTAAGCACTTTCACTGTACTGCTGAATCCTACAATTAAGTGAGTATCCAAACAAAAACATGTATGGAAAAGTCACATCCAGTGAACATAAGTATGAAACAAAACCTCAAAAAGGAAAATAAAAAAGCTAGAAGATGCTTGTAGATGGGCATTCATTCCTGATGTTGTCATGCCAAGGACGTGGGCTGGGCTGCTGCTTTAATTTCAAGCTTTTCTCAGGAATTCTCTTCTTGGGCTCTCAGCATTGATTCTCATAGTCTTAGGCCCCAATTCTTGGTTCTATATTTTCTGTCCACCAGTTCTTCAAATGGGTTTTTCCTTGGAAACTTACCCATTGGGCTCATTCTGCCACTATTTTGCTGCCTCTGAAGATGTTCTTTGTAGCAAACGGAACACATTCCATTTGTCCTAGGATTCCCATAAAAGCCACATCCTGTACTACACAGCATGGGCCCTGGGGTCTGGTTAGTCTCCTGAGCCATATTTTTCTGCTATAAACAAAACAAAAACAAAATTTTAGAAATTAGCATGTCACCAAATAAAATCACTAAATTAGTATGACAGCCACCAGCATACCTTTGTTATTTCTAAACACCAAGTCTATTTCTAACAAAGGCCCTAATTATGTTAATCATTAAAAAGAGTAGGACAAGAAAACTATGAATATTTTGTTGCCTTTATAAAACAAAGGGCATTAAAGAAATTGTCTTTTTAACTTGATAAACAATGAACTATAGGAACTTCACATGCTTTAGGACAAAAAAAAATGCTATCATTAAACATTAAAATGCATTACTCCACCTACCACTATGATCTTTGTTTCAATTTCTGAAAAGGTCACTCTGCCAGATGTCAGAATTACATTTAAATCAGTTTGGACAATTGTCATCTTAAAGTCACTTTCTGATTTCTGCACTACAGGCAGACCCCCATATCAAATGAGATTTTTATTTACTTCTCTGGCTAAAAATATATAAAATGGAACTTGCCAATGGAAAAAAAATCTACAATAATCACAATTAAGTACCAACTCTTGATATGTACTAGTGGTTCTTTAAGCTGGCTGTACACTGGATGTAGCTATAAAGCTTTCTTAAAATATCTTATAAGATGATGGGCCTCACTAGTAATTCAACAATTCTGCTATGGGACAGAATTTTAAAAACTTTTAAAAACGCAACACCTTTACAGAACACTGAAGAGAGCTGATAGATCATCTGGCCTTTCCTGCTGCCTTGGCACTAACAAGTGAAGCTCTTTAAGAATTTAGGGGTCAGCTGCTCATGCAATTCCTTTTAAGTTCTGCATTTGAGGTGTGAAATCTGGGTTTGAATACTTTAAAGGCAGTGCCTAGTAACTTGCAAAAGCACAAATTATCAGCTATAGATTTCTCCAGCCAGAGGCTCTATTAAAGCTTTTCACGAGTGCTTGCCTTCCTCACGTCAGAAAATGAAACCTTTGAAAGCTCAATTTCAATATGGCAAAGCCAAGCAATATGAACACACAACCTTCAGTAGTCATTAATATTTAATGCTAGGTTACCAGAAAGAACTTCGTACAGCTAGCCTACCTTGCTTTTCCAGAAGCCTTGTTAAAATTAGAACAGATATAGTAACATTATGCTAAATTTAGTAAATTTTTCTGAGTTTTAAGTGAAAACACACATTAAGAAAAATTTAAACTGTAGAAAGTTTCCATGTCACCTTAAAATATGTATGTACGTACAAAAACATATTTGAGAGCATTTTATTAAAGGGAGATTGTGTGCTATAACGTGTGGTCATGGTCATTTAAATGTGTCTTAACATTGATAACGGAAGTTACTTATTTGTTAAGTTATAAACGTTTCAGATTAAGTGCAGCAAAGTCCTTCATTCAAGCTAGAGCTGGTCTAGAATTTCATATGGCTTTTTTCCAACTAACACACACTAGAATACACTCTTTAGTGAGTTACTAAAAACAATGTTTTAGCAAGTTATTTAATACTTTTTACCAAAATTACAAGAAGGGGAGATGAGGGCTAACCAAATTTGACCTGGCCAGAATCTTGCCACTATTTCCTCCACAGTTAAATGATAGTACTCTTTCCTTTCGTTAGCAAAAAGAAATATCTGAAGCTTGAAAATACTTCAAGCCAATCAAGCTTATGTGGAGGGTGTTGGAGAACCACAGCTTACTTCAAACAATACTACTAATTTAGTTGACATGGTCTCTTTAAATAGTAAGTGGAATTTAGCTGACTCATTTTGGAGCACGGTAGTGTAAACATTTCAACATCACTTAGGTTTATTAATAAACATTTTCAGCTGGGCTTAAAAAATTTTTAATATGTGCAAAAATGCTTCAAATAATAAATTATGTCTTTACTTGCACGCCCCCCCCGCCCCACGTAGTTATGTGGGAATCTGCTCTATGCAAAAAGTTCATTCCTTGAAGCCAGCTTAAGAATTATGCTAGCTCACAGTTGCTATACTAACTTCCAGTGGCTCATCTGACAGTGGCTTTATAATGGCGAACAGGCCTAAATTTAAGCATCAACCTTAAAGTTAAGCATCAACCTTAGTTAATTCTTTAAAATCTTTTACATAAAAAAAGGAGGGGGAAAGGAATCTCAATGATTTTACCCACTTCGACTTGCAACTTGCAAAGTATTCCACCTTCCCTTCTTCAGAAAACACAACTACTTTCAATTCACTATAAATAGCCTGCAACTGAGACACAAGAGACACCAGGACATTAGTCTTCCACGTAGCTTCCCATCTTGTAGATTTTCCCCCCCTAGAAAGCGAGCTTTTAAACGCCATCACATGTGCAAAGCTTGCCTTAATATTTCTCAGAAGCTTAGATCACATGGGCGGGAGCTTCAGCCTGTCACAAGGCTGCAATGTGACAGGCTGAGCTGGATGGAGGCTCTCACATAAAGCCTAGTCAACAGGGGCCTCTGAAATCAGCTTCTATTTATATCTTAGAGCCTGCCAACTCCTACACAACCCCAAGAACTAAGGATGCTGCGTTTATATATCTAATATAATAAGGAAACAAAACAAAAAGATGCCATTAAGGCTGCTGCCTTTTTTTTTTTTTTTTTTTTGGTAACGTAGACAGGGCTAGTGAACAATCTCAAATTCAACAAAAAGATGCATCATTAATCACTCGTGAAGCCAAAATGGTCAGGGTTGTTTATAAAAACCAAGCACAGTACAGAGAGCACCGAGGCAGAAAGAATCCTCATGTTTAAATCCTCCTGCTTAGCAGCAATTTGGGGCGGGAGAGGGCAGTTTGCCATTAAGTGCCGTTTCCCTTCTGCTTGGCAACATTTCAGAAAAATACAATACCATTACTATTTAGTACCTTTAAAGTTTTGTTGTTAGAAACTTGTGCAAGCCTGTGCCAGCTCTATCAAGCACAGGGAAAATGTTTATTTTTATAGTTTGAATAGCTGAAATGTATATTTTTAGTTTGTGGCTTCCCCTAACTTCTAGTTTAAAGAAAAACCAAAACCTGGGCATGTAGCAGAAAAACTCTCCAGCCTCAAATATGAATAATAATTTAAAAACGACATTTTAAATTTAGTTTTCAGGTGCACATGTTAGAAGATGTTAATGCCTACTCACCCTGAGTTGAGACCTGAGTTCTAGTATCTAATCTACTTCTAACTAAGCCAGTGACCTTGGGCAAGTCCTTACTCTCCTGATCTACGTTCTCTCTTTGCCAAAATGAGATTACTGTGATTTTTAAAGGCTCCTTCCCAGGCTTAATATCTGGCCCGAGACAGAAAATAGGGGAGAAGTACAGTAAATTCTTTGTTGGGAAAACGTTAAAAAAAACTTGTAAGATAAAATTGCAATATTCTCACCCATGAAGTTCTGAAATTCTACTTAAAAAAAAAAAAAAATAAGGAATGAAATTTTATTTTATTTTTAAGTCTGTAAATGACCTGAACTCCAGGTTTAAAACTAGGGGCTCTGTGACCTATATACGCTACTTTACCCTCATGTCCTTAGACTAGATTCTTAGGAGGCATGCAACAAATAAACACGGGCCTTTCCTGAAAACACGGCTCCACGGGAGTGCGTGGAAAGCGAGCGAGAAATGCATGTTCACCAGCCTAAATGCACGAAACAAAGGGGAAGGTGCTCCATTTCCTTCATGAAAGGGATCTTGGGCGACAAACGCAGCGACGCTGGCAAAACTAAAACACCACGACGGAGGAGTCCCCTTCACCCACGTTCCAGCGGATTTCCGAACAAGTCCGGGTCTCACCGGGCCCCCATCCCTCCCCCCAGGCCCCTCTCTAAGCCGAGGCCTTGCTCAGGAAAGCCCAGCAGGGCCTTCTCCAAAAATCACTGAGTCATGCAGAACAGCAGCTCCGCAGGCCAGGCCGGCCCCGCGCCGACCCCCGACCTCGACCGGCTCCTCCGAGGCGGCAGCGGCGAACCGGGGCGGCCGGGAGGAGGGGGAGGGTGTGCGGCGAGCAGGGGGCCGGGGGCGCGGCCGCCGCCACGGCCCCTTTGTCTCTCCGGGTCCGGCTGCCCACGCCGGGCGCCGCGCCGAAGGCGGCCGGGACGGACGCGAGGGAGGCCCGGAACCCACACGCCGGGCATTGTTCTCCGGGCCGTGCGGGTGCAGGCGGGCCGGGGGCGCGGGGTGCCGGACCCCGGGCCACGACGACCGGATGACGCCTCCGTCTTTGTGCTTCCTGAGCTGGAGGGCGGGCTCCCCTCCCCCGGAGGCCGCCAGCCGCGGCCCGCTCGAGCTCCGCCGGAGCCCCCCACTGCCCTCCCCCGGCCCGGCACGAGCAGCCGGGCGCCCTCCCCCAGCTCCGCACCACTCACCCTGCGGGGGGCAGGAGGGCAGGAGCCGGGCTCGCGCGCGACGCCGGCGCGGTGAGGCCGGGCCCAGGCCTCCGGGAGGGGCGAGCCGGGCGCCCCGGAGCGGCCGCCTCGGGCCGGGAGCGGGTCGGAAGCGGAGGTGGCGCTGCCGCCGCCGCGGGGTCCTCCTTTGTTCCTGCAGCGGCACTGAGCGTGGCCGGGACACGCCGGAGCCCGGGAAGTGGGAGGAGGGAAGCGAGGGGGGGGGGGCAGAGAAGGAGGCGGAGGGAGGACCGGAGGCCGCGGCGGCTAACGCTGCTCGCGGCACTCGCCCGTCGTCACCTCACGCCTCCACCGGCGGCGGGCTGGGCCGACTCCGAGGGCGACCGGGACGCGAGCAGGGAGGCCTGGGCGCCGCGAGGGCCCGCCGGCGGTGCTCTCCGTCGCCTCAGCTACGGCCGGGAAGTTGCGCGGCTGCCGGGAAGCGAGCGAGCCCCAAGTCCAGACGCACACAGGTCCGCGCTCCGGCCGACTGACGCTCTCTCTCCGCCCGGCGCTCGGGCAGCGAGGGAAAGAGGGAGGAGGGGCGGGGTCTGTGCGTCAGCGAAAACCCCGACGGCGGCGGCGGCGGGGAGCGCGGTGACGTCGTGAGCCCGACGCCCCGCCCCCTCGGGCCCTGTTCCCGAGTCCAGGAGGCGGGGTCAAGCCCGGCCCTGCTGCCGTCGCGCGGAGCCGAGTCACTGGCGCGGCTGTCGGCCCCAGGGTGGAGCTGGAAGGAGCGAGTCCTGTGGAGAATACGTTTCTATTTTTAACCCGATTGTCCGCCCTCAGCCTTCCTCCTTCCGATTTTCTCGCTCAAGCCCGCTTCTCGCCGTCAGAGTTCTCACGCTTTGTCTCAAGCCCTTGGCAGACATTTCCCTTTCCTCCTTACTCCCCTAACGGTCGCTCCCCACGTCGCCCAGGAGTTAGTGAGAAGGATTCGCTTCGAGAAAAGGAAACTAACTTCTCGCCTGTTTAAGAAGCCTACCCTGACCCGTTCCCCCGTACCCCCTTTCGGTTCTAAAGTCCAGCTAGAACGTGGCCCGGGAGCCGCCAGGAAGCAGCGGCGCTCGCTCGCCCCAAGGTCACGGGTGGTTGTGCAGAGTCGGGAAACGCTCGGCCGACTGGCTGCCAGTCCGGCCCCCGCGGCCCTGGCGTCGCTGTTCGGAACAAACTGTTTTGGCCAGCCTGTAAAATCCCTGGAAATCGACTATTCCAGTAAGGCGTCGTGAACTAGGAAAGCACCAAATGTTCTGCTCAAGATGTGGAGTTAAGGGACAAAAACACGCCAGACCTGAGGCGGGAGAGACCAGAAAGAGGAGACGTTGCAGGGGGGAAGTTCGACAGGAGGCGGGTATTAGGCAGGCAGTTCAGAAGTGAGGCACAGGGCCTGACCATTTAGCAGAGGCGAGTGAACTCAAAACACAGAACCTTTCCAAAGACCCAACAAAAATATCCCGCTTGCAGCTGACCTCTCCAAGTGACTTCGGTTGAATTCAAAAGAACAAAATTACTAAGACAGCAAGTACTTCTGAAATTTTGTAGTAAACAGTGGCCTTTACTGAATAAACAGAAACGAGGTTTAGGGCTTAGGTGAGCCACCGTTAGAATGGAGTGAAAGGTCCCTTCAGTGTTTCCAAACTTGCTCTTCGGAGAAACCACCTGGGGTGATTATTTAAAAGATTCCTAGGCCTCTCTCCCCTGGAGCGGAAGCTCAGTAGTTCTCCAGATGATTCTTTGTGATTTTGTGTAGTTTGGGGGAACCCTGTCCTGGTGCCCTGCGCCAAAATTTCCAAGTCAAACATTTCTGTGCCCCAGTAAGCAGAATACACAAAACATAACTGAACATTCCCTTCACGATTTTAGGGTTATTGCTGTGGTCAATTCGTATGTTAGAGATGTAAGTAGTTTCAGTCACTGGAACAGTGACCATTGGACTTTATTTCCTTGAATGAGTAAATAAATTAGTAAAAACCCAGCAGCTACCATTTACAGACTTTTTGGTGTTGAGTTTTTTTCCATTTAGGGTCTCATTCAATCTTCAGGGCAAGTCACTGAGATAAGGTACCATTATATCCATGTTTCCAGGAAAGGTTACAATGACCAAAAGGAGTAAGTGACCTGCTTGAAGAGCTGAAGGACAAGGGAAGCCAAAGAGGTAATTTTTTTACTGAGGACAAAAATAACTTAGAGATTCCCCCTACCCCACCCCACCCCACCCTGAATTTTAGTTACTAAAAAGTGAAAGAAGAGAATGCCTGAAGAAGCATATTTGAAACACACACACACACACACACACACACACACACACACACACACACACTTAAACCAAAGAGTAATAAGGTGAGCTGGTTATTTAATAATGTATTGCATCATATATGTTATGTAGCCCCTTCTGATCATTCATCCTCTCAACCAACCATTTGCAATTTTCTCTGTGAGACTGTTTCAACCAAGAATGTGGCTGGTATTGAACCTAATTTTAGCAAGATTCCCTTCCAGCAACTACCTTGGTTGTTCTCAAAGTTGTGATCCCTAGACCACAGCAACACCTGGGCACCCGAGAGAAGTACAAATTCTCAGGCCCTCCCACTAGAGCTATGGAATCCCATACTCTGTGGGTTTGTCTAGCTATCTGTGTGGTAAGTCCTACATGTGATTCTGATGCTCACTCAAGTTTAAGAACCACTGACTTACCCCAACCACGCTATCAGGTGCTTTTAGATCCTCCTACCGTGTGAACAGAAAGGATTGAAAAAAAATTTTTTTTTCTCCTGTTACTGGTATAACACATTAGGGGATGTGGTTCGAAGGAGCTTTGTTGTTATTCTAAATTTTCAGTTGGACTCTAAATACAGACTGTAAAACTCAAAATATTCAATAGAATGCTCTTAGTATAAGTATGCAAAAAGGCTGTCACTCTGTGATCATCTGAGAAGACTGAAACCAGCATCTGGAAACCAGATATCGGGGAGAGTGGGGTGTGCTCTAAATGTGGTGTAATCAATTAATCGTTCAAAAATATCTTTTGTAGAATTTCATTACATGGGACATACCAAATGACTGATACTGCTCCACTCCTAAGGACCCTGAAAATTATATCTATTGACTTCCTAGTATGGAAAAGTCATGATTTTTGTCTGTCTACCCTCCCCAAAAGAGAATTATTATGTATTGATTAATTTTCATAAAAATGTTTTGCACACTTACTACATTCTAGGCACTCACTGAATGTGGAAATACACACCGGTGGGAAAAATCTTACCCTGATTCTCGTGGATATTACTGTAATGTTGGGGAGAAAGACATTAACAATACTATCACACAAATACATAATTATGAACTGGTAAATATTTTGAAAGAAAGATACAGAATGCTATGGGAGTATGTAACCAAGGACAATGGATACTGAAAACTCACCCAGGTCTGAATTCCATCACCTCTTATCCCCATCACCCGTCATTTCCTTAAAGGAGTCAACTATAGTAAACTGGCATGTCCTATGAGAAAGTTGGAACATTTTGTATTATGCTTAGAATTCAGGTCAAGTTATTGCAGGTTCACTTACGTTTTTCTTTATAATCTAGGCATGGGCCAAAAAAAGGGATTGATGATTGGGGAAGAGCAAATGTAATTAAATTTCTTAAAAAGTAGAAAATGGCATCCCTTAAAAATAGCAATAAAAGTTATTAGTTCTAAAATATAAAAGAGCTGGAGTTATTTTAGCTTGACATGTAACTTCCCATTATGGAGACAGGAATTGCTTCTATGGCATTATTGTAATACCCTGTCATGGGTAACTTCATTTTTTCTCTGTGCTTGAGTAGAGCTTGGTGAAGCACAAAGTCTTTGCTAGGGTTTTAAAAACTGGCGAGTGTTGTTTGATGTTCACAGTGGCCTTTCTCCCTTCCCTTCCTCAGCCCCTTCCAAAATCTCAAAGATCAAGGTAGGAGACTCACAACTGTATTTGTATTATTTTCAAAATGATGGGCTGAGAGGATTACAATATTGTATTTAGAGCAAATCAACTAATTAAAAAAATTGGAGTGTAACATAGATTATTTAATTACGGTTTTTTCCTCTTTAATCATTGATAATGAAATCATAATTAAAATATCAGTGAATCCAATAATAGATTGGTTTTAAACCCAGCTCAGCAAATGGTTGGCTAATGTTTTCCCTTAAGGAATTGATAAAGCAAGTAACAATTTAATTATCATGAAGAACTTTTGCTAATTTTAAAGCCCTCCTTATTTTCAATGAAAACAACTTGATCAAAGAAATCTTCAAATAAATGGCAATGATATGTTACCTGATTAAAGGAGACTTTCAGACACAATCCAGATACTGTCACATAGTCATAAACAATTTTTAAGACTGTTCAAATAAACAAAAGTCTTTATTATTTATGTAAATCAAGAATGGAAGGTGAAGGAAATTGATGAGGTAGTATGTATAAAGGGGCGCCTGGGTGGCTCCGTCGGTTGGGCATCTGACTACACTTTGGCCCAGGTCATGATCTCACAGTTCATGAGTTCAAGCCCCGTGTCGGGCTCTGCGCTGACAGTGCAGAGCCTGCTTGGGATACTGTCTCCCTCTTTCTCTTCCCTGTCCCCGCTTTCTCTCTCTTTCAAAATAAATAAAACAATAAAACTTAAAAAAATGTATATGTATTTTGCTGTAGATGTCATCTTTTAAGACACACACGAGTTACTTTAGTCTCAAGAACTTTAAGAAACCTTTATCACTGAACAAACTAGGAATGAATGTTAAATAGGAGTCTCAGTAGTTAGCTCTGAAACAACACTTTGAAGCATATCACAACTTGGGCACCAGGGTGGTAGGTAGGTGGACCAGAAAGTCAGGAACTGGGTGGGTAATTCTGCAAGAGCCCAGCAACTGGGATGTATAAACTCTGGCAATGGCAGTTGGCACTAAGGTCCTAAATATCAAACAAAAAAAGGTCACAGAAAGCAGGTAGATACCATCAGAGAGCTCAGGATTCAGGTAGAAGACAATGAAAAAAGTGGGTAGGGTAGGCCCTCGTCCCGGAGGAATGTACGTTCTAGGCAGGGAGCCAAGGCAAGTGTCTTAGTTTGTGTAACGTTTTTCCTTTTACAGTGTATGTTCGAATGCATTAATTCGATGAATTATCACAACAGGCCATTGATCTATGCATTCTCATGTCTCCTTTTGCAGAGGAGTTGACTGAGGCTCAGGACAAAGTCATGTGCCCTGTCCAATGTCATGTACCTAGTAACAGTCAGAGCTGGGAATTCAGTTCTACCCTTCTGTCTTCTGGTTCAGTGTTCTCCTGCCTCTCCAGGAGCATTTCCCCTTTTACTTTAGGTTACAATTATATTTCCCATCATAATGTGAACCACCCTTATATATCTTGTACATCACTCATCTCACTCAGAATTGTGACCTTCATAGAAACTCTGATTCTATAGTGTCTTCTGGTCTATGGCCATACCACCCTGCACGTGCCCGATCTCATCAGATAGTGTCTTCCTGCCTAACAGGCAACTCCTTCCAGATCTGTTTGGCTTCATCTTCTCTCTCCAACTCCTAAATGTAACATTCCATAAGTCCGCTTCTTGAGCACTCTTTGTTTCTCTATTGAACATACTCTCAGAGTGATTTCGCTCACTTTCATAGATTTAAATGATATTTGTACTCATTCCTTGGCTTACAAATGCTTGATTTATGAAATTTTTATTTATAAAGACTTTTATATCTATTTTAAAATTTTGTATGTAAACGCTTCTCAGTTTAACCCAGGATACTTTTGTTTTCAAGCTAAAGGTACACTGTGTCATTGGAAGAGAAATTCATAGCTAGCCACTACTATTGCTGGGTTGTGAATAAATGGGATGACCTAGACATAGAGATGGGTTTATATTTATTCCTTGTAAATCTTGTCTCCAAAGGGGCCAAGATACAGTTAGAACCTTGGAGTCCCCGACAGGTGCTTCGGTTATTGGTATATGTCTGATTTAAGTTCTTTCTGTACAGTAATTTACAAAATAGTGACCAGCTCTAAATGTGAAACATAAATTTACGTAGAGAAAAATCTTACCTTTTATTGTAAAACTAAAAGTGATCAAATAAGTTGAAGCAGGATAGAGAAAAAAAAAACAACACATGAGGTAGGGCACCTGGGTGACTCAGTGGGTTGAGAGTCTGACTTTAGCTCAGGTCATGATCTCATAGTTCATGGTTTTGAGCCCCGCATCGGGCTCTGTGCTGATAGCTCAGAGCCTGGAGCCTGCTTCAGATTCTGTGTGTCCCTCTCCTTTGCCCCTCCCCTGCTTGCACTCTGTCTCTCTTTCTCTCAAAAATGAATAAACATTAAATTTTTTTTTTACAAAAACCATGAGGCTTGTCCATTAACTGATTGAATAATATAAAATTGGAAAAAAATCAGAAATTGTTAGGTCTCAATAACACAGTATCGCTCAAATGTGTCTAAGGCTATATCTAAATCTTTGGAGTATTTCCTGAAGCTTTTGATGCTGGATAGAATGCTGCTTTGAGCCTCCTAACTATATATGTCTTTGAAGACCTCTAGATGGCTATTGAAGAGGGAACCCAGAGGACAAAAGAATAGGAATAGAGTTCAGGGGACATCACAGAAGGTTTCAGAGATTGGAGAAGAATTTAGTCTCAGAGTAGGATCTAGACTGTAACTGTAGACTACAAGTGGCTTAGCAATGGCACAGAGGACCTTCAGAAGAAATTCGGCCTCCATCATTATTATCGTCTTTGAAGGAGGTTGATCTCTTGAGGAAACAACTTCCCTAAAATCCAACGGTCTCTTGTACATTTCATCGAATGTAGAAGGATGGCCCAGATCAATCTCCCCAGCTTTCCAAAAATCAGAGAATAGATTGCTTTGTTAGCCGCTGCCCGTGGACAACTGAAGATCACCCAGTGCAATGGTTGTGGTTGGAAGACGTGCTGATACTCCAGGGGCACTAGTGGCTTCTCTTCTAGTCCAGTTCCTTCCTTTCAAAAAGACTTCTCTTCTCTCATCCTTTTCAAGCTAAGAGGTTAAGAAGCATGTTCCTTTTAGAGCAGCCTTCAGAAGGAGAAGATGAAGTAAAGAATTTCTGCGGTAGGAGTTATATTCAACCAGATGACTTCTACAACCCCTGGCAATTATAAGACCCCATGATTTCTTTGAGTGCATATTTGAATGAATAGATTTCTGTTCATTAAATGTTTTAAAAAGTTTTATTCTTTTGCAGTCACTTGACCTTACAGTTAAAGTAGAATTTTTAAGGAGGGTAAAAAGCCAGGAATTCATAATAAATTCATTTAAAAAAAGAAAGAAAACTGGGGGGCCTGGGTGGCTCAGTTGTCGGAGCATCACTGTCTTCGGCTCAGGTCCTGATCTTGCAGTTTGTGAGTTCGAGCCCCACATTGGGCTGTCTGCTGTCAACATCCCCCTCTTTCTCTGCCCTTCCCCTATCATTCCACTTCAGATCCTCTATCCCCCTCTTTCTCTGCCCTTCCCCTGCTCATGCTCTCTTTCTGTCTCTCAAAAATACATAAACATTTAAAAAAAATAAAAAAATGCAAACCAATACAGCAATGTAACTGCATATTAATTAAAGGAGCTATACAAGTTACAGGCAAATAATATTTAGTATTTGTTCTGTGCTTACTTTCTGTTTTTATATACCTTATGTTTAATCCTTGCGATAATCCTTTGAAGTAGTGATGATTATGCTCTTGGACAGAGAGCTGTGGAACAAGGAGGTAAGTAATAGGTCTAAAATCATGTTTTGTTGAAGTGACATCAAACCCAACTCAGTCTGATTCCAAAACTTGAGTTCTTTCTAATGCAGCAAATGCCTTTCTTAAACCAGTCATTGTTACTTGGAATGAAACCTGGACGCTCCTCTTCAGCTCTGCAACCAGCATAAAATCCTCTAGACAGTATATTCGGCGTTCAGGTTCTGTGCTAATACCACGAATAGAAAAGTATATAATATATATACATATATATATACACATATATATATATATATATATATTCACAAGGTGATGCATTCCAACTTCCTTAGAATCATGATACAAGATTTAATCCAGATTATTACCATCATCTAGTTTGCAAAGACTTCAGAAAAATGTAACTTTAGTGTTCTATTTAAACATATTCCATGACTATTGAGATGACATGGTTAAAGATCAAATGGTTCAAAACAGCTAACAACTTTTATTTTTGAAGAACTTATTGACAAATCACGCTCAATAGAATGGCTATTTCTTCGATTTGTAGTCAGGTGCAATTCTGTGGACTCTTTACTATGGTCAACTCTCATTATCAGTTAGTGAATTATGTGCTGAACACCTCATCCACAGTAACCTGGATATTTTGCCACTTAGAGCAAATTTGTTTTTCTGTTTTGGAGGGATGTTGGGGATAAAGGAGAAGGAGGAGGGACAAAACAATGACCAAAGAATTTTGGGATGGAGTTCTTTCCTACACCTGTTTCATTATGCTATTTCTTTTTTTTTTAATTTTTTTTTCAACGTCTATTTATTTTTGGGACAGAGAGAGACAGAGCATGAACGGGCGAGGGGCAGAGAGAGAGGGAGACACAGAATTGGAAACAGGCTCCAGGCTCTGAGCCATCAGCCCAGAGCCCGACGCGGGGCTCGAACTCACGGACCGCGAGATCGTGACCTGGCTGAAGTCGGACGCTTAACCGACTGCGCCACCCAGGCGCCCCTCATTATGCTATTTCTAAAAATCGTTAAGTACTGAGGTGCCTGGGTGGCTCAGTTGGTTAAGCGTCTGACTTCAGCCCAGGTCATGATCTCATGGCTTGTGAGTTCAAGCCCTGTGTCGGGCTCTGGGCTGACAGTTCAGAACCCGGAGCCTGCTTCAGATTCTGTGTGTGTCTCTTTCTCTGCCCCTCCCTTGCTCATGCTCTCTCTGAAAAACAAATAAACATTAAAAAATTTATATAAAACTTGCTAAGTATTAATAATATATGGATATGTTCTCTTTGTATACATTTCAAGCAACATAGGATTTTAATATAAAAGTGAGTGTACTGTTCAAGCCACCCCCAAACTATTCTCCTCTTCTCAGAAATACTCCTTAGCAACGTATGTGTCTACCCCTTAAAACCTTGTTTTATGCATTCATGTATTTATACATGAATATAGAGAGACATATTTGTGATTTGTTTGTTTATATACACGGAATTATGCTATATATATAGTTCTGCAACAGTATGCGTTGGGGATCTTTTCATGTCAGTGCATAAAAACCTATCTTATTCATTTTAACAAATCGCTGAGTATGAGTGTAGCACAAGTATGTTAATCATTATCCTACTGGTGGATATTCAGGTTGTTTGTATTTCTTAACTATGATAAATAATGTTGATAAGAATGGTAACTTACTTGCATTTTGAAAATATTTTTTTGGTATGAACTTTGACTATGCTCAAATGTCAGTTTTTGTGGATAGAATTAATTTTTATGAAAGTCAATAAATCTCATTGAGTTAACTGACGATCAGGTGACCTTTCTTTCTCTTTCTCTCTTCCTTCCTTCCTCCCTCCTCCCTCCCTCCTTCTTCCCTCCTCCCTCCCTCCTTTCTTCCTCTTTCTTTCTTCCTTCCTTCCTTCCTTCCTTCCTTCCTTCCTTCCTTCCTAACTTCGGGAAAGATAATATGTACAAGATGTTCAAGGTTCACTTAGGAGAGCAACCATGATGTGAAGTTCTGCATCATTTTCTCTCATCATAAGCTAATGATCATCATGACAATAGGGAACATTTGTTAGGCACTCGTTAAGTACTAGGCTTTGTTGTAGGCAACTTACACACTTTAAGATTAACTTCACTGATTCTCATAGAAGAAAGAAGAAGTAGGCACAATTGTTATGCCCATTTGGCTAATGTGGAAATTGTCAGAGGTTATCCTGGTACGAGACCAATGAAAGGATGTCCATATGGTGTACCCCAAAGGCCTGGCCACGGAGGTCTTACACCTAGTGGTTAAAGGGAGCAGTGCAGCTTTATCAAGGCCCCCAATGCAGAGCTGCTCCATACTTCTTGGGGATCTGAGTTAGGGTGATCCCCTCCACTGCTTTGCCTGAGACTTTCCCAGCTTTAGCACAAAAAGATCTGTGCCCCAGGCAAACCTGGGCAAGCCTAGACGGTTTAGTCACCCTAGTCTGAGGAGCATTTGTTTTAAGGAAAGGTTGGGGAGAATATACCTGGAGCAGGTGGGCAATGGCCCTGTCTCATGGTCATCAGGGAGTTTGGCAGGACCTTCACTGTAAAATACTGACAGTGCATATCTTCTCATGAACCCTGCTGTATAAAGGGTAAAGTCAGGTTGCTAACTCCCTCTCTCTCTCCAGAGGGGATCCCCCCCACCCCCGTGACAAAAGAAAGGATGACAAAAAGAAAAGGTCTACCACCTGGGTTGCATTCTAACGTATCAGAGCACAGAGGATGCTGAAGAGGGACCAAACCACACAAACTCCCCAACAGCAAAAGTTCCTATTCTTTTTGACTTTTAATATTGGGCAATTTAAATGCAATATCCTGTCTCTACCCATAACAGGCCTGCAAAATATCTTATTCTTCCTGGTTTCAACTGCAGTCAACAGTGCTAGCTACTGTGTTATCTATGTCGTAAAGATTTAAGGCTTTGCGTGTGTGTGTGTGTGTGTGTGTGTGTGTGTGTGTGATCTGGAATTAACCTCGTGATAACAAAGATGAAATGTGCCTTTAGGAAAAAATGTTAAAAGCAAAGATTGCATTTTTTTTTCTTGAACAGTCTGACAATCTTGATATATTTAGAGTTGCAAACAGAATGACTTTTTTTGTTGTTGTTAACTCAGTCACAAATTGCAAAGGGGATTAGAAAACCAAGAATCAGTCATGTTTCTTGGTAGATGGTGGGTGCCAAGAGAGCGAATGATAAGACTATGCCCATCCTCACAGGTCATGATCTCACGGTTCGTGAGTTCAAGCCCTGTGTCAGGCTCTGTGTTGACAGTTCAGAGCCTGGAGCCTGCTTCAGAATCTGTGTCTCCCTCTCTCTCTGCCCCTCCTCTGCTCACACTATGTCTGTCTGTCTCTCTCTTTCTCTGTCTCAAAAATAAGTAAACTTTCAATGTTTTCAAAATATTAAAAAAAAAGAAAAGAAAATTGTTTCATCTAAGAAATTATGCCCCAAATGGCCCGCTCCCAGAAATACAAATGAAAGAGTCCACCAATTCTCACCTTGTAACACCAGTTTAGCTCTGGAATTGTACTTAACATAGCACTAATTGGCTGAGTGAGTGGCATTGTTGACCAAGACAGATGTGCCATGAAGCTTGTGGATACAGTGTGAGGCCATTGATTTTGTAACAATTTGCTCCTTTTCTGATTTAAAACAAAAAGTGATTTTTTAATGCATCCAGGAATCTAACCTATTAACAACATTTATCCTTCACCAGTCACCGTTTGCCTTGGAACATGCCAAACTGTGTAATCTGAGTAATGAAAACATCAGAAGCAGACTTTGGGGACGCGGTGAGCGATGTGGCCCTGAAAACACCGGGGACACTTTGTCCCCGAGGCAGGGGTCACTAGGGAGGGAAACGATGCTCGCCGTAAAGACAGGATGTTCTGAACTCTTATCAAACAAAAACATTACAAAATTTGCCACCTCAGACTTACTGATGGAAGAACTAAGAAATTAAATATACCCTTTAATATGTTCCTTTTCCTAAACCAATGGACTTTCTGATTCTCTCCAACATATATTTATTGGACATTTGTCTCATCCCCAACTGACCCCTGGCCCCCGCAGAGCAAAGTGAAGGGTGAGCTGGCCTCGTCCCGGAGGAATGGATGTCTCCGGACCTCATCTTCTCCTGCTCTCCCTTTCATTACCGTTCCTGCCACGCTGGCGTCCTTGCTCTTCCTCACGCCTGCTGAGCACTTGCTTCAGCACCTTTCCAGTACCTTTCCATTTGCTGCTTCTTCCATTTGAACAGCTCTTGTCCCAGAAATACCCCTTTACTCCTCACAAGGGAGGGCTTCTGCCACCCAGCAGGTAAGGGATCGTCCATGCATACACACATATGCCCTTTTACTATTTGCCTTGTCCTCATTTACTTTTCTTCGTATCCATTTTCTTAGCATATCAAAATCATACATATTTTCACCTGTGTATGTCTTTATTAAGTATCTTCTCCTGCTCTCCAAGCTCCGCGAAGGCAGAAAATTAGTCTCTTTTGTTTACTGCTACACTCCTGGCACCTCAAACAGCATCTGGCATGTCATAGATACTCAGTGAATAATTGGGGACTGATGATTGAGTGAAGCAGTCATATAGGCTGCTGTATTATTCAGACCCAGGAGCTCGGTCTAACTCAGTGTTCTTATGCTTTGATATCCCGAACGCCGTGAATCAAATTCTAAGTTACTTCGGAAAGCTTCAAGGTCAGTAGTTTTATTCTGTGTCCAGCAAAAGACTGAGAGCCCGAGGAAGGGTAAATGATTCGGCCTCTGTTTCTCCCCCCACCTCTTTTCCTGTCTCCTTTTTGGATTATAACGACTTTGCTTTTAGCAGTTTTAGATAGTGGGCTTCCACAAAAGATTTCTTGTAAAAGGCAAGATTTCCTCAGCTAAAAAAACAGCAAACAAACAAAAAGAAAGAAAACCACTGTTTGAGGCAATTAGAGTGAGGGATGTTCATTCTCTCCCTCTTCACTTCTGTCTGTATTCCTTAGGAACTTGGAAGAAGGGTATTTGATCTTGGTGAGTCAGCCGGAATCTTACAGAGGCTCAACTTACCCCAAGATAGAACCTGGAGGGGGCCATAAAAGAAAGGTGGAGTTTAAGGGGCACCTGGGTGGTTTAGTCAGTTAAGCTTCTGACTTTGGCTCAGGTCGTGATCTCATGGTTCTTAAGCTCGAGCCCCATATCAGGCTGTCTGCTGGCAGCGTGGAGCCCACTTTGGACCCTCTATCTCCCTCTCTCCCTGCCCCTCCCTGTCTCATGTGTGCTTTCTCTTTCTCTTTCTGTCTCTCTCAAAACTAAGTTAACATCAAAAAAAAAAAAAAAAAAAAAGAGGGGCACTTGGGTGGCTCAGTCTATTAACCGTGTGACTCTTGGTTTCAGCTCAGCTTATGACTTGTGGTTTGTGAGTTCCAGCCCTATGTTGGAATTCTCTCTCTCTGTCCCTTCCTTGCTCATGTGTGTGCGCGCTCTCTCTCTCTCTCTCAAAATTAATAAATAAACTTTTCTTTTAAAGGTGGAGTTTAATGTTTTAACTATTTTAGAAGATAACTTTTAAAGGTAATGCCAAGCTAGGAAATTTTTTCTGTTAATCACTTTATATTCCAGTGTTAGGGACATTAAATCAATTGCAACTCTTTGTTAACATGTGTGAGATCTCTCCTGAAAAATCCTGATTTTGAGAGATCAAATTTGCATCATTCACAGGGAAGCTGTTAGAAACACAACAGCACCTAAGGCTTAAACAATTAAAAATTGTTTCGATTCTTACCAGTTGTCCACTGTTGACTGTTGAAATGAACAGCTGTGAGCTCTGTGTTCAGAGTTTTCACATGGCTTACATGTCCTGGGGTGGAGTCCTGCAGTTGTCATTTAAACAAACATATCTTTGTCATGTTCAGAGAGGCATCTAATTTCATTCAGTTGGAGTGATGTGATGGCGGGTTTGCACTAGGCAATTGGGAGTATTTAGTACAGTTCAGAACACTGTGGGGAGGAAGGTTCTCCCTGTCTTTGGTAAATAGCGTCACTGCCTGGCTGAAGGGCAATGAATGCATCAGCCACCCCAGGGGCAACACTGTGTGCCTAGCACTGTGGGTTCCGTACTCTGGGGGGAGATTTTAAAGAGGTATGAGCTCATCCCCACCATCCTGTCCATGCTGCCTTCATGGCAGAGTCAAACTTGCTGGAAGAGAAGGCGGTTCATTTGTTTTTAATTACTTTGCTAAACACTGGCTCCTGACCTCCAACTCCGGCTCAGAAGAGCTTATTTTCTCCAGGGGCTGCTCTGCTTCCTCAAAAATCTCTCTTTCATGTACTTCGTGCACCCCTTTACCATACCAATTTTCCTACAATAGAAGCAGATTTCGAGCACGTTGGGCTGTAGGTCTGGTTTCGAGCTTATTCTAACAAGTTGAACTAACACCTCTGCCATAGAATTGTGGTGGGGATCCAATTTTATTATGTTAACCTATTTTATTATATGCTCCTCTCAATAATGAAAACCTTCAAAGACTACCTATTACCTACAGAATGAAGGCCACGGGCATCAGTCTGTGGTGAGAGGCCCTCTCCACTGTCTAAATAAAGGCCTTTCCCCCATGTCTTCCATGTAGAACCTATTCTCCAGGCTGCCCAACCTCTTCCCAAATCCTAGAACAAAGCCTTACTTTTCACGTCCGTAACCTTCATGAACACAGTTGCCTTTTCTAGGAATGCCCTTCCACTTACCTCAGGCAATTGAAACCCTGCTCATTTTTAAAGACTCAACTCAAGTACTGTTTGCTTTAGTTTGCATCAGGCTTATGTCACTGGTTATGGCCAATATCGTATTGTGGATATGTGGGTACCTGTCTGATCTCCCAACAGGAGCTTTCTGAGTGAAAGGACCAGGTCTAATTGATGTTTTTTCATTCTTTAAAGTGCTTTGGGGATGCCTGGGTGGCTCAGTCGGTTAACTTCTGACTCTTGATTTTGGCTCAGGTTATGATCTTATGGTTCATGGAATTGAGCCCTGTTGGGCTCTGTGTTGGGCATGGGGCCTGCTTAAGATTCTCTCTCTCCTTCTTTCTCTGCCTCTCCCCAGCTTGTTCTCTCTCTCTCTCTAAAAAATAAAAAAAAATAAAGTGCTTTGACTACCATTGGCATTGAATGTATATTTGCCAAAGGTGAGGATAAATGAATAAACTCAGAATTAGGAACATGTTTTATATTCCCTTTTTGAGATTCTATGATTATGTTTATCTTTCTGGTGGAAGCCTTGGGAAATTCGGGTGATTGTGTGTGATTTTTTT